>NC_047025.1:29378306-29978306 GCF_902652985.1 Pecten maximus
ATGAAATATTGTAAAATATTAATATTCTATATGTATCAGTTATTATCCTTCAAATCAAAAGTTACACTATTGCTAATGTTATACCTGCGACTCTGTGTGGAAAAGATACTTGTTGGAAAAGTCAATTACTCTATATTACTATTTGTAGACAAAGTAAATCATTCTGTATTACCATTTGTGGACATATAATTCTGTATTACCATTTGTGGACATATAATTCTGTATTACCAATTGTGGACATATAATTCTGTATTACCGATTGTGGACATATAATTCTGTATTACCAATTGTGGACATAGTCAATAATTCTGTATCACTATTTGTCTATAATTCTGTATCACTATTTGTAGACAAAGTTAATAATTCTGTATTACCATTTATGTATTATACATCTTTTATAAAGTCATATACATTGTAATATCATTTTGATCATTTAAAGAAAACAATTATATACCATATAAATGATAATCAAATGCACATAAAGGAAAATAAAATCATAATAAAAATGGAAAAATAACTTTTCATACATAAAAGTAGTTATGTTTAGCACTGCTTAAAATCTTGCTATATAAAATAAAGTCCATCAGCTATCAACAAATCATATACAAAATAGTTGTATGGAGTTTTAAAATACTTGATCTAGTGGTACAACTTCCATCATTTTTACAACAGATTTTGATAGAAGAACCTTCAACAATGGCACAGGTAACAGTGCTACCATATCTCTACCACCAAAATGGGCTACACAAATATCTATTTAAATAAATCCGAGAGGTGATTGAGACTAACAATGGTTATTTCCAATAGGGGATGGTCTCATCTGTAGGGAAAAGCAGAATAAGTATAATGTGATAGAATGCACTCTTTAACGTATATTTGTAAGAAAACTATAACAAAAACAACAAGCTAGGACAACAAAGTATATTAAAAACTATCATATTGACTGTTTCCTGTTACTGATGTACTTCTGGAAAATAATGCATCTAAAACCAGTGTAAAAGTTAGGAAAACAATAATAATAGCACTAGTTTATAGAAACCTAACAATGCTGGACAATCTAACAATGCTGGACAATCTAACAATGCTGGAACAGAAATCTGTGAGTCAAATACTGCAGACAGATGGAGGAAAAATCCTGGATGTAGATAATTACAGACTGGGACTAAGATGACGGATAAAACGTAAAGGTAAAAATGACAATATCCTGAAATATAACGGCTTTCCTTATTCACTCTATACAGGCTAATTGATATTACATCTTCCCGCCTTTTTCTCCAAGCATTTTTAACACCTCCTCATAAACTTCAACAGTTCCCTGGTAGCCATTATCAGGAATGTTCTGTAGAAATTTTAAATAGTCATCAGGTAGTTGTAGCTCCCTGGCCCCTCGTAGGATCACATCCTTATAGTGTGGTGATGGCCGACTGTCGAACGCAGGATCACCAGTCTTATCCAGTTTATAAGTACGGCAGATGAGCTCCTGACCTTCAGAGGATACGACCTTCACATCAAACCCTTTGTAGATACCTTCTTGTCTGAAAACATTAAACATTAAAATCAAAGTGAGAGAGGGCTCTCATAAATATATGAATATCTATAATTTTATATATTGGTCTTAAAGTTGTCTTCCTTTGTCATTTGTGTTACTATGTTATATTTAATTTTATATATTATGTATATATATCTTTGTAAAATTGTTTCTATATTTTCTCCAAACTTTTATAAATTGTACCTTTTTACTTAAGCCAATGACAATCCAAATCAAAATTGTTGCAGTCTATGTGCATCATTAATTCTAGCCCTAAAAACTTCTGAAAACATCAAGTGCTATAGACACTAGGATATGTCCAATTACTCCATGACTGTGTAACAGATTCTTTGACATACACCTAGACTGTGTAACAGATTCTTTGACATACACCTAGACTGTGTAACAGATTCTTTGACATACGCCTAGACTGTGTAACATATTCTTTGACATACACCTTGACTGTGTAACAGATTCTTTGACATACACCTAGACTGTGTAACAGATTCTTTGACATACACCTAGACTGTGTAACAGATTCTTTGACATACACCTAGACTATGTAACAGATTATTTGACATACACCTAGATTGTGTAACAGATTATTTGACTTACACCTAGACTATGTAACAGATTCTTTGACATACACCTAGACTGTGTAACAGATTCTTTGACATACACCTAGACTGTGTAACAGATTCTTTAACATACACCTAGACTGTGTAACAGATTCTTTGACATACACCTACACCTATGTGTAACAGATTCTTTGACATACACCTAGATTGTGTAACAGATTCTTTGACATACACCTAGACTGTGTAAACAGATTCTTTGACATACGCCTAGACTGTGTAACAGATTCTTTGACATACGCCTATACTGTGTAACAGATTCTTTGACATACGCCTAGACTGTGTAACAGATTCTTTGACATACGCCTAGACTGTGTAACAGATTCTTTGACATACGCCTAGACTGTGTAACAGATTCTTTGACATACGCCTAGACTATGTAACAGATTATTTGACATACACCTAGATTGTGTAACAGATTATTTGACTTACACCTAGACTATGTAACAGATTCTTTGACATACACCTAGACTGTGTAACAGATTCTTTGACATACGCCTAGACTGTGTAACAGATTCTTTGACATACGCCTAGACTGTGTAACAGATTCTTTGACATACGCCTAGACTGTGTAACAGATTCTTTGACATACGCCTAGACTGTGTAACAGATTCTTTGACATACGCCTAGACTGTGTAACAGATTCTTTGACATACGCCTAGACTGTGTAACAGATTCTTTGACATACACCTAGACTGTGTAACAGATTCTTTGACATACGCCTAGACTGTGTAACAGATTCTTTGACATACGCCTAGACTGTGTAACAGATTCTTTGACATACGCCTAGACTGTGTAACAGATTCTTTGACATACGCCTAGACTGTGTAAAAGATTCTTTGACATACGCCTAGACTGTGTAACAGATTCTTTGACATACGCCTAGACTGTGTAACAGATTCTTTGACATACGCCTAGACTGTGTAACAGATTCTTTGACATACGCCTAGACTGTGTAACAGATTCTTTGAGATACGCCTAGACTGTGTAACAGATTCTTTGACATACGCCTAGACTGTGTAACAGATTCATTGACATACGCCTAGACTGTGTAACAGATTCTTTGACATACGCCTAGACTGTGTAACTGATTCTTTGACATACGCCTAGACTGTGTAACAGATTCTTTGACATACGCCTATACTGTGTAACAGATTCTCTGACATACGCCTAGACTGTGTAACAGATTCTTTGACATACACCTAGACTGTGTAACAGATTCTTTGACATACACCTAGACTGTATTACAGATTCTTTGACATACACCTAGACTGTGTAACAGATTCTTTGACATACACCTAGACTATGTAACAGATTCTTTGACATACACCTAGACTGTGTAACAGATTCTTTGACATACATCTAGACTGTGTAACAGATTCTTTGACATACACCTAGACTGTGTAACAGATTCTTTGACATACATCTAGACTGTGTGATGATTTTTTACATTCCTGTCCTTATGTTGATTAGACCTATCCGGAAAATCCTAGGTTCTCTTTTGTTCATAGTTGTTGCTAATTTGCTTTGCAATATTGTACTTTTTTTTACCATTGTTAAATGTAAATGTCTTTATTAGATTTTTCCAGGTGAAAGATAAGTTTTTATAGTATGTGATACACTGTACCTGTCCTTCCACACTGACCTCGAACCAGCAGGAGTCCAGGGTTTTTATCATAAACAGTAAGACAATTTTGCCCTAGATAGTTACAGAGATTTGGTATAAATTGTTACCTAGCCTTCAACAGCCCTGTTATTTCTTTTTATAAATGTTTAAGGGGTTCATGAAAATCATAGAGATTTCTTGTCCATAATTGGTTTATTTTAAAAGTCGACCTTTAACCTTGACCAATGATCACTAAAATAAAACCAGGTGTTGCATTTTGTAATGCTATGGGTGAATTAGCCTGAATGTACTGATAGGAGCAATTATCTGCACCTAGCAGAATTATCTCCCCTAGTAGTATATTGAAGCAGATATAGATAGCCAGAAATACTTGGACTATAGGTGAATTTAAACTAAATCTGTCCAGGATTCATGAAAAGGTAAAATGACTGGCTCTCCAACAATAATACTGTGTATTAATACCTATTTTGGTATACACATAAACTTGTAATAATCTGAAAGCGGCGCCATATAAGATTTTTGATAAAAAATTGACAGAAACGTCCAGAATAATTTCATAACTGAATTTCAAAAGATTAGCACAATGATGGTGCATGACCCACACTACTTCCATGTATAGCACTATCAATGTATCATAATTTAGCTTACTGGTTAAGAAAAAAAGTGGTAGGTATCATAAGACAACCGCTGAAATGCAGTAACAGGTATATGTATATCTTACCTATCCAGATTAGGAAGATCTTTAACATCCAGTTCCCACACAGCACCCCATACATTAGCCCCAGACTTCTCCACTATGGTAGCAACACTCCCATGCCATCGACTGCGTTTAGGATCCTGAATGGCCTCAAACGCTAATTTATAATCCTTAAAAAATAAAAATAGCAAACAAATACATTTTACAATACAGGATTTCCGTGTAAGGTTATATGAGGTTAAAGGATTAAACTGACAATTACAAGAAGCGTCGGAGTTATTTCATTCTGGGTCATAGGTACATGTCGAGCCACTGTGATGTCATTTCATTTTAAAGTATTCTCTTGTTACAATGTCTTTATATTCCTATGTTCCAATCAAAATCTTTTCTTCAGATTTATTTCTATACTGTCTGAGGTCACTCGATGATAACACATTAACCACACTATTTGTACATATAAATGTATTTATACATGACTTCGGACATGACAAACTTGTCTGATTATCCTAATGATCAGAAACCATACCACACTGAAGTCTTCAGTTGCTGCATTTGGTTAGTATTTAAAGAAAAAATGTTAAGGAGTAGAGGCTGATATTTTTTCTATAAATACAAACCAGACTTAGACATATAAGTGTATAGAACATTTCAAAATGACGATAGAGACAAAAATAAATTAAAAAAATATCTTACATGAATAAATGAATATACACTTGTGTCTGTATCTGGTTCAGTAATTCCAGAAAAAAACTATTAGGAGTAGGGCTAATATTTTTTTCTATAAATATTTTCTTTATTTATTTTTGTCTCTTTCATTTTTTATGAAATGTTGCAGCTATATGTATCCAGTATTTGATACCTGTAGGTTTGCAATTGACTGAAACACAGCAGTTGGATTTCGTAGTAACAGACGTTCCTTCAGCAGGTTGCTCCCATAGGAGAAGTACATAAAAGTGGGTCGACTCATCCTCGCTTAGTTTTGGTTCCTATAATTGAAAGCATGCAATCAGAGACAATTCACAATGGATGACAGACCCATATTAACAGTAGCACAGTGTGGAACAATATGCGCCAATCAAATGCCAAGGAGAAATGCATTCTTGTATTAAAAGCAATACCCCCCCATCTCTCTCTTCTCTGTGTGGGTGTGAGGGCGTGTCTGTGTGTGAGGGTGTGTGTATGGGTGTGAAAATGGTTGTATGTATGTTTGTTTGGCTAATAGGTACAAGCACATCACCATCTATCTGCTTTCTTACTGCTTTATTAATTTGTATATTTATCTACTTATTTATTTATGTATGTACTTACTATTTGTATTTACTTAGTATTCACTTATTTTACTTACTCATGCTTATTCTCCTCTTGTTTTTCATTTTATCTCTTTCCTGCATTGAAAAGCTTTATAATGGTAATGAAAGTCTATGAGGATGCTAATATTCACTATCAAAATGTACCTTCTATTTAATTGAGAATGTGTGAGTGTGAAAGATGTTTATATGTCATTTATGTTTACCATGCTTAATTTTGAAAAATAAAACAAATACAAAAAAAAAAAAATATTGAAATTGATTTTCTAATAAAAAAATCGCATTATAAAGTTTATCATTACAAGTTGCAAAGATATTTAGTTAAGAGATTCCAGAGGGATCTTGGTGCCCACAATTGAGTTATCTTTATCAATCCTGTGAAAGACTGACTAACGTTCTATAAAGTTAACAAGAGGCCCATGGGGCCTGTATCGCTCACCTGGTTGGATTAGACCAAATGTCGAAATAATGTTCATATTTAATTTGTTTTATTTGTAAAACTCTAACAATGCTATATATGGTTATAGTGTGGGAATCCGAACTGCTTTAAAGATTAATGAAGTCCAGACTCTCTAAGGTCTGAAAGACCTCAAGAATTGTTTATAGAACAGGCATTCATCACTTTATGACTAGTAGTGATTTAAAGGAATTACCTTTATTTCACCTATTGGGCCCCGCCCCTTTGGCCATTCGGGGGTCAGAGTCACCATTTATGCAAAATATGTTCCCCTGTTTCTGACCAAATTGGGTTCAAATCCATTCATAACTTGATGACTAGTAGCGATTCAAAGGAATTACCTCTATTTCCCGCACTGGGCCCCGCCCTTTTGGCCCCTTTAGGGTCAGAGCCACCATTTATGCAAAATCTCTTCCCCTTCCCCCAAGGATGTTTCTGACCAAATTGGGTTCAAATCCATTCATAACTTTATGACTAGTAGCAATTTAAAGGAATTACCTCTATTTCCCCTATTGGGCCCCACCCCTTTGGCCCCTCCGGGGTCAGAGCCACCATTTATGCAAAATCTGTTCCCCTTCCCCAAGGATGTTTCTGACCAAATTTGGTTCAAATCCATTCATAACTTTATGACTAGTAGCGATTCAAAGGAATTACCTCTATTTCCCCCACTGGGCCATGCCCTTTTGGCCCCTTTAGGGTCAGAGTCACCATTTATGCAAAATCTGTTCCCCTTCCCCCAAGGATGTTTCGGACCAAACTGGGTTCAAATCCATTCATAACTTTATGACAAGTAGCGATTTAAAGGAATTACTTCTATTTCCCCTATTGGGCCCCGCCCCTTTGGCCTCTAGGGGGTCAGAATCACCATTTATGCAAAATCTGTTCCCCTTCCCCCAAGGATGTTTCTGACCAAATTGGGTTCAAATCCATTCATAACTTTATGACTAGTAGAGATTTAGAGGAATTACATCTATTTTCCATATTTGGCCCTGCCCCTTTGGCCTCTCGGGGGTCAGAATCACCATTTATGCAAAATCTGTTCCCCTTCCCCCAAGGGTGTTTCTGACCAAATTTGGTTCAAATCCATTCATAACTTTATGACTAGTAGTGATTTAAAGGAATTACCTTTATTTCCCCTATTGGGCCCCGCCCCTTTGGTCCCTTTGGGGTCAGAGCCACCATTTATGCAAAATCTGTTCCCCTTCCCCCAAGGATGTTTCTGACCAAATTGGGTTCAAATCCATTCATAACTTTATGACTAGTAGAGACTTACAGGAATTACCTCTATTTCTCATATTTGGCCCCGCCCCTTTGGCCCCTCGGGGGTCAGAATCACCATTTATGCAAAATCTGTTCCTATTCTGCCAAGGATGTTTCTAGCCAAATTTGGTCAAAATTCAATAAGAACTTTATGACTAGTAGCGATTTGAAGCAAATGTTGACGAACGGACGGACGACGGACGGACGCCGCGCCATGGCATAAGCTCACCGGACCTTCGGCCCAGGTGAGCTAAAAACAGATATAAGAAGAACAAATAAGACATAAATATATATATCAATAACAAATTTCCGCTGTAAAAATCAAAGATGGCCACCTTTTGGCAATTTTGTTTTAAATTTGAATGGGTATATGAGTTTTGAGATATATCCGTCCATGCAGTACTTCTCGAGAAATTATGTTTGATAATAAACTTTCATTGTTACAATCTTAGATGGCCATTTGTTGGCCATTTTGTTTTATCTAATTAGTCCCAACATCTGAAAAGAGCACAACTAGGAACCATTAGAAATCTACATATGAAGTTTGAGAAAGATCCTCTTCTTGAAAAATACCAATAACAAACTTTCAGTGTCAAAATCTGAGATGCTGCCTGTCAGCCATTTCGTTTTCTTTTTTTTTATCAGTCAAAAAATCAAAAGGGCACAACCAGGGACCAAGAGGAACCTACATATGAAATTTGAGAAAGATCCACTTCTTTCAGTGTCAAAATCCAATTTGGCCACCTGTCAGCCATTTAGTTTTTGCTTTTTTTATCAGTCCAAAAATCAAATGGGCACATCCAGGGACCAAGAGGAACATACATATGAAATTTGAGAAAGTTTCAGAACTTCTAGAGAAATAATGATTACAAATTTTCATTATCGAAATCTAGGACAGAGTTTATGTCCGACGAGCAGATAACACCATAATTATATTAATGCTTCTGTCAAATTTTGACAGACGTATCAAAATATTACCTTATTTATCCTGTTATCTGACCCCATTAGGTTAAACACATAAATTTGACAGAGCTAAATATATAAATTATTAGGGCAACTATAACTGTACAAGTATATCTTTATTTTTTAACACATCATATTTATAAATCCCAGTATTATTCCAAAAGTTATTGTCGCAAAAATACTTCTCTAAACATGAATAGTGTGCTGTAGTATCATTCATGTGGCTAGTTATGTCATTGCAGGTAACTAGGCCAATATAACAGTACTCGGACTATCTCGCGTCATATATTCAAGTATTTTCCAAATTTGACTAAGATTAATTATACAAGGTCGGTCCCTATATCATCATGACCTACATCAAATATGATCAAGAAGGTTGCTGTGTCCGTACTGTAATCATGTCGTAAGAGAAAAACGAAAGTAAGATGTGCCGTTAAACCGGACTAATCCTTCTTTCTATTTCCTGCTTAGAATTCGCTTAACGATCACAGAAACGCTTGAAAATCAACTCATTTTGTAAGCGCATTACGCACCTAGATTCCATTATTTGCCATCTTTTCCTCCTCGTGGTTTTGTCTTGTTCAAAGTACTTGTCGATATGTATCTGATGTATTACCTCAACGGAAAGGGAGACAGGGTCTACACATTGAAGGTAGCTATTTTATGATCAGGTTTTATTAAAAACATTTGTATTAGTGATACGGCAGTGATACTGTAGACGATCAGATTACGACAGAGTATGCGGACTTCCAGTGGTCATGGTGGTGTAATAATGGACCTGCAATCAGCTTTACCTTCTCACTATCAAGTAATTATAAGATGGAATTAAAATTTTACCAAGCAGAGCAGAAATAATTCATTATATATATCTACAGGTAAACTATATATCAAAGAAAAGTTGTTGCTTTAAGTTGATACTAATTTTGATGTTTGTATTTATATTACAGAGAGAGGATCCTGAAGGGAACCCTACTTTCTCTGCCCACCCAGCTAGATTTTCCCCAGATGATAAGTACTCTAGACATCGGGTGACAATCAAGAAGAGGTTTGGAATTCTTCCAACACAACAGCCAAAGCAGGTGTATTGATGGGGCAGCAGTGAGATATTTGGCAGAACAATATAAGTTTCAAAGTCCATTGTACATTATCACTAAAAGTACCAACCATCTGTGTCTCAACATTCGGAAGTGCTGCAGTTTTTCAAACAACCAGTTCCATTTCTATGTGATGTGTTTGGATAACAGATCGAACATGATTATAAAGTAAAAACTCATTGTTGTGACATTTTCAGCTGAATGTGACTTTATTCTAATGGATGGACAAACAATTTCATAAAGAAAATGATGGGACTCAAGATTTTTCATCTTGTCTATAGAGAGAGCGAGTGTGAAAGGAAAATGTATTTTACTGTAAATAAAGAGTAAAAAAGATATATTCTTCTGTTGAAATTCTGGGGGGAAATTGTCCTGGCATTTATTTTGATTGTTACAGTACGTAAGGGGTGTAGATCAAGTCACAACCAATCATTTTGTCTGAATATTAATACATTGTTTTATAGAAACATTTTCACAATCCGCAATATACATTAGACTTTGATGTAATTTTTACTATAGATGGTTAACACTTCGTTAATTATTTCTTTGAAATTGGTTGGTTTAATGAATAGTAAGTAATTTGCTCCATTGCATGTACATGTATTACTGTAGGCGGTTTAGTTAAGTTTTGAATAATAAATAATGGATAAGTCCATTTCATCTTCCTTTTATTTGCATTCTGTTGAGTAATCATAATTCATTAAAAAAGGTTTTGTTGTGAATGTGCATCCAACACTGACTTCCCAAGGATTGAGTTCCTGGTGAAAGTCTGATAAAAGTACTGAGTCAACAGGATTTTATATCATTACCTCGCAAATGGTACACAAGCTATATCAGTGCATGGCTACATGATGATGGACATAGTCATTAGACATGATATGGATCTTAATCATAATTAAAACATCTCATATTAAACTGGGGTCAGATAAAATACTTCCGAGTTTCATAGTTAATTTAAGGGAAATAACTCCAACATAAAGCTGGCAGAATGCAAAATCTTGACATTATTGATAGTTTACTGAATACACTATAAAGCATGGATGTTTTATTTGGAAGATACTGTTAAAATTATTTTACTGAAGTAAATGAGCATGATTTCTTTGAGCTTGAGAAGCTATTACAAATAATATACTCTTTCAATGGAATGGGGATAAATGGATAGGCCCTGGATTTAATGATAGATCATCTTTAATTTGTGCATTTACTATTTTCTAGGCAGTTGATTAGGGTTTCTTGACACAGTTAGTACAGGAAATTCTGTAGTATTTCTAGTTACCTAGCTAAGAGAACCAGATTTGTGTAACAGAAAAGGGAAAATATGTTGCCAAACAGATTTTAGGGACCTCACTTCCGAACCACAAAGTAGATCAAACTTTTACTCTTACTAAAGATAGATGCTGTTTAATACAAATTTTGAGTTGTAAACAGCAGAGACATTGATTTAAACTGTATCGTGATTCATCCTTCCATGACTGTCGGTGATGTGACCGATTACCAGGTAAGACAAATCTGTGGTGATGATAAGGAACTGAAAAGCGACTGAGGATACTCGATGCAGGTCAACAATGTCACAATCTTGATGGGATATATTAGCCCCATAACTCTTCATTTAATTCAATTTAATTCTGTTTACAGTTATGAATATGTTTATATAATGTTTTAGGTAATTTCTTTTATATATATATATAGATACATGGAAAAATTAAAAAAATGACTCAGACAACATCTAACGTTTTCGTCCCGTCTAGGGACGAAAACATTAGATGTTGTCTGAGTCATTTTTTTTAATTTTTCCATATATTTTCTTCCACAAGGACTACTATTATTTTTTCTCTATATAGATATATGTATATATAATTACGTCATACTAAGAACGATACCAAAATGTTACACAAATTATGTACGGGTGGCCTCCTGTAGAAGCTTTCATTGCACATACTGGTCACAAGAAATCAAGAGAAAACATAATATCCCAATAAAGTTACTTCTTATGATCATGCAATGGAGGCAGCACATACAATTCTCACACCCGTGTCGTCTGATCTACAAGAGTTAATTCCCTTTAATTCTGAAGACCATTCTTGAATTTTGAATTCTGCTGCAGTTTTATCTTGATTATTAGACCTATACATGTATTGCCTTTATATTTATACTATCATACATGTATACATAAAATTGAATTCATATTTAAGGTATGAAAGTGTGACTTTTGTACAATAATTTAATTGGCGATTGGTCATTAAAGTAAAATAGAATTGGATTTTAAGTCAGTAAATAATTGACTTGCTTGTGAAATTATGAATGCAGTCTGGTCCACTTGGTAGAGTAATTTATTTAGCTAACAGTTTACTAACTTAAAAGGTGTGATGAATTATAATTAGTTAATTTAAAGACATCATATGATCAATGATGACCCAACTTTAGTGTGATAAAAAAAATCATACAGAAGACGAACACCGAGGTTTAGAGTAATGTGAATTTGTGTTTCGGAGAACAATATTATCAATAGGCCTGGGACGGGCACACCTTGTATCCATATTGAACAACATGTGCCTTTGTTTACATGGGTATCATGGGATAGATATGACGTCACGAACGGAACTAATATGGCGATCATGGAGACCACGAAATGTCATTATGAACGGGAAAAGTGCCACAATGGGGTAGTAATACGCAGTTAGAGCGACTATGAAGTCGCAAGGAAGTTGTTTCGATGAAAATGGAATATCTTACTATTTAATATTTTAAGCTAAAGCGAACATGGACCGTGTTCGCTTGTTGCTGAGTGCTTGCGAGCATGGCGATATTCCATCTGTACAGGCATTACTGGATGAGGGACTAGATGTAGACAGCACGGATGCTGACGAAACAACCCCTCTACAGGTATACTCAGAATACCAATGTAGGATCGTGGTTATCACAAGCGTATACGTGTGGTATATTGAATACGAATTCTGTATGATTTACCAGCATGTACTTGTATAATGTCATTGTTTACATCTTGGCATTAAATGTTTATACACGGTTGTTGGCACCAACTAACAAAATTATATTATATATGTTTAGTAAATGTCTCCACGGATACCAGCTAGTGGCCTTGACTTAAATATGTTCAAGTCATATATGACGTGTGTCCAAATTCCAAATAACACCGACTTTACATATATTCAACACATCAACAACACTTTTACAGTATAGTTAGTACAAGTCAGAACTTAAATTTTTGGCAATTTATATAATTACAATTCAGTGTCTGAAGCAGAAGTACAATATTGAAACCTTTAAAATGTTAAATTGATTAGTGATCTGTGACACACCTTACAATAGCTATACCTGTTGGCTATATGTGGTCATGAATTGATTATGTAATCCTTATCAGGTGAGACACACACCAAACACTTATGGTCTCTTGTGGCAAACTTCAACTGATAGGATTTACCTGCTGGACTTTTCATCCACTAAGCTATAATTTTTATCAAACTATATACCAAGACTAAATGGTAACGTTGTTGAAGAGTTTTATCAACTTATATCTAAGAGTTATTACATGTACAATTGTATATACTGATTGCAGGTGGCAGCTGCCAACGGACATGATCACATCGTCCGCCTTCTGCTAATGCGTGGGGCGGCCTTAGACAGACGCAATGTGTATGGGTGGACCCCTCTCATGCAGGCCTCGCGTCATGGTCATGCCAATGTGGTGGCCACTCTTCTACAGCAACGCCAGGCTGATACCAATGCCAAAAATCGTCTTGGGGCATCATCCTTGACCCTTGCTGCTCGTGGGGGTCATCTACAGGTGGTGCGCCTATTAGTTGATTGTGGTAGCGACCTGAATGCTTCAGGGAACAGTGCCAGTGGGGAGTGTGAGTTCACTCCTCTCCTTGCGGCAGCTCAGCATGGACATGATACAGTTTTAAGATTCATCCTTGACCGTGGCAGTAATGTGAATTATCGGACACCATCTACTGGTCAATCTGCACTTATGTTGGCTGCTCTGAATGGCCATATGAAAACTGCACAGATCCTGGTTGAGCGAGGATGTGACCCCAATGTTGTGAATGTTGATAACAAGACTGCTCTAGAGATCGCCACACGTAGGAATAGGAGGGAGGTTGCCAGCTATCTTGACAGGAAGACAATCAACAAGCCAAAAATTGGTCAGTGACTGGTTATCACTTTTTTCGTTCGATGTAGATGCATACATATAGAATAGAATGAAAAGTTATTTGATTACAATTGCAAACAGGAGTGTCATTTTTATCATGGGAAAAATAAAAGTTCCCGTTGACATGTTCATCAGCCTATAGTATTTGTTCGAAAAGAAAAAAATGTTACTTTGAAAATTATTCAACTAAAGACAAAATTTTCAGAGCAACCTTAAAAAGCTTCCTACCAGTGTTCTTAATATCTTAACATATTTAATAATTAAAGTTGAACACTGCTTGCTTATGAAAATTTCATTTCTGATGATTGCCTTATAATTATTTTCTCATAAATACCTATACTTGGTATATGAAATGTGTCGGATCTAATGTTAGCTATATAGGGTCTTGCTGTTAAAGAGAAGGGGAATTTCGAAACATTATTTACCTGTGATTGCTGGCTGGGATATCAAATTTTATTTGTGTCTATAATGTTGGTCGTCTTCCTTTTAGAACCAGAAGAAATAAAGCCTGACATTATAGAAGCAGCCAAACATGGTGACATACTGAGGATCCAAGCCATACTAGACAAGGATCTAAGTCAGATTGATGCCAGTTCCCCACAGGATGGGGCCACGCCTCTTATGTTTGCTGCCATGACGGGTCAGTTGGATGTGGCTCGCCTTCTAGTTGCCCGAGAGTGTGATATAAACAAACAGGACAGTATCAGTGGCTGGACTGCACTCATGCAGGCCACCTATCATGGGTATGTCATTTAGAAAACTGAAATTTAAGTTGATATTATGTCACTGTCTATATTAGCATGTACTTTCTGTTATGGTTTATTGAAATTGACAAAATCACAAAAATATGTGGGAATGTTTTCCATTATTTAAAAGAAAGAGACCACTGTTGTTCAATATCCCAATAAACTCTTCATTTAACCCCTTCCAAGGAATGGGTAAACTGCATACGATACACATGGTTTTCACTGTATTTCGAAAAATAAAAATGTCGTATTAAAATCTGGCTTTATGGCTAACAAAACTCTTAACGGTAATATTTTTTGAGGATCATTTATAAAAGTGAAATATACAAACAAAGGATGATGGGACCTTGAAATACTGTATGTTGTAGGTAAATACGTGAATAAGTGGGTTAGCAATTGAATTCTTTTTAGACATTATTTTATAAAGGTCTTATGTTAATCTACAAATAATTTTTATTTCTAGGAAAAAATCTGTGGCAGTGTTTCTGATTGATCAAGGAGCAGATGTAACCATACAGGCCAAGAATGGATGTACTGCTTTTGACATGGCACTCATCATAGGTGGGTGTTATCACAGCTTACCTACTCAGTTCGAAACCACAAATGTAGCAAATTTAACACGACATTGGTGATTATTTTGCAAACACAGGTAATTTCTTTAAGAATCGTTAATTATAGAAGCTAAATAAATAGCAAATAAAGCCATACTCATGGAATGTCCATAAAATGAAGGTTTTATTCATTATGCTAGGTTTTTGAAAAGTAACCAACAAATAAATTGTAATGATCCCTGTCATGTCAACAGAGGATGTGGATACGGAGCTGCTACGACTGCTGGCTTCCAAAGCAATGTCGGTGAATAAGGAGGACAAGGGAAAGAAGTCATCTACTAAGCAGAATGGCCTTTCAAAGACCTTCACTGCTACAGACTCTGGGTAGGTTCATAATAGCGGAACTGGACTGCGCTGACCACCGGTGACCAGCTAGTAGCTCAAATAGCATTCGTCAAGAGTTTGGAGGTCCTGGTCTTGTTGCATATTCCCTCTTCTGTTACACTAGTTATTATGATTTAAAAAAAAAACGGTGGCCAAAGGCCTTCTTAATGTGATTCTCACAACGACTTCACCAGACTGTATGTTATGTAAATATTTTGGGGTAATTTGGTGCTCTAAATATTGTGTATATATTTCATCTGATAGTTTCAAAAACAAGGTTTCAACATCTACAGCCGTAATTTCAAATCCATATCATTTTACATAGTAAATAGCAAGAGTTACTGGAATTTTACCTTTTTTTTCAGTGTGGATGAACAACCCAAAAGTGGACTAAAAGTAAGTACATGTACTGATAAATGGTTAATTAAAACATGACAGTTTTTGTTTATCAGTTGGATCAGAGTTGTTCATTTATGAAATGATGACAGACCTAATGATTTGATGTTGCTTTGAAACAAGCCCTGACAAAAACTGTCAAGGCCTGTATTAATATCAGCAGGTCTTGCAAGATTTATGCCTGAAATGTTACATTTAGGAATTGACAAACCGGTTTGTTTTTGCATAATAGGCCCCTGGACTTAAATACAGGGCAAGATACAATTTGTTGATTCACTTGCAAACTCCTACAGGATGAGACATGGTGTTGTTAGCAATTTGTTTTATCCTATATATATACTGTTAGTAACTGCATGGAAAAAAAATCTTAGTTTTTGTTTTTTTTTAAAAATCTCTCGTTGTCTGACTCACTTAATCATATGACAACAGTTATCCAAGTTCGAATATATATAATTGAAATAACTTAAATGTCACATTTTCTGGTTTAAAATATGGAGAGAAAAAAACACAAACAACAAAGTCTTTGTTAAAACATATTTAGTAGTCAACTTCAGATAATCAACAATGACATGGATACCAGTGTTATACAAACATGTTTTATTTATTGTCTTGTGTCTCAATATTGACATTTTTTTCAGGCCTGGTTGAGTAGATTGACGAGTAGAATTAAGAATACAAAACTTGGTCGTACAATGAACTCTACAAATCGTCTCACTCCTGTCACTGCCCTACATTCATCAACATCAGTACAGGACCTCACCTTGACCATTCCCAAAAGTCCTCTGGTGGTAAGTGTTGTGACTTTCCCTTGTATAGAACTTATTGCACAAACAATCTAGACCTCTATATAGCTAGACATCAAGATTAATAACCGATTCCTTTGGACATGTGGATTGTTAATTCTGACACAATGCTGTCTTCTGGCAATTTGTCTAGGGACTTTGTCAGAAATTACATAAACTTTGCTGCTTTGGTCAAAGAGTTGTTATAATGTTATTTTCTAGATAAGTTCACAAAAAATTGACTTCATGATACAGATTAAAAAAACCTTTCTGGACGCAAATAATATAATTGCTGCTATATTTTATAGTTATAGTTTTAATATGCATTTATTTAGTGAAAAGGGTTTAATACTCAAATATTACAAATATTTCTCCATACAAGATTTGGTGGTTACATTTGACTCTGAATTACAAACAGAAATTTTAACGACTCTTAATTGGGACTGATATTTGGAACCACAATAATACCAGTATGAAATTTAAACTGTTTACACATGTGCAAACATTATCTGGAATTTGTTTAATATTTATGACATTATGAATACTTTAAACTATTTCAGCCCCCCAGGAAAACCAACAATTTCATGGACCAGTCACACATCTCCACAAGTTATGATCAGATTCTCCTGGAAAACAAGAAGAGTGCTTCTATGTACACACTGGTCTGTATTTTAGGAGTAATATATATATAGTTTTATATATACAGTGTATATATGATATTTATATTTCTTACTTCATTAAAAATAAATCTTTCATTATTGCAAATAATCAATTCAGGGTGAATGTATTCTTGTGATCTTTAAAAAAAAATACGTGTTCAATGTGAGTTTGTTACCTTTGTTTTGATATTTTTCAATCAACCTTTTCTTCCATTTCCAGGATATAAATCCACCAAACTCGAATTTGACAAGTGAGACTTTAAAGCCCTGTGATCCCACCGTTTCTGCCGACTCCTACATTTGATTTAGATATCTCAAGCCCCCGCAGTAAGCCCCTGAGTGCCCGAGGCCCTGACACCAGCTCAACCCTACACTCTCCAATCCGTCCAATGATGAAACCGCCAATGATGTTCATGCCTAACAAAACCAGCAGCAATCTGAGCTCTAGTCCTGCCAGTCCTTCCAGCTCAGGGAGGTTTGTGGCAGCCAATCAAAACAATGGTAAGACAAGAAAAATACATTCAAATTGGCTCTCCAGAATTCAAATTTTGTATTACAAATAACCAGAGTGCAGAACTTGAATGGTTCTTGTTTTCAATCTGTGGTCTTATTGAGGATAAGACTTCTTCTACAGCTAGACATTTTCACAAGATTTGACTGTAAATCAGCAAGAAAATTATATCTCCAACATCTCCTTATTGTGTCGCCTTTGAAAAAGGAGACATATAGGTATTACTTTTCGGCGGCGTCGGCTTCGTCCGGAAAATGGTTTTCGTGCGATAACTTAAGTAGTTTAGAACGGATTATTTCAAAACTTCATGGGAAGGTTCATTACCATGATAGCTCGGACAAGTCCGATAACCAAAATTATTCGCACCTTTTTAAAAGAGTTATAGCCCTTTAATTTTTTGCGAAAATGGTTTCCACTCAATAACTTGAATAATTATTACAGGATTAATTTGAAACTTCATGGGAAGGTTCGTTACCATAATACTGTGGACAAATTCGTTAACCAAATTTATTTGCACCATTTTAAAAGAGTTATGGCCCTTTAATTTTTTGCGAAAATGGTTTCCACTCAATAACTTGAATAATTATTACTGGATTAATTTGAAACTGCATGGGAAGGTTCGTTACCATAATACTGTGGACAAGTTCGTTATTGTTTTTTTTTATTCAAGTCCTAATTTTAAAGAGTTATGACCCTTTAATTATTCGCATACACAGGCGACACCTCCACTTCCGTGGAATTCTTGTATTATCATATACAAGTAACTTAATTTAAATGTATCCTTATTTACTGGTAGGTCTTCATTGTACCAGTCTAATATGAAAGTTATTAATGAAATTATTTGAAAACTTAAACAACATAGTTCTGTGCATTTCCTTTACAGGTGACTACAATGAGAACGGTATATATTCTCCTACAAATAATAAAGGACCACTAGTTTTCTTGCCACCACAGACACCATCACGTCTTTTCATGCCACGGTAAGATAGCTCAATTAAACGTCGCAAGTATATTTAAATATTCCTCTATCTTCAATGAAGTGTTAAATCATTTGAACTTTGATTATATGATGTCAACAGTGATGAAGACCAAAGACTTTTCACAAATGGGGCATTGTATCACAAAAATGTCATGGTTTAACATTTCTTCATTACACTGAAAACGAAGAAAAGAATAAAGGTAACATTTTTAGGGCTTGCAAAAAATATGTTCAGTTAACTTGAGTGTATTTTGAGGCAGAGTATATATTTCTTATTTACTTACAGCAAATCATCCGTACCATCGGCCTTCAGGACAGCGTCCAACACAACTTCACCAAATAGTTCAACAAGTGGCAGTTCCTCCGTCACACCCCAGCGATCACATTCTCATGGTCGTAGCACTTCATCCAAGGAGAGCACCACTTCAACTCTCACCCCATCCCCCTCGCCTACTCCAGGAAAGGTAGGCTATATGAAAGCTAACAGGATACAAATTAGCTATGTACACGCAAACACCAGGAAAGGTAGCTTATATGAGCCAACACGAGGAACATTAGCTATACACAAACCTACACCAGGATAGGTAGGTTATATGATTTCTTACATGATAAAGATTAGCTATACACACACCTACACCAGGATAGGTAGCTTATATAAGCCAACATAAGGAACATTAGCTATACACACCTATGATTGCTTACATGATACAGATTAGCTATACACAAACCTACACCAGGAAAGTTAAATATACTGTCTCATTCACTTGGAGGATATGACTCGCCAGCACATAAACAAATTTGAATTAAATTTTTCTGTCTTTTCTGCACTGTTAATGGTTATAGTGTTAATTAATGGCTGTTTTGAACAAACACATTTTAATTTTATTTATGGTTGCTTCTCTTGAAACCTTAAAATATGCAGCAATGGAATGTGACTATTTAAA
This sequence comes from Pecten maximus, assembly GCF_902652985.1. NCBI lineage: Eukaryota > Metazoa > Mollusca > Bivalvia > Pectinida > Pectinidae > Pecten > Pecten maximus. Next base: position 29,397,998 of record NC_047025.1, read on the forward strand.
CTTGTAATATTCAATCAATTATTGATACATCATTTTTATAGTTTTAAATATTTCAATACCAAACAATGATTACCCCTTTAGTTTTAAAACTGTTAAAAACTACTTTGTTACATCATGTCGTAATAAAAAAAATCTTCTTTACAGTTCCAAGAAGATCCTGGACATATACTCAGCTCTCTGCATGAGAATGAAACTAACACGAATGGTGAGTGCCATCATGGTTTTGTTGTCCATCGTTAGCTCACCTGATCTTGTGGTATTTAACTTATGCCATAGTGCGGTCCATCTGTCGGCCGTCAACTTTTCCTTTAAATTGTTACTAGTCATTAAGTACTAAGTGGATTGGGACCAAATTTAGGATGAAGTTTCCTTTGGGGCTCTGGAAGCAGAGTGGTTAATGTGTCCCAGACACTTAATCACTAGCCCTCCTTCTCTGGGTTGCGAGGTCGAAACTCACGTGGGGCAGTTGCCTGGTACTGACCGTAGGTCGGTGGTTTTTCTCCTTGTACTCCAGCTTTCCTCCACCTCCAAACCAGGCACATCCTTAAATGACCCTGGCAGTTAATAGGACGTTAAACAAAATAAACCAAACCAAATCCAAGTCATCTGACTTTTTACTAGCCTTATAACCTCCCCAAGAATGGTAGTTCTTATTGTTGATATGAGATTTCACATAATAACAATGTTCTCAAGTTTTAGTTTTGTCCAGCTGAAAAAAAAAAGTCAGTCTATATACCTGTTCACTGAAATAGAATACATACTTGAAATACAAGTCGACTATTTCCCTACCAACCACTTGGATTTGTGGACCAGTTTAAATAAATATCAACTTTTTAATCAGATGTTTACTCTCTTTTTTTTATTATTTCAGATGAACTTTCGGGAATTTTAAAGAAATTATCCCTGGAGAAATACCAACCAATATTTGAAGAACAAGAGGTAAATTTAAATTGGAATATAATATGTCTGTCTGTAATCATGTAATACCCGTGATTGGCGTTATGATAGCTTTCTGCTGTTGCTGTTCCAAAGAATGATAAAGATGGAATTATTAAAAATGGAAATGGTTTGTAGTTTGTTTACATGCACCTGTCTAGATTTCAAACCCGCTGATTCGATAGTAAGCACTGATGAACCATTGAACACTACCAGGTAACGCCTTGTTTAACTGTTATTTGTTTAGGTGGACATGGAGGCATTCCTGACCCTGAATGATACTGACCTGAATGAGCTTGGTATCTCTCACACACAGTCACGACAGCAGATCCTGAAAACTATATCTGAACTTAAGACGGGAAAGGTATGAAAACGAAGCCCTAAAACTAAATGCAAATCTTCAAAGCAAGCTTTAAAAGAATTTGTTCACATTCTAAAAGAAAAGACAAGGCATAGACTGTTCATTAAAGAAAAAAAGAACTGCTTTTTCAAAAATCCATAAAGCCAACCCTAATATTGAATAAAATGTTCAGTAAAATGAGTTATTGATCATACTACCATCAGTAGGTTGTGTACAATCTCACCTTTGTTTTATTTAACTGTTTCAATTATTTATCATCAGGGTAAAGAGCGCCAGCAGTTTGTTGATACAATGACCACCTTCCAGTCAACACTACGAGTTCGACCAGCAGACCCTTCTAGTAGAATCAATGGGTATTGACTTATAACACAAAGGAGATGCTTGAGGGACATTAGCCAATCTTGTGAAATAGTATTAAAAAAAGATTGTAATGACACTCTACAGTAATCAGGGAAATTATCTTCCTATCAAACATTAGACACTTTTCCTTGTAATCAGGACCTGTATCACACCAGAATGATACTTCCGATGATTTATTCTGCGAGTTGTTTTTAGTCCTGATCATTTTGATGCCCTTTGTGACTTTATTTGAGGTTTACTGTTTTACTGATTGCCTTGTCCAATGCTGCTCTACAGATTTTACTTTTTTTTGAAGCCTACAATTGAAACAAAATAGTCACAATACTAATTACTATCATTTATATATCACTTTGGGGTCGCACATATACGACTGCTGATTGATAAGTTGTGAGCCTCATAGTAAGGATTTGAATTTTGCCGAAAATATTGTATTATTTTTCAACATAATCCCCTTCAATATTTATACACTTTTGCCAGCGGTGTTTAAGGGCCTCATTGCCACTTTTATAGAACTTCTTTTCTTGGCTGTTTAGAAAGTCATCCACTGCAAGTTAGGGTTAGGGTGCCAGAAATAGCTGTTTTCAGTTTTGGAAATAGATTAAAGTCTGATGAAGTGAGATTGGGTGAATAAGGCAGATACTCAATCAATTTAAAGCCACAATCGTGAACGGCAGCCATGGCAATGACAGACTCTTTCACCCTAGCCCTAACCGATTTTGTCCATTTTGCAAAAAATGCTTGCCTTGTTTACTTCGGAGTGCTACCTCATCAATATAAACTTACCAAATGAGGCACCATTTATGAGATTTAATAACATTTTGGATTTTCTTGGGGGTCAAAAGTGGTAAAACAGCCAAAACTAACTAATTACTTGCAGAAATGCTTGAATTAAAAAAAATTTTGAAAAGTGTTCCAAACCTTTGTAATTTAGTAGGATCACTGCATGCTTATTCTTCAGTAGTCATGTTTTTCATATATGTATAATCTTGCAGTTATTTGTAGGATGCAGAATAAAGCGAGGTGTGGCGGCATTCATGTTGTACCAACATATTTCTAGTGAACAGAATTAGTCCTATGCATACATGTACACTCTTCATGATTCCTTATTTTTAAATAGTCTATAGGGAAAAAAATTACGATTATTCCATGTATGTCTCCATATGATAAAAATGACATTGTGAAAATGATATTTAAAATTCAAGGAAAACTAGCTTGATTACTCAATTCAAATTAAACCTCCTGTCTTTTTTGTTATAGGTGGTCACACCCCTCATCATCAGGGGACACGGATCATTCTTGAAAAACTTCCTCTGCATTTTCGTGATCTTTGTGGGATGAGGAATTTACCCGAGTTAAGGCACCTTCAGCACAAAATGGAGTCTGACATTACCTTACACATCTCTGGAAGTGATTCTAGGGTAAACCTTACATACTCCGGAAGGGTGACATTACCTTACACATCTCTGGAAGTGATTCTACGGTAAACCTTACATACTCCGGAAGGTTGGCATTACCTTACATACTCCGGAAGGTTGGCATGACCTTACATACTCCGGAAGGTTGGCATTACCTTACACATCTGTGGAAGTGATTCTACGGTAAACCTTACATACTCCGGAAGGTTGGCATTACCTTACACATCTGTGGAAGTGATTCTAGGGTAAACCTTACATACTCCGGAAGGTTGGCATTACCTTACACATCTCTGGAAGTGATTCTACGGTAAACCTTACATACTCCGGAAGGTTGGCATTACCTTACACATCTGTGGAAGTGATTCTACGGTAAACCTTACATACTCCGGAAGGTTGGCATTACCTTACACATCTGTGGAAGTGATTCTAGGGTAAACCTTACATACTCCGGAAGGTTGGCATTACCTTACACATCTCTGGAAGTGATTCTAGGGTAAACCTTACATACTCCGGAAGGTTGGCATTACCTTACACATCTCTGGAAGTGATTCTACGGTAAACCTTACATACTCCGGAAGGTTGGCATTACCTTACACATCTGTGGAAGTGATTCTACGGTAAACCTTACATACTCCGGAAGGTTGGCATTACCTTACACATCTGTGGAAGTGATTCTAGGGTAAACCTTACATACTCCGGAAGGTTGGCATTACCTTACACATCTCTGGAAGTGATTCTACGGTAAACCTTACATACTCCGGAAGGTTGGCATTACCTTACACATCTGTGGAAGTGATTCTACGGTAAACCTTACATACTCCGGAAGGTTGGCATTACCTTACACATCTGTGGAAGTGATTCTACGGTAAACCTTACATACTCCGGAAGGTTGGCATTACCTTACACATCTCTGGAAGTGATTCTACGGTAAACCTTACATACTCCGGAAGGTTGGCATTACCTTACACATCTCTGGAAGTGATTCTACGGTAAACCTTACATACTCCGGAAGGTTGGCATTACCTTACACATCTGTGGAAGTGATTCTACGGTAAACCTTACATACTCCGGAAGGTTGGCATTACCTTACACATCTCTGGAAGTGATTCTACGGTAAACCTTACATACTCCGGAAGGTTGGCATTACCTTACACATCTCTGGAAGTGATTCTACGGTAAACCTTACATACTCTGGGAGGGTTAACCACGTATTGAAGAGCTCCTCCACAAATATATATCCATGATTTATAGGGATGGGACCACTCGTAGGGTTGTGTTATAAGCATTCCATGTGCCAGGCTGGACTGGTCATGTGACTGGTCATGCTTCTCATCACATGATGAAACAATTTATGATGGATTATGTGATGTATCATTATTTATTACAGAAAGATATTTAGTGAGGAAGGAACTAAGATTTGTGAAAAACTCTATATCATTGTGGATATGTTAATGAGGAATACAGGAAAGGAGAGGTCACATGACGGATCATATGGTTAGAATGTACCTCTGACAAGACTCCTGGCATATAGGACTACTGCCAAATACTACCTGATGTAATTGTATGATGTGGTGTAGCACCAGCCAAACACTACTCGTTTAACAGGTATATCCAATCAGTATGATAGTCCCTACCTGCTGACGTATGACATATATATACTAGTTGGGAGCCCCTACCTTTTGTCAGGACTACCTACTGACGTATGACATATATATACTAGTTGGGAACCCCTACCTTTTGTCAGGACTACCTACTGACGTATGACATATATATACTAGTTGGGAACCCCTACCTTTTGTCAGGACTACCTACTGACGTATGACATATATATACTAGTTGGGAACCCCTACCTTTTGTCAGGACTATCTACTGACGTATGACATATATATACTAGTTGGGAACCCCTACCTTTTGACAGGACTACCTACTAACGTATGACATATACTAGTTTGGAGTCGAGGACTCCTGTGTTTAATTTCTACTACATGACAAACCTGTACATGTGTTGTCCATGCTACAGTCAGGCAAAGTTTCAAGAGGGGCAAGGTATTTCTTGATATACCGCTGGAAATACTAGATAATATTTGTGTCACCATCGTCCATTTGTTTTACTGCTGATAGTTCATCATATTAGCAACATGTTTTTGCATACTCAAAGTAACACTATTTGTATATTTCAGTATTGTAAAATGATAATGATTGGCAATGCATTTATTCATGTCAGATGTATAATTTTTCATTTCCATAATTAGAATGAGTCCATTGTAAGATTTCCAGTTAGAACTCACTGTTACGTGGCCATAAATTCTGTCAACAATAAACTTAAGTGCTATGGTGACTTTTATAATTTTGTCATTAATATAATTTGTTATGAAGTACAGAGCAGAATTTTGCTGTAAATAATTTTTGTTTTCACAAATGAGGCTTCACTATTGGGATGTAAATGATCAATAAATAATGGTTGTTAATGATGAATTTATATAATGGTTGACTAATTGGTTGTTAAAGGACATATAATGGTCAATTAATTAATGGGTGTAAATGATGGTTATACATTTAATAATGTGATATGTGCTGTTAGTATTCCTCCTAAGAGAAATATTGCTTATACTCAATATAGCAAGTTAGATGGAAATGTCAGGCCTTTAGTGAGAAATGTAAGAGGTGCACAGAGCGAGTGAAATACTTTATTCGAGTTTGTTGTTTACTTGTTTACAAGTACATGCTAGTGGAATGTGCAATCTACAATGATCCATTCACAAGGTATCAACTTATGTCATCTCATGAAAAATGTTTATTCAAATGATTTAAAGAATATATAGCTTTATAAAAACCATGTTGAATTGATCTGTATAATTTTAGTTCCATTATCATTTATTTTATGTTTAATAGTATTTTATCTTATATTTCCAAGTTGTGTCAAATGTTCTAAAAATGTTTGTGTCATAATGCAATGCTTGAAAATGGTTGACATATTGTACCCTGGGAGTGTTCACAACAGCTGATAAATGTCTTCTGTCCACACAAGTTGTCCGTCCACAAGGTCCTACCATAACAAAGATTTATACCTATAAAGAAATCTATGCACAAACAATTACATATTATCGTAATGATTTTATTTTATATTTTAATAACCCATGTGTTTCTATCAAGCCCCCTAGTAATTATGCCATATATCTAGATAGTTTATGTCTTGTATATATATATGTCTATATTTAATTGTGTTCAGTACATGTATCAGGGTCTTAAAGTTCTACATTCTTCAAACAATCACATTTTGTTACAACATTATAATTAGAATCTTAATATCTTAAGTCTCTAATAGAAAAGTGAAAATAATAATAAAAAATGATATATATTTGTACAATGTATAAGGAAAATGAAAGTAAGATATGATTACATATAAGTTGTATTGTAGATGAAAATTTTACTCCTCAAGTTAAGGAAATTGTTATGATTTAGATAAATTTATAAGGTGACAGGTTTGTGTAGTGCTACTTCTGTCTATAACATGCAAAAATATATTGGTTTTTACACATAACACTGGATAGTTGTAATTAAGCACATGAGAATTAGCATGAAAAACTCAAAATACTGGTACAATTAATAATAAATTTATAATTTTAGCATAAAAGCTCAAAATACATTTTTGCTAAATTTAGAATTTTCACAGAAATAATTTATACGAAATTCAAGTTGTATTAATAAGTCTTTGATCATGAGTATGCCATGAATGATTCTGTCGAGAACTATGAATTTTCATTTGAATAGATAGAATGTGCTAAGTTATAATTAGGCACACATATATATTGTGCCATGAGGTGTCCAAATTAAACGTATCCTTATGTTTGGTAGTATAGTGACAATTTTCTGGTCGTGTTGAAATCAATGTTACAAAATGATAAATTTATTAAAGATCTTTGAAATAAGAGGCTCGACTTGAAGATGATGATGTGAATAGCTGTGATAAATACCTAGTATTGATTCTTTATTTTGGTGTTCTTGTGTGTTATCTTGTACTTTTTCCAGTTTTACTTTTTTTTGGCTTCTATGCAAGTATACACCTAGCTATGGTCTAATTCTTCATCCTTTGATAAGCCTTTTGGATGCTATTGGATATTTGTGGGCTGATCTGATAATGCATATGGGTGGGAACATAAGACTATGTGGGTACCAACCGTGCGACTGGCTAAGCGGGCGTGTTTGCCTAAAATAAGTGATATTGCTTATGCCTGTAATCTGCCAAATTTCATCAAGTTGAGAAATGTTCCCACCTAGCAAGTTAATGATCAGGTTAATGATGATCAGATAACCTCTAAGAACGATTTGAACGGCCTATAATGGTTGCTAACAAGATGAATTTGTCTTTTCTGAGTGATGATGTTGTAATATGTAAGGTGATTCCACAATAAGAAATCCCTACACCTTTGCCCTTAGGTTTTCACAATTTTACTTCAAATGTACAGTGTAATAATGTAAAGTGTAGTAGAATTCATGTCAATTCGTTCATTACTTGCAAAATATACAAAAACATCCCTGGATAAAGTTTTGTAAGACACAGTGCTTTTGAATATGATATTGATATTTTTCGCACATGAACTTCATAATTAGAAGGAAAAAAACTGCAAAGGTAACAAGATGAGGACATTTTTTAACCAACATTGATAACCAAAGTTATTTATATACAGATTCACACTTGTATAATTTTATTATTCAAAATCAATCACAAGGATTTAAGTTGTGTGTAATATATGATAATTTTCTAATATTCCCAATCCAAATCATATATAGTACGTACACAGGCTCATGGTAAATCATCACCAATATATTGATATGTCATAGAGATGACCATTTACTTTTTCAACCAATCAAAGGCAACCTTTATGCTTTATTTCCATGGAATGTTTAAACCATTCAATGACACTTTTTTTTCAATGAAAACTTAACTTTTCATAGAATGTTAACCAATCAAAGGCAACCTTACTTTTCATGAAATGTTTAAACCAATCAAAGGCAACCTTACTTTTCATGAAATGTTTCTTGAAAGGGTTGATTGTGTGAGATGATGTTTTTTTTTACTATTTTATAGATGTTTAAACATCATTATTGTATCTGTGATGTGTATGACCTAACTTTGTTGTGATGACTGTATACCATGACCTAAAACTACAGGGTACGTAGCACTTGTAGAATAAGATTTCCTGTGATGTCACAATATTGCCTGATTTTAGAATGGTGTTTTTTAGATGCATTTTCAATATCAATTTTTAATAGTGATCAAAATTACCTTTAAGTTTTCATTTTGTAAAATTTTCATGAAACTGGAGTCCAACTTTACATCCTATATAACCTAAGTTATCAAAAATGGAAGGTTTTGTTCATTATGTTCTTATGATATGATTAACAATAATGTTTTTTGCCATTGCTAGTTTAATTTTTAATGTAAACTTGCACTTTTTTGATATACAAATCTTAACCAAGTTTCAGAATCGAGCCGTCCTGTCTACTTTTAGAAATGACCTTTATAGCTATATTTTATCTTTTTATTAAGAGTTTGTATATCATGTGCCGTCCAAATTGTTGCATTTTTTAACAAAAACATGTTTTTTTAACAGTGTAACATACTGTAATGCTGCTGGTTATGCTCGCAGAATGTACAACGATAGTTCCCACTGGTTAGCTCAATGAGACGAGAGATATAAGTCGTGGTGTAATGTACATGAATTAGATATACATACAGTGTATCTGACACCCCTATGTGACAGAAAAAAACAAAATACGATGTTTAAAATAACTTTTTGCCATTGTCCACAAGGATTATGCTTTTACTTATCTATCATTAATACCAACATCTACTCAAAAATACTTTAATTTGGAAAATGTATATTACATTATAACAATCACAGGAGGTAGGCGCGGACGTACGTCACAAAAAATAATTGTCAGATTAAAAAAATAGCCTCTCCCGAATATGGCCCGTCCCACGACTTGACACTTTTTTGACAATTATTTTTTTGTGACGTAGGTCCGTGCCTATCCCCTGTGATAACAATGATTAAATGTTAACCTTAACAAGGTTTCGAATCTTAAAGGTTTCTGATGTTTATTCAGCCTTTTAGAAAATATATGGACCCATATCATCAAGACCAATAAAATGTCAGAAACCTTCAGATTAATGTACATGTAGCTTCTTTCAGAAAAACAGTATTGAAAAGAGGTAATATGTAACAACGCTGTAAATTAACGTTGCTGAAATCCTGGAGTGTAAAAAAGGAATTATTATTTTATATTCTATGTCTGCCCACATTCAAAGATCGCCAATGTTAACTTTTACAAGGCATTGTATTGCAGATGAGGATGTATACCTAGAATTTGTTTTCATATATAAATATCTTACTATATCAATTCAAATATCAGAACTTGAGGTATGAACCGGAGTAGGCTAGGAAGATAGTTCCTTGAACAAGGCCAAAAGTAATGATTGGAAGTAAGAGTAGGAATTAAGTGGGGAAATGTCTACGCAGTGATGTGAGCTGGTGTATGGATGCTTATGTGATATGTGTACGAATGATGCTTCGAGAGTGCTATTGTTGATTATTTGAATACCATTAAATTATCACATCAGTTCACTTTGTGTTCTTTTTTAATTAAAACAACTTCAAGCTTGTAGACTTTGTGATTTTCACATGTTTGCCATTAGGAATATTTTGTACTCTGGCATGTGATCCGAAGTGTACAGAAATGATAATTTTGTAGTGTCACAGCCATGTACAGAAACAAGTTTGTACAGAGTGTCGTATGTACAAAATCATGTGGAACATTTGTAAAGTGTCGGACATTTATACTACAAACACCTGAGCAGCAGTGTAACTGTACAGAACTGTACACATCGTCGTGTGCATGAAATCTTGTGGTATATGTATAGTGTCTGGTAATCGTTCTACAAACACCTTTACAGCAGTGCTAATGTGTAGTGTTGGATTACCACTAACACCAGTAGTGTTCTGGACATGTAAGCTGAGACAAGCATCCAGTATATCTCTGTCCAAGGATGTTAAAACAAAATACCGAATTGTACTGTGTCTATGACATTTATTTCATCATAATTACGGACTATCTGTGTTAAGTACGGTAGTCTCCTGTGGAGTCTTTTAAATCGTCCTTGTCAACTGAATCTTCTCTTCTTGAGTCTACAGAATTGTACAAGTAGTCTGTATTTGAACTGTCATCTGTTTGGTTACCAGGTTCTGACAGACTTTCGTCTGGATTGGCTGATTTCATATGATCTTTCCACTTGTCCATTATATTGTCCAGATCACCAGAACTGTCTAGCATCAAGCCAGTTAATAAGGATTCCGTTTGCATCTGTTTGCGTTTGGATTTGTTTTTCGTCTTTGTTTTTTTTCTGTAATTAACTCCTTCCTCAGAATTATACAGTGCTCCCTCTGTGCTGGCATTTGTTAGGTCGACTGGCACTTTGTCTCCCCAGTAAGAACGTCGTAGGATCTCATACACTGGTCTGAAACACAAAAATTTGCACAGAAAAACATCATTTATCATATGATTTCTTGTCAGTGAGGATTCAAACTTCATTTACGTTACAACAATTATGAAACAAGTTATCACTTAATTGCACTTGTTGACCAAAGAGATGTGACAGGGTCTTGATTTGGAAAGGAAGGTGAAAAGACCCGTGATGCTTTTGAAATGAAAATGTTGCACGATACTGTCAGTGAGGATGTTGGTGACCTACCTCATTGTTTTTTTCTTTGTAACGATGTAGTGTCGAAGACTAGCGTCATGGCAACACATGCGACAGTGTGTGTGATGATCTTTATGATTCATAGCCTGGACGATTCGTGGCCACTTTGCATCTACAAGCAACACAATAAAACAGAAAAAAATAACAAGCAACATTAATCTTAGTCAAAGCCTGGACAATCCATGGTCACTTTGCATCTACAAGCAACCCATTAAAACAGAAAAAAATAACACCCGACTCAAAGTTTACGAAAGTGGCCGGTGTCCGATAGTGTACCTATATACCAAATCTCATCAAAATCATACAATATCTAAATTTGGATCAATCAGAGGCCAGTAAATGGCAGCCATTTCGTTGAAATGTGAAAGTGAGGTTACGAGAGTGACCGATGTCAAATGATGTACCTACATACCAAATTTCATCAAATTTAGACATAATATCTAAATTTCGACCAATAAGAGAACAGGAAATGGCGGCTATAATGGTTGACCAATCGGGGGAAAAAAAGGGGTCTATTTTCATAAAGCTCTTTTGCATAGTTTTGACAAATGTGTTGAACAAAATTACATTGGAAAAAATTATGATAGCTTACGTACTAAAGAGAGAAATTCAGCTCGATGTGGAGCTAAAAGGAAAACTTTTAAAATGGCCAAATTAATTCAGTCCAATTAACATTAGTATTTTTGTTAAAATTATGAATCTGAAATGTGTGTTTTGTATGGTTATATATAGATACAAGTTGCCATTATGATAGCTTAATATCTACTTAGAAAGATGTTTAGAGTTTAACAGAAATGTTTGTGCCTCCACAACTGGAAAGTAACACCTAAGTCTCGCTTAACGACACTATCGCATGGGAGACAAAAAATGTTTATAGCGACCACCTGTTTCAGTTACCAATTCTCATGTTTCACTCTATATATAAACCTGTATAGAAAGGCCACCTGCTAAAAAAAAACCATTTTTCCTCTGCTCCACAGAGTGGTCTATGATATGTTTGATCATACTCGGTAAGAAATCTACAAGCGAGTCCTGTACTCATAGAATATTGACATGACTCACATAATTTCTGGAATCTCTTAAATTTAGCACTGTTGGACTTCTTTTCAAAGTAATACAGCTGAAAAGAACTCATGAAAATAAATTGTAGATTCATCAGTGTGTAGTTTTAGACTTAAGAACATTTTACTAAATCTCACCTGGATTATCCACTTTTCCCCGTTTCAAAATTACATACGAGTAAGAAGTTGTCTTCTTGTTGGAATCCATCTGGCAAAAAAATTAATGTATTATGACAACATGTTATAGTTTTGCTAAGAAAAAGACAAATCAGTCTTTACCAGGATAGGGAAAGACAGCCGACACCATACAATTGCTGAGAATGAGGAATCCTCTGTTTAAACGTTTGTTTTGGGTTGGGCTTTTTTTACTTCGGACAAAGAGACAGAGGTTCTTTCCATCTTGAAGCAATCTAATTTAAATAATCTCCTGTGGGGAATTCTTAAATCTTTTATTGCTGTTCATTGTAGAAAAGAAGAAATTTCAAGGCTAATTTTAATAAGATTGGACTAAAGGTGGTTATTTCTAAGTATTTGAGAAAAATAATCAAACATGGGTCTGTTCCATAGACAGGAACATCTCAACCCTCATATAAGAGTTTGTCTGACCAGCACTCAACAATTCTTGTACTTGCCAGCCAAACTTACACTCAGGTTGAAAAATCCCTGTCTATGGAACAGACCTACATAAGACTGTTAATCTTATACATTACATCCATGTTAAAATTTGTCACTTCTTAAAAATTTTTCTTTTGTGTCAATAGACCCTGGTGACCTGATACATACCTTAGATTGCTTCAGCGGCTCATAACTGGCACTAAATGTACAAGCAATTTTCATGTCTTTGAAGGCAAACTTAGGACATTTCATATCATGAGGACACTGGAAAAAAGTTTTCATTTTTAGAATATCATGTAATTACACAGAAAAAAATGCTACCAGGCATTTGTTAATGCATGGCAGAGCCACTTAACAAAAATAACTTATCATACCGGCTTTGATAATCTTTTTCGGTGCAATTTCTCCAATACATTGACCTTGCTCAACCTCCCCTCAAGTAGAGCAGGTTGCCAGGCCTAATTATAACATTCTTATGCACACATTGACACTTCAGAACTGCATTAATCCTCCCCACCCTCCTACTAATATACGTTTTACCTCAACAATTGAAAAAGGAGTAGATAAACTGATTAATAAATGGAGGTTTCTGTAATTATAACCCAGAATGTTTGAACACTTACTGGAGCAAATACATGGGCTTCCTCATCAGCTGTGGTGCCTGATGATGACTGGAAAACAAAACTAATGTTAGTTATCACAGGGAAAATATTATAAATATAGACACAATTAACTACTAAAAGGTTGATTCAGTCAGTCAGTGCTAATACTACTCGGCTTGCACCAGGCCTCACACAACTAAATATTTTCATATGTTATTACTATTGACTCCGTCCCCTCATTTGCTCATTTGAAGTTCCCGCCTTTTTACACCTGTAGTCCTATACATTCTATACTCAGAAGGAGTGTAAATTTTCAAGTATGAATACATTACTGTTTATTCTCGTGTATAGGAAGTACGTATTCCATATATTGATTACAAAAGAAAATACCGGTAGCTATGAAGATCAGAAACACATTTTCGTTAGGGACTTGGTTCAGATGAAGAGCAGCTAATTGGCTGATTTAGTTGTGTAATTTAGCAGTACCTGTGGGGGGCTATGGGTACCTTATAATTTATGAAGATTAACCTATAAACTACACAGCCTTCATGTTCATGGTGAGTAAAATGTACTAGGAATATAATGTTTACCTCTAGAATCCACTCTTTTGCTTCCTGTATCACAGTGTGACCTGCATATGACCCGTTCTCTATCAACACCTGGAAATACAAAACTCACATGTTATACCTAATGACAAATTACAACAACAAACAATGATCTCAGAAGACATGTATAAAAAGGTTTACAAGGTACTTAAAGAGGTCACGTTAGAAAAGGTCACAAGTACACAGAGGTCACATTAGAAAAGGTTACCAGGTACACAGAGGTCACATTAGAACAGGTTACCAGGTACACAGAGGTCACATTAGAAAAGGTTACCAGGTACACAGAGGTCACATTAGAAAAGGTTACCAGGTACACAGAGGTCACATTAGAACAGGTTACCAGGTACACAGAGGTCACATTAGAAAAGGTTACCAAGTACACAGAGGTCACGTTAGAAAAGGTTACCAGGTACACAGAGGTCACATTAGAACAGGTTACCAGGTACACAGAGGTCACATTAGAACAGGTTACCAGGTACACAGAGGTCACGTTAGAAAAGGTTACCAGGTACACAGAGGTCACATTAGAAAAGGTTACCAGGTACACAGAGGTCACATTAGAACAGGTTACCAGGTACACAGAGGTCACATTAGAAAAGGTTATCAGGTACACAAAGGTCACATTAGAAAAGGTTACCAGGTACACAGAGGTTGCACTAGAAAAGGTTACCAGGTACACAGAGGTCACATTAGAAAAGGTTACCAGGTACACAGAGGTCACATTAGAAAAGGTTACCAGGTACACAGAGGTGGCACTAGAAAAGGTTACCAGGTACACAGAGGTCACATTAGAAAAGGTTACCAGGTACACAGAGGTTGCACTAGAAAAGGTTACCAGGTACACAGAGGTCACGTTAGAAAAGGTTACCAGGTACACAGAGGTCACGTTAGAAAAGGTTACCAGGTACACAGAGGTCACATTAGAAAAGGTTACCAGGTACACAGAGGTCACATTAGAAAAGGTTACCAGGTACACAGAGGTTGCACTAGAAAAGGTTACCAGGTACACAGAGGTCACATTAGAAAAGGTTACCAGGTACACAGAGGTCACATTAGAAAAGGTTACCAGGTACATAGAGGTCACATTAGGAAAAGTTACCAGGTACACAGAGGTCACATTAGAAAAGGTTACCAGGTACACAGAGGTCACATTAGAAAAGGTTACCAGGTACACAGAGGTCACATTAGAAAAGGTTACCAGGTACACAGAGGTCACATAAGAAAAGGTTACCAGGTATTCCGAGGTCATATTCCACAGGTGGTTAACTAGCTCTAGGCGGTCCAACAGGCTGGGCTGCTCCAGTAAGGTGAAAGCACTCACAACTAATGGAAAAGGCAGCTGGAAACCAACCAAAGAACATATTATTGTACATAATATAGTGACTTTAAGGAGGAAATTATATTCATTGAGATGGAGATGTAGAAATATAGTTTCAATATTGCTCAAAAGTTTGACAAAAAGCCCATGGGTCTTAATGGTCAACCCTTTGCTGATAGTGTTTAGTTTTTAGATTTCAACACATCTGACCCCCATAACCTTGAAAGTAGGTCAAGGGTGTTATTTCAACAAGATTACTAGCCCTTCATTCTAGCTTGCTACTGACCAAACATCATGACCCTGAACTTCTAGGTTATTGAGAAGATGTTATTTAAAATGTAAGTAAAATGATGTGACTCCTGTAACTTTGAAAGGAGGTAAAGGTCATTAATTTCAACAAACTTGGTAGCCCTTCATCCCAGCTTGCTACTGGACTAATATTATGACCCTTGGTCTCCTGGTCATTGAGAAGAATTTACCAGTATTTAAAGATTTTAATATGATGTTGTGACTCCTCAGGTCTGTTACTTACAGAGCTGTGTGAGGGGGCTTGTTACTTACAGAGCTGTGTGAGGGAGCTTGTTACTTACAGAGCAGTGTGGTGAGGGGCTTGTTACTTACAGAGCTGTGCGAGGGGGCTTGTTACTTACAGAGCTGTGTGAGGAGGCTTGTTACTTACAGAGCTGTGTGAGTAAGCTTGTTACTTACAGAGCAGTGTGGTGAGGGGGCTTGTAACTTACAGAGCTGTGTGAGGGGGCTTGTTACTTACAGAGCTGTGCGAGGAGGCTTGTTACTTACAGAACTGTGTGAGTGAGCTTGTTACTTACAGAGCTGTGTGAGGGGGCTTATTACTTACAGAGCTGTGTGGGTGAGCTTGTTACTTACAGAGCTGTGTGAGGGGGCTTATTACTTACAGAGCTGTGTGAGGAGGCTTGTTACTTACAGAGCTGTGTGAGGGGGCTTATTACTTACAGAGCTGTGTGAGTGAGATTGTTACTTACAGAGCTGTGTGAGGGGGCTTGTTACTTACAGAGCTGTGTGAGGGGACTTGTTACTTATAGAGCTGTGTGAGGGGGCTTGTTACAGAGCTGTGTGAGGGGGCTTGCTACTTACAGAGCTGTGTGAGGGGGCTTATTACTTACAGAACTGTGTGAGGAGGCTTGTTACTTACAGAGCTGTGTGAGTGAGCTTGTTACTTACAGAGCTGTGTGAGGGAGCTTATTACTTACAGAGCTGTGTGAGTGAGCTTGTTACTTACAGAGCTGTTTGCCGAGGCTTATTACTTACAGAGCTGTGTGAGGAGGCTGGTTACTTACAGAGCTGTGTGAAGGGGCTTATTACTTACAGAGCTGTGTGAGTGAGCTTGTTACTTACAGAGATGTGTGAGGGAGCTTGTTACTTATAGAGCTGTGTGAGGGGGAATTGTTACTTACAGAGCTGTGTGAGGAGGCTTGTTACATACAGAGCTGTGTGAGGGGGCTTGTTACTTACAGAGCTGTGTGAGGGAGCTTGTTACTTACAGAGCTGTGTGAGGAGACTAGTTACTTACAGAGCTGTGTGAGTGAGCTTTTTACTTACAGAGCTGTGTGGTGAGGGGGCTTGTTACTTACAGAGCTGTGCGAGGGGGCTTGTTACTTACAGAGCTGTGTGAGGAGGCTTGTTACTTACAGAGCTGTGTGAGTAAGCTTGTTACTTACATAGCAGTGTGGTGAGGGGGTTTGTTACTTACAGAGCTGTGCGAGGAGGCTTGTTACTTACAGAACTGTGTGAGTGAGCTTGTTACTTACAGAGCTGTGTGAGGGGGCTTATTACTTACAGAGCTGTGTGGGTGAGCTTGTTACTTACAGAGCTGTGTGAGGGGGCTTATTACTTACAGAGCTGTGTGAGGAGGCTTGTTACTTACAGAGCTGTGTGAGGGGGCTTATTACTTACAGAGCTGTGTGAGGGGGCTTGTTACTTAAAGAGCTGTGTGAGGGGGCTTGTTACTTACAGAGCTGTGTGAGTGAGCTTGTTACTTACAGAGCTGTGTGAGTGAGCTTGTTACTTACAGAGCTGTGTGAGTGAGCTTGTTACTTACAGAGCTGTGTGAGGGGACTTGTTACTTACAGAGCTGTGTGAGGGGGCTTGTTACTTACAGAGCTGTGTGAGGGCGTTTGTTACTTATAGAGCTGTGTGAGGGCGTTTGTTACTTATAGAGCTGTGTGAGGAGGGTTTTTACTTACAGAGCTGTGTGAGTAAGCTTGTTACTTACAGAGCTGTGTGAGGGGGCTTGTTACTTACAGAACTGTGTGAGTGAGCTTGTTACTTACAGAGCTGTGTGAGGGAGCTTATTACTTACAGAGCTGTGTGAGTGAGCTTGTTACTTACAAAGCTGTTTGCGGAGGCTTATTACTTACAGAGCTGTGTGAGGAGGCTGGTTACTTACAGAGCTGTGTGAAGGGGCTTATTACTTACAGAGCTGTGTGAGTGAGCTTGTTACTTACAGAGCTGTGTGAGGGGGCTTATTACTTACAAAGCTGTGTGAGGGAGCTTGTTACTTACAGAGCTGTGTGAGGGGGCTTGTTACTTACAGAGCTGTGTGAGTAAGCTTGTTACTTACAGAGCTGTGTGAGGGGACTAGTTACTAACAGAGCTGTGTTAGGGGACTTGTTGCTTACAGAGCTGTGTGAGGGAGCTTGTTACTTACAGAGCAGTGTGAGGGGGCTTGTTACTTATAGAGCTGTGTGAGTGAGCTTGTTACTTACAGAGCTGTGTGAGGGGGCTTGTTACCTACAGAGCTGTGTGAGGAGGCTTGTTACTTACAGAGCTGTGTGAGGGAGCTTGTTACTTACAGAGCTGTGTTAGGGGACTTGTTACTTACAGAGCTGTGTGAGGGAGCTTGTTACTTACAGAGCTGTGTGAGGGGGCTTGTTACTTACAGAGCTGTGTGAGGGGGCTTGTTACTTACAGAGCTGTGTGAGGGGACTAGTTACTTACAGAGCTGTGTGAGTGAGCTTGTTACTAACAGAGCTGTGTGAGGGAGCTTGTTACTTACAGAGCAGTGTGGTGAGGGGGCTTGTTACTTAGAGCTGTGTGAGTAAGCTTGTTACTAACAGAGCTGTGTGAGGGGGCTTGTTACTTACAGAGCTGTGTGAGGGAGCTTGTTACTAACAGAGCTGTTTGAGGGAGCTTGTTACTTACAGAGCTGTGTGAGGGAGCTTGTTACTTACAGAGCTGTGTTAGGGGGCTTGTTACTTACAGAGCTGTGTGAGTGAGCTTGTTACTTACAGAGCTGTGTGAGGGGACTAGTTACTTACAGAGCTGTGTGAGGGAGCTTGTTACTTACAGAGCTGTGTGAGGGAGCTTGTTACTTACAGAGCTGTGTGAGGGAGCTTGTTACTAACACAGCTGTGTGAGGGGGCTTGTTACAGAGCTGTGTGAGGGCGCTTGTTACTTACAGAGCTATGTGAGGGGCCCTGTTACTTACAGAGCTGTGTGAGGGGGCTTGTTACTTACAGAGCTGTGTGAGGGGGCTTGTTACTTACAGAGCTGTGTGAGGGGGCTTATTACATACAGAGCTGTGTGAGGGAGCTTGTTACTTACAGAGCTGTGTGAGGGAGCTTGTTACTTACAGAGCTGTGTGAGGGAGCTTGTTACTTACAGAGCTGTTTGGGAAGGGGGGGGGGGGCTTATTACTTACAGAGCTGTGTGAGGGAGCTTATTACTTACAGAGCTGTGTGAGGGAGCTTATTACTTACAGAGCTGTGTGAGGGAGGCTTGTCTCTGAAATAAACTCCAGGTATTACCATCTTTTTTTGCTCCTCTCCCTCTGTAAAAACAAAACACCATTCCTGTAGCTAGTATCAATACTTCCTATATAACAAAACTATATTATTATTAAAGATAACAACATGCATTATTACTGAGAGACATCATCTTTACCAGGGATTAATAAATATTGATTATATTTATTGTATTGTTTATCAAATGGTAGGTTCCTAATCCACACATGCTTCCTTTAAGTAGAGCATCACAGTGTAACAAATAATGTAACTGTAAATGGAGCGGGTTACTGATGCTTGTTGAGTGTTAAAAAGTGTTTCTCACTCAGCTTCAGGTGGTATGGCCATGAATTAGCATGCTGGAGACCAGGGTGAATTCCTGTCAGGGCACTTGTTTTCCCTGTTCTTTCACATTCAAACAACTAAAAACCCATGGTACTAGGTATGAAGAGTCTCGAGTTGAGCTTTTATGTTAAGAAAAACAGGAGGAGTATTGTACAGTAAAAGGAACGGTCAACGGTGCTTGTACATAGTGTTAAATAAAGTCTCTGTCACACAGCTGACGGAGTATGTTTCTTTAGCTCGGGATTCCTTGAAGTACCCCCCTGGTGCCCCAGTATTTGTGGTATCATGCAGTTAACTGTGTAGTAAACCCTTCTGGTGCCAAAGGATTTGTGATAACATGTGGTAAACCCTGTAATACACCCCAGTGGTTACCGCAAACTTGTGATGACTGTGTAGTATACCCCACTGGTGCCCCTAGACTTGTGATGACAGTGTACTATACCCCACTGGTGCCCCAAGACTTGTGATGACTGTGCACTATACCCCACTGGTGCCCCTAGACTTGTGATGACTGTATAGTATACCCCACTGGTGCCCCTAGACTTGTGATGACTGTGTAGTATACCCCACTGGTGCCCCTAGACTTGTGATGACTGTGTAGTATACCCCACTGGTGCCCCTAGACTTGTGAAGTCTTACCCTGTAGTAATAGCCTGGCCAGAGTTGACATGTCTGTAGCTGGATCCTGACAATAGAACTGTGTTATAGCTGACCCCCAAACAGTGTTACCGGCCCTGGAGATATAGATCAGAATTACATATTATGGAATATTATAAAACATCACAGGCTAAAAAGTACAAAAAGGCCCAAAGTACATGCATACACAGAAATAAATCAAAAGATAATTATCACTTTCTTCTATGAGTTTCCTTTTTTGTTGCTCCATTCCGTGCAAGATTAGGCCTACTTAAAATCAAAAAAATATTGTATAATATTTTGTGTTTTTATACAAATTTAAATCTCAAAGCTTTGTATTTAAGTACTTAAATACCTCTTTGATACTACTAAACAGCCCTAAAACTAGATTTGAAGGAAATAATAGTGAGGTTTTCCCCAAACTCTATCTTTATCATGAGTACAACCTGTACTCACCACACTGCTGTTCCCAGTCCGCTCCCTACATTATACATCGCACTAGGCTGGAAGTCTGGATTACGTTTCTCAATCTACAGCACAAAACAGTGAGGTAGTTGTTATATTACATATATCAAAATATAACACATGTCTATATCAATGTGTTTCTAGATATATATTAACTACATTCATACAAGTAATATATTTCAAATGCTATGCTAATAAAAGTGAACAGTAGAGACTTGATTGACTGGTGTAGGAGGTGATACCTGGTATATAAGTGACTCGTGTAGGAAGTGATACCTGGTATATAAGTGACTCGTGTAGGAGGTGATGCCTGGTACATAAGTGACTGGTGTAGGAGGTGATACCTGGTATATAAGTGACTCGTGTAGGAGGTGATACCTGGTATATAAGTGACTCGTGTAGGAGGTGATACCTGGTATATAAGTGACTCGTGTAGGAGGTGATACCTGGTATATAAGTGACTCGTGTAGGACGTGATACCTGGTATATAAGTGACTCGTGTAGGAGGTGATATCTGGTATATAAGTGACTCGTGTAGGAGGTGAAACCTGGTACATAAGTGACTCGTGTAGGAGGTGATACCTGGTATATAAGTGACTCGTGTAGGAGGTTATACCTGTTATATAAGTGACTCGTGTAGGAGGTGATACCTGGTATATAAGTGACTCGTGTAGGAGTTGATACCTGGTATATAAGTGACTCGTGTAGGACGTGATACCTGGTATATAAGTGACTCGTGTAGGAGGTGATACCTGGTATATAAGTGACTCGTGTAGGAGGTGAAACCTGGTATATAAGTGACTGGTGTAGGAGGTGATACCTGGTATATAAGAGAGTCGTGTAGGAGGTGATACCTGGTATATAACTGTCTCCTGTAGGAGGTGATACCTGGTATATAAGAGAGTCGTGTAGGACGTGATACCTGGTATATAACTGTCTCCTGTAGGAGGTGATACCTGGTATATAAGTGACTCGTGTAGGAGGTTATACCTGTTATATAAGTGACTCGTGTAGGAGGTGATACCTGGTATATAAGAGAGTCGTGTAGGACGTGATACCTGGTATATAACTGTCTCCTGTAGGAGGTGATACCTGGTATATAAGTGACTCGTGTAGGAGGTTATACCTGGTATATAAGTGACTCGTGTAGGAGGTGAAACCTGGTATATAAGTGACTGGTGTAGGAGGTGATACCTGGTATATAAGAGAGTCGTGTAGGAGGTGATACCTGGTATATAACTGTCTCCTGTAGGAGGTGATACCTGGTATATAAGTGACTCGTGTAGGAGGTTATACCTGTTATATAAGTGACTCGTGTAGGACGTGATACCTGGTATATAAGTGACTCGTGTAGGAGGTGATACCTGGTATATAAGTGACTCGTGTAGGACGTGATACCTGGTATATAAGTGACTGGTGTAGGAGGTGATACCTGGTATATAAGTGACTCGTGTAGGAGGTGATACCTGGTATATAAGTGACTCGTGTAGGAGGTGATACCTGGTATATAAGTGACTGGTGTAGGAGGTGATACCTGGTATATAA
This sequence comes from Pecten maximus, assembly GCF_902652985.1. Taxonomy (NCBI): domain Eukaryota; kingdom Metazoa; phylum Mollusca; class Bivalvia; order Pectinida; family Pectinidae; genus Pecten; species Pecten maximus. The sequence goes on from NC_047025.1 coordinate 29,419,785, forward strand.
GAGAGTCGTGTAGGAGGTGATACCTGGTATATAACTGTCTCCTGTAGGAGGTGATACCTGGTATATAAGAGAGTCGTGTAGGACGTGATACCTGGTATATAACTGTCTCCTGTAGGAGGTTATACCTGGTATATAAGTGACTGGTGTAGGAGGTGATACCTGGTATATAGGTGACTCGTGTAGGAGGTGATACCTGGTATATAAGTGACTCGTGTAGGTGGTGATACCTGGTATATAAGTGACTCGTGTAGGAGGTGATACCTGGTACATAAGTGACTCGTGTAGGAGGTGATACCTGGTATATAAGTGACTCGTGTAGGAGGTGATACCTGGTATATAAGTGACTCGTGTAGGACGTGATACCTGGTATATAAGTGACTCGTGTAGGACGTGATACCTGGTATATAAGTGACTCGTGTAGGAGGTGATACCTGGTATATAAATAATAAGTGACTCGTGTAGGTGGTGATACCTGGTACATAAGTGACTCGTGTAGGAGGTGATACCTGGTACATAAGTGACTCGTGTAGGAGGTGATACCTGGTATATAAGTGACTCGTGTAGGAGGTGATACCTGGTACATAAGTGACTCGTGTAGGAGGTGATACCTGGTATATAAGTGACTCGTGTAGGAGGTGATACCTGGTATATAAGTGACTCGTGTAGGAGGTTATACCTGGTATATAAGTGACTCGTGTAGGAGGTGATACCTGGTATATAAGTGACTCGTGTAGGAGTTGATACCTGGTATATAAGTGACTCGTGTAGGAGGTGATACCTGGTATATAAGTGACTCGTGTAGGAAGTGATACCTGGTATATAAGTGACTCGTGTAGGAGGTGATGCCTGGTACATAAGTGACTGGTGTAGGAGGTGATACCTGGTATATAAGTGACTCGTGTAGGAGGTGATACCTGGTATATAAGTGACTCGTGTAGGAGGTGATACCTGGTATATAAGTGACTCGTGTAGGAGGTGATACCTGGTATATAAGTGACTCGTGTAGGACGTGATACCTGGTATATAAGTGACTCGTGTAGGAGGTGATATCTGGTATATAAGTGACTCGTGTAGGAGGTGAAACCTGGTACATAAGTGACTCGTGTAGGAGGTGATACCTGGTATATAAGTGACTCGTGTAGGAGGTTATACCTGTTATATAAGTGACTCGTGTAGGAGGTGATACCTGGTATATAAGTGACTCGTGTAGGAGTTGATACCTGGTATATAAGTGACTCGTGTAGGACGTGATACCTGGTATATAAGTGACTGGTGTAGGAGGTGATACCTGGTATATAAGTGACTCGTGTAGGAGGTGATACCTGGTATATAAGTGACTCGTGTAGGAGGTGAAACCTGGTATATAAGTGACTGGTGTAGGAGGTGATACCTGGTATATAAGAGAGTCGTGTAGGAGGTGATACCTGGTATATAACTGTCTCCTGTAGGAGGTGATACCTGGTATATAAGAGAGTCGTGTAGGACGTGATACCTGGTATATAACTGTCTCCTGTAGGAGGTGATACCTGGTATATAAGTGACTCGTGTAGGAGGTTATACCTGTTATATAAGTGACTCGTGTAGGAGGTGATACCTGGTATATAAGAGAGTCGTGTAGGACGTGATACCTGGTATATAACTGTCTCCTGTAGGAGGTGATACCTGGTATATAAGTGACTCGTGTAGGAGGTTATACCTGGTATATAAGTGACTCGTGTAGGAGGTGAAACCTGGTATATAAGTGACTGGTGTAGGAGGTGATACCTGGTATATAAGAGAGTCGTGTAGGAGGTGATACCTGGTATATAACTGTCTCCTGTAGGAGGTGATACCTGGTATATAAGTGACTCGTGTAGGAGGTTATACCTGTTATATAAGTGACTCGTGTAGGACGTGATACCTGGTATATAAGTGACTCGTGTAGGAGTTGATACCTGGTATATAAGTGACTCGTGTAGGACGTGATACCTGGTATATAAGTGACTGGTGTAGGAGGTGATACCTGGTATATAAGTGACTCGTGTAGGAGGTGATACCTGGTATATAAGTGACTCGTGTAGGAGGTGAAACCTGGTATATAAGTGACTGGTGTAGGAGGTGATACCTGGTATATAAGAGAGTCGTGTAGGAGGTGATACCTGGTATATAACTGTCTCCTGTAGGAGGTGATACCTGGTATATAAGAGAGTCGTGTAGGACGTGATACCTGGTATATAACTGTCTCCTGTAGGAGGTTATACCTGGTATATAAGTGACTGGTGTAGGAGGTGATACCTGGTATATAGGTGACTCGTGTAGGAGGTGATACCTGGTATATAAGTGACTCGTGTAGGTGGTGATACCTGGTATATAAGTGACTCGTGTAGGAGGTGATACCTGGTACATAAGTGACTCGTGTAGGAGGTGATACCTGGTATATAAGTGACTCGTGTAGGAGGTGATACCTGGTATATAAGTGACTCGTGTAGGACGTGATACCTGGTATATAAGTGACTCGTGTAGGACGTGATACCTGGTATATAAGTGACTCGTGTAGGAGGTGATACCTGGTATATAAATAATAAGTGACTCGTGTAGGTGGTGATACCTGGTACATAAGTGACTCGTGTAGGAGGTGATACCTGGTACATAAGTGACTCGTGTAGGAGGTGATACCTGGTATATAAGTGACTCGTGTAGGAGGTGATACCTGGTATATAAGTGACTCGTGTAGGAGGTGATACCTGGTATATAAGTGACTCGTGTAGGAGGTGATACCTGGTATATAAGTGACTCGTGTAGGAGGTTATACCTGGTATATAAGTGACTCGTGTAGGAGGTGATACCTGGTATATAAGTGACTCGTGTAGGAGTTGATACCTGGTATATAAGTGACTCGTGTAGGAGGTGATACCTGGTATATAAGTGACTCGTGTAGGACGTGATACCTGGTATATAAGTGACTCGTGTAGGACGTGATACCTGGTATATAAGTGACTCGTGTAGGAGGTGATACCTGGTATATAAATAATAAGTGACTCGTGTAGGTGGTGATACCTGGTACATAAGTGACTCGTGTAGGAGGTGATACCTGGTACATAAGTGACTCGTGTAGGAGGTGATACCTGGTATATAAGTGACTCGTGTAGGAGGTGATACCTGGTACATAAGTGACTCGTGTAGGAGGTGATACCTGGTATATAAGTGACTCGTGTAGGAGGTGATACCTGGTATATAAGTGACTCGTGTAGGAGGTTATACCTGGTATATAAGTGACTCGTGTAGGAGGTGATACCTGGTATATAAGTGACTCGTGTAGGAGTTGATACCTGGTATATAAGTGACTCGTGTAGGAGGTGATACCTGGTATATAAGTGACTCGTGTAGGACGTGATACCTGGTATATAAGTGACTGGTGTAGGAGGTGATACCTGGTATATAAGTGACTCGTGTAGGACGTGATACCTGGTATATAAGTGACTCGTGTAGGACGTGATACCTGGTATATAAGTGGTATACCTGGTATATAAGTGACTCGTGTAGGAGGTGATACCTGGTATATAAGTGTCTGGTGTAGGTGGTGATACCTGGTATATAAGTGACTCGTGTAGGAGGTGATACCTGGTATATACATTATGTACCTTGATGGATATGTTGATGTATTGTACCTACCTCATTTAGACATGTCCGGATGATACTATAGTTCTTGGCCAAGCGAGCAACGAGATACACAATAGTGGTATAACCTGTGTAGCTAACAAAGAAAGTCACAGAATTCATGATTAGTATATTGAATACCACAACTATAAATGTTTGATATAGCTATACAACCTTACCAGATACCAAGGCACATGTATGTCTAAATCTGGATGTAACACTGGATATAATGTTTTGGTCAGGATTTTTAATGCTTTGCATAAATCCACAATTTTGTTTCCATACGAAATGTACATGCATCAAAAAATAAAACATTCAAAATAACTGGTAAGATATAAAACATCTCAGATTGTATTTTGACTTTTCTTTTTAAGTTGTCAAAATATCTTGTGATTATCACTCTTTAAAATAATTGATAATTTTGAGTTTTATATATAGCTACTATAAATCAAAGCAATATAGCCATCTAAAGCAGTTCACAAAGTATCATCTGTGGTTAGTGGGCCTTTATCAACTAGACAATATCTTTCTCACCTCCCTGGGGAGCATACAGCTGGAGCTGCCATTTCAGCACAAACAGCTTACACATGACATTTCTTACACTGCCCTATCACCTACTTCTTGTTTTCTTCATGAATGTTTATGATAGTATATGTAACAAGTTTAAAGTGTTTCAACCACAACAACTTGAATCTTACTCGACAGACTTCTGTAAGTGTGTAGTGTGTCGGAGAATCTGCTGTATTTTACTTTTCCTGTTCAAAAGGAAAACTTTCCGTTCCTCCTCACTCATAGTGGATGGGTCTTTTTTATCTGAAACACAAACGATAACAATTGATAAATGCTTCTTCATGACAACAAGTCTTCATTCTATCACAGTGTCAATTCTGTTTACATTACAAGGAGTTACTTCCCTTCATTTCAATTTATTGCAACAATGTACAAAATATATTTATCTCTACTAAATATATATGCTTTGGACATTTTGTTTTACATAATAGCCTACATCTCTGTACTGTATTTTATTTTGCAGATATATTCTTTACCCAGGATTTGGTTTCCTGGTTCCAAAGATCATTCAAATCAAACATTCAATGAAAACATTCAATATCACTTCCCAGTCTATATTTTGTCTATTGGGTAATAAGTTCTGCCTCCAGTTCTGCTCCATACTTAAGTTATACAATATACTGGTACCTATCATGGAATGAGGTTATATACATGTATTACTTATATAAATGATGCGTTTACTTTTCTTTTCCAATTTCTGATTGATCACAGCCACTTTATCTCGCAACACCTCTGGTTCTGGTGGGGGATGACGACCCATGATGCTAGCGTCAAACTTCTTAGCTTCCTCTGCTGTAGATCTCTTTCCATACTCTGTAACATTGTGTTAAGGTAATTTACTATACATCTGCAATTAATGTTCATACACACATGACATTAGAACCTTGTCATCAACTTCCTTTTGTGTGTCATTTTTCATATATTCTATATTTTACCAATTAACAAAAATTTGATTTCCTTGCTACCTTTAACAAGTGCAATCAATGATTGCGAAAGCTCACCGGCAGCAGCAATCACACTATGCATTCATTTTTTATGTATGTATAAGCATGTCATTTTGAAATTGTATGTCACATAATATCGCTCCTAGACCTCTAAACCAAATAAGAAGGGTGTGGACTTACAAGCTTTCCAAAACTAACCCTTAAAAACTTTAAAGTGGGTTTTGGTGCCAAAAAAGTTAAGTCCACAAAATGGTAAAATGCGAAAAAATCACAATTTTTTTCTGCAGGATTTTGCCATAACATCACTCCTAGACCTCTAATGAATGTATAAACCAAATTAGAAGGGCATGAGGTATATACTTTTGGAATACCAGCTTTCCAAAAACTTCCCCAAAAACTTTAAAGTTTTGGGGTGGGACGCAGACGCCGGGGTGACAGCATTAGCTCTCGATTACTCGTTACCGGTGAGCTAAAAATGTTGTCAAAAAAGGAGATGATTTCTAAAAAAAAAAGTTATTGGAAGCAAACTATCTTGATCATGCAACTCGGAACTCATCCTGGAAGTCTTTCAACCAATGAATGGTCGGGTGGCAGTGCTAACACACTTGCCTTTCACCTAGGTGGCTGGGGCTCAAATCCCTGATCGGAAATATAAGCTGATATAACTAGTTTCGCAATTGTCGAAAAATAACTATATATCTAAATAAAGCTGACATTTTTCTTCCAATAAAGGGTCCTTAGTGAGGTTATTTCATATTGAAGCCAATTTCTCCAATCACTAATTTTCTTCTCTAAAAGAAGCAAGAAGAATGCCATCTCTATATATAGCCCTGCAGCTACAAGGTTATAGAGAAGAAAAATAAAACATTAGTTACATAAGTACTCACTTTGTGTTACAATATCTACAGCATTCACTAACTTAGTAGGTAAAGGAAGTAGCTTATTTTGTGCCAAACGTCCTGGATGGTTTCTTCTTTTAATATTGTCCATTTCCATTTTTTCCAGGACTTCCTCTTCAATGTTAATATCATGTGGAAACTGAAGTTCATCCTGAGCATACTGTCAAACATACCAAACAAAAACACATTATTACAGAACACAGAAATCACATGACTCTCATTCCAGGTGACCTATTGTTTTCAAAAACATTGCCATATGATGTACTAAAATGTAGCCAGACAATGAACCTTGGAGAGAATTGATCACAATAAAATACCGGTGTTATCCCAGCTAATGATGCTGCGTGGAAAGAATGTGTGTTTAAAAAGGTCTGTTTTAGTGTATGTCATAGTATGTATTTGTTTTAATTTATGTTCAGGCTATGGAAAGTACAAACAAAATCTTGAATAAATTATCGGTAGTTTCAAGTCAATGTTCAGTGGAGTGGAAAACCTTCAAATCATATGGCACCTTACCCCTCTTCTAAACACTCCGTGTAGTAATTTACTGTATGTCAATGACAAGCGACAGGATGCCATGCGCCCCTGCATGGCGGCTGCCATATTGTTTTCTGTTCGGAAGCTCTTTATCTTAACCCATATAATTACGGAAAAGTCTTAATGTATTCCGAAAAATAATTGACTCTAGGTCTTTTGCGTGTTTTAAAGGAACGCTTTTATGCTATAGCCATTTGAACGCAGAATTGACACCGAGACGAGAAAGTTGGAGCTGTTGCTGTTTCTTCACTTAAGAAGATGCAATGTGTAACTTGTTCTGCTCCTGTAAATATTGCTGTAATTAAATATTGTACGTATTGGCGAAACTAATTAACAACTTCTGATTTTATATCTGATTAGCTGACATACATCATTAGCTGCAATTTAGTGCTTTTAATTGTAATATTTTGCCATGACTGGTTAATTATGTCTGTAGTTTATTTAGAAACAATTTTTAATACGTACATGACGTAAACACATGTAAAGGAATATTCATGGATAAGTCTTTAAAAGAAAGGGTATTTTTATGCGGATTGTTGATTATAAGGTTCCGCAACTAATGAACTATGTGTTTATATATAGTAGGCCTATGTGTTTGTCAATTTTGTACAATGTTATGCAACATATTTTTAGGGGGAAAGAGAGATGAGACACTGATACTCCCAGCCAACTCATCAGTCAGTGTAACTCTTCATCAGGATCAGGTAACACAATACAGTCAAACCTGCGAATTAAGACCACTCAAAGGACTAAAGAGAAATACCTTTATAGGCAGGTGACTATATATTAATAGAAAGAGAAAACCTGGGACTTACAAACTCTAGATGGATACTCTAACCATTTGAGCTACCTTGCCACCGGCAATCAGCCCACTCTCGCTCTGCTGACAATGGATTTTGTTACATTAGTAACTGAAGCATGTGGCCTTTATAGACAGAGTTTCTTTATATATATCTATCATATAGTCAGAGTTTCTTTATATTTAGACGAATTACCTTTATAGACAGGTTGTTGCATTGTATGCTATCAGACAATATTGCCAGTATGGAATTATTTGCCACTGTGAACCCATTTCTAAATATGATTATTATATCCCCTGCAACAACGTTAAGGGGGTAAACTGGAATCAGGTTTTCTGTCCATCCGTCCATCTGTCGTCCCATAATGGTTGTCCATACAACTCCTACTAAAGTACTGTTCCGATTTCAACAGAACCTAGCATGTAAAATCAGTCGGCATCCCAACTTTTTTTTACGATAATGCATTTTTCAAAATGGCCGCCAACTTTGATTGGTTGAGGCTTGTCCGGAGAGCTCATACTAAAGTACTGTTCCGATTTCAACAAAACTTGGCACATGTATAATCAGTACAACATGTAGTTTTGCATCCCAACTTTTTTTTACGATATTGCATTTTTCAAAATGGCCATCGACTTCTGATTGGTTGAGGCTTGTCCAGACAACTCCTACTAAAGTACTGTTCTTATTTCAAAAAACTTGGCATGTATAATCAGTACAACAGGTAGTTGTGCATCCAGACTATTTTTTACGATATTGCGTTTTTCAAAATGGCCGCCTACTTCTGATTAGATGAGGCTTGTCCAGACAACTCCTACTAAAGTGCTGTTCCAATTTTAACAAAAATTGGCATGTAAAATCAGTACAACACGTAGTTGTGCATCTTCTCTAGCCAAGGCTTCTGATTACGTTTCACTACACGAATGTGGAGTGAAACGTAATCAGAAGCCTTTATGGCTAGCAAAGATGGTTAGTTGTGCATCCCAACTTTTTTTTTACGATAATGCCTATTTCAAAATGGCACCTTCTGATTCGTTGAGGCTTTTCCGGACAAGTCCTACTAAAGTACAAAACAATTAAAACTTGGCTTGAAGTTATGCCCAACTAAAATAAACACAAGTCAATTACCTCCCCTTATATATATATAACAAAAACATAATTTAAGTTTTGCCATTTAATGAAATAATGAAATGAGATAATAAAGTACATGTATACAAAAAGCCCTTTCACCCCAGATCAAATGTCTCGAATATTAAAAGTCCATCAATATTCACTAATACCTATATATGGAAGGAGGTGAAAGGGCTATACACAGATTGCAATACATTTTAATATTATAATATCCTTCACTTTCTGCACTCACAAGCAGCCATTCATTCCTAGACACATAATATTTATCAGATTGAACAATAGTTGTATAGTTTAGTTATTTACATGTAAATGCAATTAATTCAATATGTTAAATACATTATTGCCAATTAAGCAACTGAAAAATACTGTACAAAGTTTATGCGACGCCTTAGCAAAAATTACCTTAACTTATTTATTTAAACCATTGAGGGATCCTCATTAATTTCATACAAATTTAGTCTCAAATAGGGAGGGAAAGGTGGGTTTTTCAAGAAAGGAGATACAATTGTATCTGTCCTGACACCTCAGTATTCTAAATGGAAGTGAGAGAAAAAATTGGAAGGCGCTTCTCCAAAAAGGTGCCTAAAAGCTGGCCACTGAAAACTTTATGCTAATGAGGGGTAAAAATATCCAAATTATTGAAATTAACAATGTTATCAGGAGTATTAAATATTTGTTACCGAACCGATGTACAATTGCAGTATTGGATGGTGTATATCATGTATATTTATGAATTGGAACTGGTTTTGGATCGATTGGTGTCTTAATATTGTCATTCATAAAATGTAATAACTGACTGGATTAGATATGATTACACTCACCAATAGCCTACTCAACTATAGACGCCCACGGGGTATAAGTTATCCCTTGGGATACAACTCTTGTTGTTTCAATTATGTAGTGTAAAAGATAAACAGTTGTATTAACCGTTATCTCTTTAACATGTCTACACAGCTTCAAGCACAGACCAGTGTTGCAGCCAGTTGTCATTTTGAGAAGGACAGGATATGGCTCAATGGACAGTGAGTTGGGTTTTATTAATCCTCCTGAACATTACTTTGATAGTTATTTTTAGAACATAGACATTTGAGTTCTGGATCCAGCTTCGGCTGTAGGCTCACCTTTTTGAAAACCGATATCTGTTAGTATTTGACTTGTCAAAAGTTTGAATCCGACATGATCACTTTAAAATAATGATTGTTGTATTAGGTCTGTTTACAGTTGCTTTAATTGGTTAAAATAAAGAATAAAAAGGGGTAAACTTTGATATCAGGATGTAGAATAAGTATCAACCAATTAAAGGTCTTCTTTGCCATCCTATATGAGATGTTGAATAGGAGAGAAGTTATAACACACTATATACTAGTAGTTATTTCCTAGCAGTGTGTATTTCCTGTAAGTTATAACACACTATATACTATTAGTTATTTCCTAGCAGTGTGTATTTGCTGTAAGTTATAATACACTATATATACTAGTAGTTATTTCCTAGCAGTGTGTATTTGCTGTAAGATATAATACACTATACATATTAGTAGTTATTTCCTAGCAGTGTGTATTTGCTGTAAGTTATAACACACTATATACTAGTAGTTATTTCCTAGCAGTGTGTATTTGCTGTAAGTTATAACACACTATATATACTAGTAGTTATTTCCTAGCAGTGTGTATTTGCTGTAAGTTATAACACACTATACATGTATATACTAGTAGTTATTTTCTAGCAGTGTGTATTTGCTGTAAGTTATAACACACTATATATACTAGTAGTTATTTCCTAGCAGTGTGTATTTGCTGTAAGTTATAACACACTATACATGTATATACTAGTAGTTATTTCCTAGCAGTGTGTATTTGCTGTAAGTTATAACACACTATATATACTAGTAGTTATTTCCTAGCAGTGTGTATTTGCTGTAAGTTATAATACACTATATATACTAGTAGTTATTTCCTAGCAGTGTGTATTTGCTGTAAGTTATAACACACTATATATACTAGTAGTTATTTCCTAGCAGTGTGTATTTGCTGTAAGTTATAATACACTATATATACTAGTAGTTATTTCCTAGCAGTGTGTATTTGCTCTAAGATATAACACACTATATACTAGTAGTTATTTCCTAGCAGTGTGTATTTGCTCTAAGATATAACACACTATATATACTAGTAGTTATTTCCTAGCAGTGTGTGTTTGCTGTAGAAAGAGATGACAGCCAATAAATGAAATGGAAGGCCTGATAGACAATTTGGTGAAAATATAAATTGTTTTTTGTTACAGAGAACAGTCTATTGACAACCCAAGGATCCAGAATGTCATCAAGGAGAGTAAGTAATAAATAGACAGTGTCTACATAGTATTGTTACATTGTTCGTATTCCACTATCGTCAGATGGTGAACTGTTCAAATCTGTGGTCCTCTATCAACCATTCAAAGATAATTTTGATATCTATTTCTTGAAAAGAACTGCTGGTAGATGAATCTTTCTCATATTTTCAGATAAAAACAGATGGTCAAAATGCTGCTGTCCTGGATTTTATCATTCAAAGATTATTTTTGTTATTTCTCAGAAGTTATTACAGGAATTCCTCTTTAATTGCATATTTAGGTACCTCTTGGTCCCACATAAACAATAATCATAGCTTATATAATTTATAGTCAAAAGAAGAGCAAGGAAACAAAAGGCAGGTAACCGGGACAATGCTGCTGAGAAATTGAACTGGAAAATCCATATCTGTTCCAAGAATAACTTCCCTACAGCAGCAGGACTAGCCTCATCAGCAGCGGGATATGCCTGTCTGGGTTTGTTAATCTGTGTTCAAACTTAAAACATTAGTTTCATTTACATTATCTCATATGAAAAGAACACTTACATAAGTTTGATATTCAGAAACTATTTGGTAAAGTAGATTTCCTTTTAATACTTTCTCCATTTGTTTTTAATTTTACAAAATAATGCACAGATTATATGTACGGTGGGTTTGTCTTCTGGAATACCAATTTTTGTTGGTGTCAGTTTGGCTTTTTGTCTTCATAGCAATTGAAGTAAGTCTTGGATGCACAATAGCATTAATTCAATGAAACAATCCAAAGTCTCCATGGTAACAAAAATTGTATAGGTTGATGAATATTTGACTCTCACTTTAAAACCAGAATGGTTATCTCTGTCAGTGTTCTGTCAGTTCTCAGGCATCGTGGTACAGAAAAAAATAATAAAATAAGAGATCTGATTTTTTTAGATTAGACAGTAAGAAATGACAAGATCAAAGAATGACTTTGATTTTAAGCACCTGATTGTATTGAATGTTGTTTGTTTTAGTGTATGCCCTCCAGTGTCTTTATCAGATAGATGGGGACATCACTGCAATCGCAAGGTACTGTAACATTTTACATCCTGTCATAACAAGACATCTAATACTCAAAGTTAAAGCATACTACAAAATCAGACATCAAAATACAAATTGAAATTTGATTACTAAAACTGATAGTTAACATAACACCTGTTAATCACGTGATTGACATGGTGTTCACAGTAGCAGCTGATTGTGCTGTAGACTTCTGTGATAAAATTATTCATATTCACATGGAAAAAAGACAGTGTTTTTCAGGAATATTATTTTTAACTGGTCTACAAAGTTTTATTTTTTTCTCAGTTTGTGTCCGAGAAACAGAATCTATAATATTGATTACAGAAGTGATATCAGGATGTCACAGTTTTATGAATATTTAATGTATTAACAACAAATTTAAGGTAATTAGATTATGTGTATTACTCTTAATGGTTTCTAATTGATCACATGTACCATACCTTGTGTGTGATAAAGTAAGGTATTGTATACGTGTATTCTGTATCACCTATAGTTGCCTAGCTCTTTGAGAGTACCACTTTTGATAGTAAGTTGTTGCATTCTGAAATTGTGTAAATTTATTTTGAAGTTTCTTATATATATTGAGGACTAGAATTTCTCACAGAACTCTGGCTTGTTTGATAGCCTTTTCCTAATACTACACTGTTAGAAATCTATAAAGTTGATTTATTTATATATTGTTATTTTTCAAATAAATTATCAACCACAAATGACCCAGTCTGGTTATGTATCTTTATACTTGTACATGCAAAATAACTTTCTAGTTGATTTTATGTTTTAGGCGTGGATCTGGGAGTGCCTGTCGGAGTGTACATGGAGGGTTTGTTATGTGGGACAAGGGACAGAAACACGATGGTACAGACTCAATAGCTAGACAGATACAGCCACATACACACTGGTCAGATCTACGGGTACTTATACTGGTGGTAAGTCTCACTGGTCAGATCTATGGGTATTTATACTGGTGTTAGACTCACTGGTCAGATCTACGGGTACTGATACTGGTGGTAAGTCTCACTGGTCAGATCTATGGGTATTTATACTGGTGTTAGACTCACTGGTCAGATCTACGGGTACTTATACTGGTGTTAGACTCACTGGTCAGATCTACGGGTACTTATACTGGTGTTAGACTCACTGGTCAGATCTACGGGTACTTATACTGGTGGTAAGTCTCACTGGTCAGATCTACGGGTACTTATACTGGTGGTAAGTCACACACCAGACTCATTGGTAAGATCTACGGGTACTTATACTGGTGGTGAGTCTCACACCAGACTCACTGGTCAGATCTACGGGTACTTATACTGGTGGTAAGTCTCACACCAGACTCACTGATCAGATCTACGGGTACTTATACTGGTGGTAAGTCTCACACCAGACTCACTGGTCAGTTCTACGGGTACTTATACTGGTGGTCAGTCTCACACCAGACTCACTGGTCAGATCTACATGTACTTATACTGGTGGTCAGTCTCATACCAGACTCACTGGTCAGTTCTACGGGTACTTATACTGGTGGTAAGTCTCACACCAGACTCACTGGTCAGATCTACGGGTACTTATACTGGTGGTAAGTCTCACACCAGACTCACTGGTCAGATCTATGGGTACTCATACTGGTGGTCAGTCTCACAACAGACTCACTGGTCAGTTGTACGGGTACTTATACTGGTGGTCAGTCTCACACCAGACTCACTGGTCAGATCTGCGGGTACTTATACTGGTGGTCAGTCTCACACCAGACTCACTGGTCAGTTCTACGGGTACTTATACTGGTGGTAAGTCTCACCCCAGACTCACTGGTCAGATCTACGGGTACTTTAACTGGTGGTCAGTCTCACACCAGACTCACTGGTCAGATCTATGGGTACTCATACTGGTGGTCAGTCTCACAACAGACTCACTGGTCAGATCTACAGGTACTTATACTGGTGGTCAGTCTCACACCAGACTCACTGGTCAGTTCTAATGGGAAGGCTGATTCTCTTTGTCCTGTCTTGCAAGAAATGAAAACAAGATATTTAGGTCAAATCCTTTGTACTTTGATGAACTAAAATGACCATGGTCCTTGTCTGAGTGAAGGAAAATGTACGGTATACATTGTCAGGTGAATGAGCAGAAGAAACACACGGGGAGCACAGAAGGGATGCAGGTTACCATGGAAACCAGTGAGTTACTGAAGGAGAGAATCCAGAGTCTTCCTAACAAGACAGAACAGATAACTCAGGCAATCTGTGACAGAGATTTCAAAACATTTGCAGAAATAACAATGAAGGTAAATATTCCTTTTGTTTATACACTTACTGTTCAATGTGGAGCTTCAACAGTATTATACTACATTTCTTTCATGAAAAAAATACGGATATACAAAAATGTATTAATAATAGACGTCTCTCAGAATTTTACCGTCAGGGGAGTAGCATGTGTGTTGGCCTCAGTATATCTGGTGATTTACAGAAATTTGTTGTCTGTTTTGACTGACAGGACAGTAACCAGATGCATGCCTGTTGTCTGGACACCTACCCACCAATCTCCTACCTAACTGACGTATCCAGGAGGATCATTCAGCTGGTCCACTGTTTTAACAGGAAATATCAGGAAGTCAAGGTCAGTGTATGTCAGGAAGTCAAGGTCAGTGTATGTCAGGAAGCCAAGCTCAGCATGTGTAAAAAAGTCAAGGTCAGTGTATGTCAGGAAGCCAAGGTCAGTGTGTATCACAAAGTCAAGGTCAGGATGTCAGTGTCAGTGTATGTAAGAGAGTCAAGGTCAGTGTATGTAAGATCAAGGTCAGCATGTATCATGTTAATGTCAGTGTATGTCAGGAAGTCAAATTCAGTGTATATCAGTTGGTCATGGTCAGTGTATGGCGATAAGTCAAGGTCAGTGTATGTAAGAAAGTCAAGGACAGTGTATGGCGATAAGTCAAGGTCAGTGTTTGTCAGAAAGTCAAGGTCAGTGTATGTGATGGAGTCAAGGTCAGTGTATGTCAGTAGGTCAAGGTCAGCATATGTCATAAAATCAAGGTCAGTGTATGTCAGGAAATCAAAGTCATTGTCGATCATTAGAGAGCTGAGAGGTGAAGTTATCTGGTTAGAGTTATAGGGAGTGGAACACTTCTAAGTCCTTACCCACTATGATGACAGCCATCCATTGGTTTGTTTATATGTTCAAATATTATATTTGCTCAGTTTAAACAAGAATTGCAAACATCATAAGTTCATTATTCCTATTCTGTTTGTGAGTTGAATGTAATAAACAGGCTTTCTTTAATAGGAATTATCTTATGTAATTAAGAGGTTGCTTGTATTCGAATAATCTTACTTTAATTAACAGGTTGTCTGTAATCAGAATTATCTGGTGTAATTAACAGGTTGTCTGTAATCAGAATTATCTGGTGTAATTAACAGGTTGTCTGTAATCAGAATTATCTGGTGTAATTAACAGGTTGGGTACACTTTTGATGCTGGTCCAAATGCGTGTCTGTTCCTCCTAAAGAAAGATGTCCAAAAGTTTCTTCATCTTGTGAAACACTTTTTCCCTCCAACGAGAGAAGACAAAGATTTCATTCGAGGAAACACTGCAGAGTTAATGGAGACTGAATCAGATGTAAGTATAATGTATAACTTTGTAAACAGGATATCAGAAGTACAGCTATGTTAATGTCCAAAATTTTATTTTCTTCCTTTTGAAATCAGATTTCACTTCTAGCATTACAAACTTTTCCTGTTGTAGAGTTTGGTATTTTACACATATAGATTGGTATAAATAATGAAAATAAATTTCTATGTATTTATATCTGGTGCATAATTAATATCAAATTACCTGTGACATATTTACTTGTGTATTAGGATATTACACAAACTGATGACCTGATCTGCAGTCACATCCATCAATCAATATCGAATATATTTTGATTCAGGACAGTGAAGAAGATCTGAGTTACTTCCCCTTTGATCCAATGGATGACAGTTTGAAATATATTATATACACAATGCCAGGCCCCGGCCCTCAGGAACTACCTTCTGATCAAAGTCTCCTGGATGAGGATGGCTTGCCAAGGAAACGGTCTTGACATTCATTATTTTCATAATTTTTGTTAGCATAAGATATTTTTAATAAAACATAGTTTAATTGTCTTCTGTATTTTTAATTGTTTGATCAACTTCTATGCCTAATTTGAGTTTGGTGGTAATCAATGAAGGTAAAGGTCACACTTCACCACTTTTGAATTAAAAAGCTTGTGTACAAAATATCTCTTTAAATCATGGTCAAATTAAGTCTATATTCACACCATAACACCACACCATCAAACTCACCCGATACTGAAGTGAGGGGTATATTTCTGTGTGCCCCTAGGCCAACTCGATTTGCACTCTTCTTGGAAGAGAAGCCTTCTCAGTAGATCGCATTCAAAATATCAAACAACAATTATTACAAGGCACATCCAGTGTAAATCTTTGAAAACTACCATAATGATCAAATAAAAATCACATTGCTAATTGAAGTATAGACTGACCACCAGCCCCTGAATTTTTGTAAAGAATTGTTCAGCTGAATTTCAATACTAGATTATCTCTGCCAAGCTTAAAAATTAGAACCAGACATGTCTTATAGACCAACATTATAAAGCTCAATTTTATTCCTAATTTCAATATTCTACAGACAAGGGGACCAGTCTAATTGAAATACAGTGGTTGCAATCCTTATTTTGTACAGAATTCTAATGAAAACAAAACACAAAATGAGCAATGGAGATATCAAAAATGTATTTGGTTTGTCAAAAATGACAATAAAAAACTGTTAACATATTATATGATTATGGTAAACATTGTCGAACCCAGCTCTCGCCACACCAAGGTGGCGATGTTTGCTCGAAGTGGCTTTCAGCACCCAGATATACTGCCTCGTAATAGACAAACGCTGAAGCCATACAGGCATGGTGTGTAGGTTGGGTATTACCATCACTGCCAAACAGGAATCTTCTCCGGTCCAGGTGGTTACATGATACCTGCATGTTCTTCAGGAATAGATCATCGCAGTCATGTCTGCCCAACCCATACTGAACTGCCTGTAACGACATACAATGTTATATATCTAAATATTTACTGAACTGCCTGTAACGACATCATACAATGTTATACATCTAAACATTTACTAGACTGCCTGTAACAATGTAATACAATGTTATACATCTAAACATTTACTAGACTGCCTGTAACAATGTAATACAATGTTATACATCTAAACATATACTAGACTGCCTGTAACAATGTAATACAATGTTATACATCTAAACATATACTAGACTGCCTGTAATGACACCATACAATGTTATACATCTAAACATCTACTAGACTGCCTGTAATGACACCATACAATGTTATACATCTAAACATCTACTAGACTGCCCTAGACTAGATTAACCTATAGTGGGCATCGCAAAAGATAGTGGAAATTTGTTTCATTCGATAGTCCGCATGAACAGAGGACTATCAACTAAGCCTTTCGAGTAAAGGTGGCTATTTAGGGAGCTACATTCCATTCTTAGTCTCGCATGGAGGATCTTACCTTCTCTGCTTCCAGAGGAGAAATATAATGATACTTTGGTGGAAGGTCCATGCAAGTGTTTCTTGAGTTTTCGCAGTGACGGATTCGTTTTATCATCAGACAGAAGAGAGTTTCAACATTTTAAGACAGAGGGAATGAAAGAATTTTGAAACAAAGAGGACGAAAATTGTCTCCGTCTCTAGTAGCATGAGTATGTACATCGGAATGGATGTCTTGTACGAAAGGGGAACCATAACATGAACCAGTTTATGAAACTGTATTAGTTTATGCGTCTAACGTCTTTTTTCAAGAGTTTCCCACCTCGTTTACAATGTAATACATGTACATCCAGATACTGAACTGCCTGTAACGACATCATACAATGTATAACATGTACATCTAAATACATACTGGACTGTCTATAACAATACCACACGATACAATACATCCAAACACACACAGGACTTTGAGGACAAGGCAATTTTAACCGATTGTGTTATAAAAGAAGCAATATAAGCCACACCCACCACCCCCCATATTCGCTAGCCAAGGCCTCCGATTACGTTTCGCTCCACGTAATCAGAAGCCTTGGCTAGCGAAGATGAGCCATCCCATTCAACTCTAGTATGACAAAAATATTAAACTTAACAGAGAAAATTTCAATGATATTACAACATTGACTGTAACAGGACATTCCTTTGATGACAAAGCATAAAGGGATTATTCAGAACAAAGAAAAATTACGCACGTCACCTAAGATAATAACATTGAATAAGATAAAACAAAAAACAAAAACAAAAAACCAAGGGAAGACACATGCAAATATCATAAGATAGACAAGGACACCAATTTTCAAAGAGGAAAGACGTGAAGTAGTTTTGCTTTCATATCATTCAGACCTATACTAATTTAATCGCCTTAGGAAGGCTTAGAAAGCCTTCCACTTACTTCTGATTGCGCTAATTGAATTTTCTGCATTTCGTTTTCTATGACAAGTATTATAAGTGAGCCAATTCTTCATTCCGCTACATATATATATAATACATGGTCAGTGTCTGAAAATATAAGCTGTATTTTGGCGAGGGTAAAGAAAGGCAAAAGTGGTGAGCCTTGACGAGCCACTTTTGTCTTTCTGTCCCGAGTCAAAAATACAGCTTATATTTTAAGACACTGACCACAAGGACACGTTACAATAGTAATGTATGTATAAAATATATGGGGGGTCGATATGTTTATATCGACCCCCCCATATATTTTATACATACATTACTATTGTAACGTGTCCCTGTGCACTGACCATGTATTCTATTTATCCTGCAACAATAAAAAAAAAAATCATTTTAAACCGAAACGGTGTCAAAAATGACAGAAATATGTTCGCCTTTTAAACGTTGTTTCACTTTGAAGTAGGTCAGTCGAATTGACGCCCGTGCTAAGATTCTAAAATACCGCTGTTTTCCGTCACTGCCGTATACAGCAAAAATATATACGGTGGGTGTATTTCGACAATGCGGTGGCAGTTGCAGGATAAAAGTAAGTTATGCGCTAAAGTTTGGGTACGCTAAGATAGGTAAGTTTACCTTACTTATCACTCTGCATTATCATAATGACGTGTTTTCATTGATACTTCTTGTAATATATATCTGGACATATATGTGCAAGTTCTTAGAATATAAAGATGATTATTTCGTTTCCAGAAAATCTTACTTAGTTTTACAGAAATGTTACTTCAGAAGGTTTCTACAACAACAAGCTTTTATTATTAAATAGAGTATACGAGGGATTGGAAAACAAGCTGAAAGGTTATATTTTAAAATTCCTCTCCTCGTGTAATAGTACAAGCTCGTTGACTTTAGGCAATAACACAAGAGTTATTGAGAGAAAAAGATTAAGATAGAACATCTTAAATACAAAGAGACTGAGATAACCATCGGTCTCCAGTTCTTCACGGAAATACCATTTTTATACAATTAAAAATACATCAAAATGAAAGGTCTGCTTTAAACACTGTTGACCAATTAAACAACTCTTACACAGAAATAACAGACGTCATGTTGGTTACAGTTTTGGGTGAATGTATCCTTGTAGAAGAAAGGGAGATCACCAGGGATACTACAGCCGTCAGAATAACTGCTGGTCGTACACGGATTGGCCGCTACACTCAACTCAATTAACAGATATGTTGCTGCTAGGATAAGGATCATCGCGCGTGGAAATTGTTCTAAAAAGAAAGAAACGTTAGAATAATATTTAAAACAAAAAGAAATAGCTATATAATAGGTTGCTTTAATCTAGACGTGTCCTTCAATGGGCTTTTAGTTTCTGTAAAGAGAAACATGATATAGAATAGATTGAATTTTATCATTATCTTTATAATAAGCTCACCGTGAGTATGTATCTGTCTATAAGAAAGACATACTTTTTTGAACTATTACGCGAAATGAACTAACAAGTGCAAAGATGAAATAACAGAAATTGAAATTGTCATCGCAATTTTTGTCATTTAATATGTAGTTATAATTGCTTGTTGCCGATTGATTTAGATAAATTGGAAACTCGAAAAGAGAATGATATATTACAACTAATTATAAAGGTAACATGGCTGAGGGTACGAATCAAGCCCTATTACCCGGGGCCTGTTTGTTTATGCGGACAAACCGGTTCGTCAGTTTTTACATGTAATACTCCAAACATATATCTTGATGGACCTGCAAATGTTAATACAGACCTTGGAGGTCTTTGTCAAGGCTCGTCTGAAAACAATATAAAATCACCAGGTCCGTCTTTATTTCATAAACGAACAACACCGGTCTAACTAGTCCAACCGTTTGGACCGCAAAAACGAAAACAGCCCAGTCCTGACAGCCTACAACTGTACAGGTAACGCACGTGTATTTCATGCAATTTTACATGCAACGAACCTTGTTGTATTATTGTGTAGTATATTATAGAAACAACGGTATTTGTCGTTATTCTGGATTTTGTTTTGTTTTTTCATTTGTCATACTGTCTCTTTTTAGGCAAATAAAACACGTTTTTCTAAAACAATTTCACCTATGGCCATAATGTACATGTTTTATATGACATACAAACTGTCCTCATGACCAAACTTCTCATTCTAATTACTTGCAACAACTTTGTACCTTTCCGTAGATTGATATATGTTCATGTTTGTTGGGGGGGGGGGGGGGGGGTAGAATCAAGATGAATAAGACTGGCAAAGAGAATGTCAGACATACTTACAGATGTACTGTCGATAAGGAATGGCCGAACAAAGAACGTTATTCCTCTAACCTGTCCTTATCACTGACGTCTGCCCCAATCACGTTCGCACTACTCTGACCTGGTCACGCTGTTAAAATGTCAATACAGTGTACTGTCGATAACTGACCTCCATACGTCATCCCACGTTCACCTTAAAACCTCCAATTGTTCCTCTGAATTGTTGTTATCTAATAAATTATAATAGAAGGTTTTCCTCGTGTGTATGTGTACATTGAGAACATATCTTGACCAACCTTTCTGTAAAAAAAAACACACCTTCCTTTCATCACGACGGCGAAAGTTCGACCCTCAGATCAAACGGTGAAACAGTTTGCGTTGAAATACAAACTGTTTTACGACAATTACGAAATAAATTTAATCACCTTTCTCCCGGTATCACGATTTCCTCTTCCATGAAATGACTTGATCTTCACCTTCTTCCCGGATCTCCAGAGCGGTACCACCTAAGGTCATCACAAAGATTTCATCAAAGTAAAGCAAATAATTGAAAAAAAAGAGAAGAAGATAAATTTGATGTTTAAATGCGCATGGAAATTAGAGACGGAACGACAAGGATTTCCTAGCGTACATTATCGACAGGAAAGATTTGTCGGTGTTTAGGAACAAATGTTATCCATAGAAAGATTTTACTTAATTAACTAATTACGTAACTTAATTACTAAACTAAGAACGCAGATTGTTACAAAACAGATAAAAACTAATTATTTATTTTAACGAAATAGGAAAGTTTGAACCATAACCTCAATACCAAAATGATAAAACCGTAAGTATACCACCGATAATATTTGTTTTAAGCATTTGGTGAAAAAAAAAGACATTTTGAATGTCTTCCATATTCAGTCCATTCAAAATTATTTAGCGTATACAGAGCTTTATTACTTACCCTAATCCTGCCTAAAGATCAAAGCTTTACCATTTGTGCAAGGTGTTGATGTTTGGCTTTGATGTGTGTAAACTCTATGACTTGTTGAACGATAGTGGGCATAACAGACCACCCTGTTACACTCCAAACCTTAATGTATACATGTGCCTTTCCTAATGTAGCACAATCCCTAGCAAGCATACAAGTAATGCCGACATATGGAGGCCTCGTCTTGATATGGCCATCGCTTTTGAATATAATTAGGACTTTAAATACAAGAGTAACTAAACAAATCTTGTTACAATATATCCTATTTACCCCAATCTCATTGTTCTTTGACATTACATTTTCTTCATAATAAAACATATCTTCTATGTCCATGATTTGAAATATTTTTATTAAATCGCGTTGGATGGAGACTTTAAACACCTAATACAGTACCGTTCTCACAATGAGAAATAAGTGTGTAGGTGCGGGTGAAAGACATTAAAACCAAGAAATCCGCTAGAAAAAATAAGAAAGTAGTATTCCTTTTGTACTTTAGTCTGCGTTTCTCCTCTCTGAATGATGTAGATTGTACAGCCTGGACAGGCTGGACAAGGACACAGTTTCTAGAAACTATTTCAAATTGTTCGTCCTTTATTGTCTACACTCCAAACCACGAGTTCGAAGTTTATGAGTCTAGTCCTGCCTGATGGGTACCTTCTGGACACAGTAGGACCTTTTCCTGGAAGCGATAATGACGAGAAGTTTACAAAAACCATCATGGCCAATCTCTCCTGGCTTGAGAAAATGACATTTCCGTTGTTGACCGAGAATTTAGGGATGTTTTTTCCAGATTTAGAATCACATGGTTTGTCAACAAAGGTGCAGTCACATCTAAAACCTGGGCAGACTCAACCTGACGACCTACAAGCTAACCTTGATATATCCATAACTAAATATAGATGGGTAATGGGGTCATATCACGGACGCTTCAAGCAATGGCTGTTTTTCAAAACATAACTTACATCCAACTATTTCATTGATGTCAATGAGGATTTCGTTAGAATGGTTACTACCTATCTGAATGGAATCCGAAGACCCATTGGACACCATATTAGGTGGTTTAATGTGTAAACCAACATAAATATGTCATGTAGCGTTCTTGTCAGAAAATTGAATCAGAAGTTGTAAGAATTAACATTTAATATTTGTGGTTATCAGGGAACATGGCGGCTATTTTGAAAGTGGAATTTCACTTAAAAAACTTCTTTTATAAGTGTAGGTGTCAGTCCCCGTGTGCTCATGAAACGAAGTACATGTATACTCATTTTATTTAAGTTTACTTGACATTATTTCCTTGCAAAACAAATTTTCCCCTATGCTCCTTTTTCTTTTAAAAGTTACATAGCAATGTGTCAATTAATTTTTATTACTTTGCACAAAATTCCTAATTTTTAGACACTTTTTATACTGTTTGAAGATGTTTTTAGCACATAATTACAAATAAGGAGTTGTATTTTTGACATTGAGAACATTTCGTTTAATGTAAAAAGAGCATGTTCTTATTTAAAATCAATCACATGTTTATCTCCTGATCCTAATGTATTCAAAATTGTAATTTCTTGCTTTGCACATATGATTTCTGACATTTTATTATCAATATGTTTATATTTAGTAAAAAAAAAATAATGACGAATTGATATTTAAGCATTTTCCCCAAAAGCCATACTTTTTTTCATTTTGGCAGAAAAGGGGCGTTATATTCTTGGGTATGTACATGTTTTGACTTAAATGCCTATTTGTAAACGTAGGACTACGGAGGCTACCAATAGCACATACGTGTTATTGCATTTGCTTCTTAGGCCATTTTGAAACCCCATCGTTAACCAAAGAAAAAATTGTCGGAGTTTAAGAAACTTTCCTTCAATTCATAATGCTTCCATTTGGGATGGCTTAAGTTAAGGGCTTTCCTCAAGCTTAGTAATGTTAATGAAAATTATAACTCTTATCGACCGCCAAAATTATGCTTGAAATTTAATATATCGTACACATATTTCAACGAATATAATGAAACATACTACTGTTTGGAATGTCCATAGATCAAGGACCCAACAAGTCTTATCTTATTACAAAACATAACATTGATAACTTCAACATAATTTATTGCAATAAGAATCAACAACATAGGGCGCATTATTATACAGCATTGGAATGTCATATCTGTCCACACATACACATAAAAAGTAACTTTAAGTTAATTTCGCTATATTCGCGGTCATCATATACAGATATAGGGCGCGAAAATAAGTACCCAGCGAAGTATTCACTGCAGAACGTTAACAAAGAGTAGTTGCGCGGATAGTACCCGCGAACTAGGCCCGACACTACCGCGAAATATTAGCCCCCTGATATTTAACAAAGTTACAAAACGATTTGTAAACAATGGGACAAGCAACATACAAATACAATAAAACAATGATGGTGACATTATCTAAGAATTGTGTTCTCTAAATCTGAATAAAATGTCATTTATTCTCTTTTCACAAGATATATAGTAAAAACATATTTGTAATACAATACATACAATTATTATAATGTTTGCAGTCGTTACACAGCACTGTTTCAAAACATAGCGTTTACATTTTTATCAAATAGGACAAGTTATGTTATTAATTATTCTGATACACATTAAACATATGTAATATGTTTTCAGCTATGTACAATTTAAAACATTAAAACAACAGAGAAATCGGATTAGACACACGTCAGAAAGATAAATAGTGTCTGTATACACTGGTGTAATAGATGGCCTGAACAAGATACGGATTTTTCTCTCTCGATTTTTGGAGATTACTAATATCTTAACAGCTAAAACGGCACTTTCTAGTTACTTGGTCACACACACGCACGCGTGCGCCTCTGACGGGTTCTCTAGATGCCTCAGGATTTGTAAGTGCTCAATGAAAGACCTGCTCTATCGAAATTCTCGTTCAACATAAATATTGCATTAGTTTGTTTTAATTGTATACATATTTTTAAGACACATCACACACCAGCAAGACTGCCGTATGATAATGTTGTTACATAGTTATTCTAATACTATGTAAATGTGACACCTGCCAGGTAAACAGTAATTACGACTTATGGGTTTCCATAGGTATTATAAATGTCATTTCTGCTGTCGACATCAATGAATTGCGAAATGTGCATGCCTTGAAAGTGGTGAAATCGATCATCAAAATAGTCATTACCCAATCAAATGCAAGCACGTTCAATGTGCACTATTCAATATCGGTTAATTTCATTAGATTAAAAGTATGTTTCAAAACGTCAGTGGTAGGTTTTGTTATATCAAATTTTATTTATTATGTCATTAAATCAAACGTTTAACTCTTTGAAGCGTGTAGCCCGATAACGGTATCCCTGCAGGTTCGGAGAAATAATTAAGCAAGCTACACCTATGTCATGGTGTGAGTTGCCTTTTGTATGGTCCCTTATAGAACTAACGGGTATATTGAGGAACCTTGCTTGATCTTAATCACATGATTTGAAGCAGATTGTCTTTTCTCTACCACTTAACCTCTAGTTTCGACAGTTCTTTTCCCGAGTGACCTGCCCTTATGTATTCTTGCGAGGAACTTCAATCTCTACCAAAGCAAATCTTTTTGATGTATTCTAGACTGGCCACCAGCCCCTAAGTTTTGTGTGAAGGATTACTCAGCTAAATTCTTATCTAGTTACCTACTTTGAAACAAAATCAGACATATCCTAGAGGCAAAAAAAAATCATAAAGATCAATTTTATTCATAATTTCAAAATTCTAGAGACAGAGGGTCAGTCTAGGTTTCTTCTAAAGGGAAGGGAAATGTTTATGTGAGCTACTCCAACGTAATATAGATGCTTTTAATAATGACTGTCTTGGACGGAGGATAATTATATTTTCTTACTACAATGGATTTTGCATTTCCGTTACGTCTTTGACTGTGCCTCAAAACATCTTGTCTCACATTTTTGTTCCTTCCTTGTCATCGGGTCGGAAAGCCGTATTTTGAAATGAATTTACATTGAGATCGTAAAAGTTTTTGCTATGTCTCTCTGACAGGCAGTCTTTATTATTATTTCCGTCATTGTTTCCACATTTACATACAGTTCTTTTAACCCGAACTACGACCCTATCATACGGAGCGAGGGAGCGTAGCCACTCCGGTAGGAAGTCCCATGATCGCAGTGTTGTAGGCAAGACTTTCGGGCGTTTATTCTGAAGAACATTAATCACCATTATTATCACAACCATAACAAGAAACGGGATGCCGATTCCCATTAAAACTTCCACTCCAGCAAGCGAGAGGGCAAAGATGATAGCGGGAAACAGAAAATATAGAAGAATTAAGTATGCAATGGCAAACCATCGGTACTCGGCCGTGACGTTTCCCATGTATTTGGCAGCATTTATAGGCAATTTTCGGAGCGGATAGATAATGTAGAACAGGAAAACTCCCGTAAGATTAAAGAATAGATGACATAGTGAAAGTTTAAACGATTCGTAAAAATTGCCCGATGATGCCAAAGCTGCCAGTATACTCGTGCCTGTCGTGCCAATGTTTGCCCCAAGGGTCAGCGGGTACATTCGCTCGATGTGGATAACACCGACGCCGACCAGTGGTGTGATTGCCGACGTGAAGATAGAACTGCTCTGGACAAGGATGGTTAGGCCGGCCCCTACAACAATAGCTACCAGTCCGGACAGAAAGCCAACACAGCCGTCGAATTTACCGTTGAACAGTTTACGAGTGAGACGCGCAATCTTTCCTTTCAAAATGGAATGAAGCAACTTTACGATCAGAACAAGGCACGCACATAAGGTAAGTAAGGATGCTACTAGGAGAAGGGCTCCCACAGCCGGGTCACTCCAAGTCGTCTCCGAAAACAGGTGATCACCTAAACAAGACGATGGATTTGGTCGTAAATTGGTTATTGGTAGTGTATCCAACATATAGATACTAGTATTCAGTTGTTTTGCATGCGTCATGTATAAGACAATTATATTCTAGATTTTTTCTTGTAAAACATCCCATTATTACTTGAAAAAGTCCATATCAAACTTTGACGCAGTTCTCGTTTTCAGTCATGTGTACAATCACTACCAACTTGGATGTTGCTTCAGCTATGATATTTGAATTACAAATAAGTGTTAAATGACTAATAATAAATGCCGCTTAAGTTGTCCAGACATATATCCAGTTATTGTTATTTCTGATTAACTTGACACAAAATGTTATTCTTTAAATATAATAAATAACAAAATCCCTGTTAGCTACAATAGTTCCTTTCAGATAGGTATACCCAATACTTCTCGATGTAATCCACGATTTAACTGATACTTACCTTCCTTTATAATACTGATATTGGTCGGACCGTCTCCTTTGGCAATGTTATTTATAGCAGTGTTGTCAAGCTGGAATCACAAAGATAAACAATTATCTTATCTGAAGCAGTGTGTGCTAACTTACTGCAAAGCTTCAAATTACCATTTACTTAATACACAGAATATTTAATTTTGAAATATCTATGCATATCAATCATAATGATACATGATGGATGGCGATTATCCAGTTTTCTTATCCTGAACCAGATCTCCAAAACAAAATTCTACGTAGGTCATGATACAATGTACCCAACCAAGGTCGCGAGGGTAAACAATATTAAAAGTTATTTTCTATGGTCTCTTCTTTACCAGTCCTATTTCTGTGTAGCTGGCATTTGTCCTATTTTTAGTATATGATAATGCTACATCTATTTCAGTGTCAAGTATGTTTTATCTAAGTTTTGTATATATAAATACATCAAACATAGTAACGGGCTTGCCAGTATATGCACGAAAACAATCTCTGTATACTGAAACTGGATGGGAAATTTGAGTAAAAGTCGACATTGAAGAAACTAACATTATTTTATGAAATTCATAACAAACTAGCTCTCTCATATCTGTTTACATTACTTCGAGGTCTAGTAGGTGACTGAACTCCATATCCTCTAATAAATAAGAACAACTATACTATACAAAATGTGTAATGATAATCTTACTCATACTACATTATCGTTTATACAAAGAAAATAACCTTCCTGAATCTAACCGAAATCAGACCACAGCTGAAAACATGATAATCCTCGTCGTCCGAACATTTTATTAACAAAACTTAGACATAAATGTAGTCCACTTAATTATGTATTGTATGAATCTAGTAGAATCGCCTTCATGTGCAAGTGGTACCCATATGAAAACTCTTTTCAGTACTTTTCCAATGTCCAAATTACATGAATATTAGATGTGAAATACTTGATAAGCTGTTACACCAGCATTCTTCCTGTCATTCTTCTTTATTTTTCTTTCTTTATAATCATAGAAGTATAGTGTGTCGCTATCACAATCTTTGTAATATATATTTGTGGAGAGGACTTTTATAAGTTGTTTAAAACTTGTTTCCAATCCTATACTTCCACAAAATTACATATAACATGATTGTTAAAAGGCATTGCATTAGTATGGTATGGAGGTCTGAAAAGCAACTCTCATTCAAATCATTCTATAGATTGTAAACTTATTACCGAAAGTTTAAAGTTAAAAAAGACATTTGCAACACATACCGTTTTTACTCTGGCATATATGGTAGTTTCAGCTTTTCAAATTTTAAAACATTTTGCAAATAAATGTTTGAATATTTACTTAATATATAGTTGGAATAAAGCCCAACTTCATGTACTTACGGATACAATTCTGCTAGTAAGCGGCTTGGTGAGAACTTTCAGGAACTCTGGATTTTCCTTTGTGCCATTATTCTCGGTGTTTGGTAATGTCTGTATAATGGCATTGGATACTTCAAACAAATAACCGGATATGACCTCAACTGGAAGTAAAATGATGACACACAACCAGTTGAACATGTCGTGCAGGGTAGCTGCAGCAAATGCCCTCCGAAATTGGCTCCTGTCCGCTGTCTGTCCCAGGGCAACTATTGTGTTGGTCACAGTTGTACCAATGTTAGTACCCATTATGATTGGTATGGCAGGCTTTACTGTCAGAACTGAAGATATCAAAACGACAAATCATGTTCAAATATATTCTCATACGTTATAATAGAGTACGGAAAGGAAAACTCTCAACTCGCAATTTTGACCTCGTAACTCACATTGTCCTACAAAAGACTCGTGGTGTTCCGTTAGAGCCAAATTTCCTATATCGCTCGTTCGCTCCTTCGACCTAAACGCGAAGGAGCAAAGGAACGAAAACACGATGGCGAAGGAGCGAAAATACGATGGCGAAGGAGCGATGGAACTTCGCTCCTTCGCCATCGTTTTCGCTCCTTCGCCGTCGTATTTTCGCTCCTTCACTCCTTCGCTTCTCAGCTTCTCCGCTTCTCCACTCCTTCTCGTTTAGGTCGAAGGAGCGAAGGAGTGATATTGGAAATTTGACCCTAACGGAACACCATACATACTTGTCAACACACAACTTAATAATTCCCGTATTTTCTTACAAATTTGTTGAAAATATACTGATTTTGTTTCTTTCAGCTGTATGGGAGAATAATTACGAACGGACAAAAAGTGATGACTTACTTTCAGCGGATACCATAGAGACCACGATGGAGGTTGATGTGGAAGAACTCTGCACGAGCACGGTCACAAGTATTCCAATCATGAGGCCCGCCACAGGGTTCTGAAGGACCTCATTATTGGACAGAGCTTCGCCTGCAGCCTTCCCTGTAGAGGAGCGGTGACAAATATACAACTACTACCAATAATATCAATTCGTGGATACTACAGCAGTTGGACACTTACATTGAAGGTTTACTGACTACAGTTTGTCATTTTTATTGGTCAACTGACCAGTAAACATTGGTGTAATGTAGGTCAACTTGTACCATACGTTATCTGCTTGTGACATATAAATATATTTAGACTGTATGGAAAATTGAAATTGCGGAAAGCATTGTCCTTTCGCGTTTAAATGTTATGATTAATGAAACTAGTCCTAAATTATTATCTTTAGTTATATTGACTCATGATGAATACAAATAATTCAAATACAAATCATCACACGTTCCCAATATAAATCTCATAATTTACAGAGGTGTTAACGCATTTTCTAATTTGACGAATTGCAGGCACTATACAGAATATTTAAAAAGAAACACGGGCATAATTTACATAATCGGCGTAAACTTGCGTCCTTACCTCCCAGCAATTTGAATGCTGCACTAAGAACATCCAGTGAACAGATAAACAGGTACAGAAGTCCGACTAAAACAACTGGCTTCAGGATTGCTGCTATGACCCATTTTAACCGTTCTTGGTATGACAGGTCTGAATCAGAAATAGCATACACTAATGTTAGATGATGTGACTACCAATATAATTAGGTACCTATACTGTTATATACCACCTAAAATCTACAGACAAGTACCTGTACACCGTCGTTAACAGGTACGTGTATGTGGTCGGGTATGAAAATGAATTTCTTATGTTTTACACCATGTTTTCCTATATGTTATCGATTGGATTTCAAAAATATGCATCGTTATTCCTGTAAAATTGTCGTATTATGTATATATACCAAATCACAAATGTCACAAGTACTGTACATGGCCTTTATTGAAATTCAATTTTAACCTAGTTTAAAACTACGTCAGCTGTTGTGTATAGTAAATTTTGACACCTTTCCATTTCTTGTCATCGTCCGGTATATCGGCGAGGGCATAGAGGTCGACATCATTTGGGGTAGA
The DNA here is from genome assembly GCF_902652985.1 of Pecten maximus. Classification (NCBI taxonomy): domain Eukaryota; kingdom Metazoa; phylum Mollusca; class Bivalvia; order Pectinida; family Pectinidae; genus Pecten; species Pecten maximus. The sequence goes on from NC_047025.1 coordinate 29,450,130, forward strand.
CTCCGCCTCAGAAGTCGAACTAGTATCATAGGGTGATTCCACCAATACGGACATCGAGGCAACCGATTTCATCATAACTTTAATCGCAGGGAATGTCTACAACAATCAAGTACTATTTTTATTATATTAAGTTACAAATACAACATAACATGGAATATAAGCGTTGAGGTATATTGTATATATATCCAATACTATACATTATAATGGGAAATGATACTTGATATTTCGCGATGAATTCAATAGTAAACCAAGGGAGGAAACGGAACAATCAAGACAGAGCTAAACTATATAGCAAACAACACAATGATTAACACTATTGAGAATGAAAATGAACAAATGGGTCTTTATAGAATGTTCAAAAAGAAATGAAAACTTAATTATAAATCTTTTTTATAATAGTATAAAAGTAATCAGCTATACGTTTCGGCACGGTTATCAAATGCATCTAACAAATAAATAAAATGACAATGTATATGTAGTAGATAAATGGAAAAAAAATGTAAGAACATCGGTTATATCATTGTTGAAAAGGTTTTGCATTTTTCAGTTTGATTTTAACTCTGTTTTGTTTCGTTGAAGATTCAATAGATTGCAAAAACAGAAAAACAGAGAAAACCCTAATGAAATGTATCACCGGATTTAGACAAACTATTGAATTGTCAATTCTTAATGCATTGATAATCAGCGCAATATCATTACTGTATGGGAAAAACAAACAAATAATAATAAACGAAATTGGACAAATAGCAAATGCAAAACAATAATACAAAAAAATAAATTCGAGATATATAATAAGTGTATATACCAGGGAGGTCGGTGGCTGTGATGGGTGAACGCCCGCCTCGTGGTGGCCGTCTCTAGTCGTCGGGAATAAAGTAGTCCCCCACACACTTGGCTCGAGTTTGGAAATGTCTCATGCTTTGTCAGTAGTCGTATTTATATATCAGATCGAATGACCTTCACAGGATGATCATGTACTGTGCATGTTTCACTCGTGTGAAAATCGGGATGCCAAGGTTTTGTCTAGTTCCTTTCATGTCAGTGCATAAATTATACTGTCTCTGGTTATAGAATCTTCAATATTTACTTTTACAACAGTTCTTTGTATTGTAAACATACAGGAAAGAGAAGAAGCAACGATGTTAGAGCATTCCTCGTGACCGGTGATCAGAGAGCAATCAAGAGGAAGTTCATTTCTTGTCCTTTACGATTATGTTGTTATGTTAAGCAATTTGACCGATCTTTCTAATTACTTTATATTGTCCATATTTTCAAAACATCTGTACATTTGCCCGTATAAGTAATCTGGAAGTGTTTACACATTTTTTTATATCAGATATACATATAAACTGGTATTGGATAGGATATGAGATAGTCAATTAGGTACAGTGACATTTTGTAATTAAAATGCAACAATTTTTAGTGGAATTTTGTTGTTACGTGTCTATAACAATTAGGCTTTTTATGGTATGTATCTGTGTAGATTTTTATGTCGAAGATTAATTGTGGCTGGCATCTGATTCCAACGTACTTCTTGCAGACTATCTGTGTGGATCAAAATATGATGAAAATAAAGTTTAAGTATGTACAGTGTCTATCTTACGAACTAATAAAGCTTAATTTCAACTAAACAAATAATAGCTTATGTTATCAAATATACAAAAGAAAAACAAAAGTCCATTCCATAAATGATATTCATCTGATAGGAACAAACTTTAAAAAACATATATTCTATTTTAACAGCAGCAAGACTACTTGTTAAAACGGATATAAAACACTTGTATATTGGAACAGTCTTTGAACATATGTTTTTAAAATAAGTGCTGTCAACATTTTATTTTTTTATGGAAATTCTTACTTGAAACGGAGGTGCCATTACAAATAATCCAATAACTTCCTTTTTTTTCTTTTTACATTCGGAAATGTTTTGGTAGACATGTTACACAGTTGCTATGTAATGACTGTATATAAGATCTAGGATTTATGAAATTCAATTGATGTGCTCGAGTAATGTCGAGTGTACCATAAATTGTTATATGCCACCATTGAATGTAATTTATCAACCAATAAAACGCCGTTACGAGCATGAGTGAAGCGGCTTGATGTATTCATACGCATGAAGCCATGAGTGTAGAAATTAGTGAGCGTCTATCGGTACTACGTAACTATGTACTTGTGGTGTTTTATTGGCTGGTAACTCATACATAACCGACCTATACCTATGTACCCACCAAGTTTTTTCTGCTGTGTACCAATTTACCAGTGGATACTATTGATAGCTTCTGTCCTCCATACTGTCGCCTAGACATATGATATATGATATATAGTAGCAATAATCTCACTTATAATTATCATTTCTTATTATTGGTCTTCTTTCAATAATCCTAGTTACGGGCATTTTATTTTATCAATGTGTCACATCAGACATTGAGTTAACTGCAGTGTTTGAAGCGGTTTTTTGGAAATGTAACTTAAACTGATTATGTTGTGAAAGGATTGCCTACTGTTACATGATTGACAAAAGGAAGTTTCTATACGCTCTACCTTTCAAAGAAGTTGACCAGTCTGGGAACTGTTAACCAGGAACCTATCAATATTACCGATGTGTTTGATAACAAATTGATTGGTACTATTGCTTTTAGAATAGCTCTATTCTCTTCAAATATCATAAACAGGCGTCGATATAGAGATTGTGGTAATGTCAATATAGTCATTTTCAAAATCTTCACAGAAGTTATCCCGATCACTATGAAAGTTAAACCAGTGATTGACCATCATGTTAAGACTTATCATACTATGTTGGGTCTAAAACCTGTTTAGCCAGTAAAGCGTACCGAAAACTATGTCTAGCATAAAACTTGGTTAGTCAATATATTGCACCGAAAACTGGGTTAGTCATTGTGTCGAGTCAACAAACTTGGTAAGTCATTGTGTCGCACCGAAAACTGGGTAAGTCATTGTATCACACTGGAAATCTGGTTGGTCATTGTGTCGAGTCGAAAACCTAGTTTTTTGGGGTTTTTTGTTGTTTTTTGTAACCTAGTTAGTCATTGTGTCAAGTCGAAAACTTAGTCATTGTGTCAAGTCGAAAACTTAGTTATTCATTGTGTCAAGTCGAAAACCTAGTTAGTCATTTTGTCAAGTCGAAAACCTAGTTAGTCATTGTGTCAAGTCGAAAACCTAGTTAGTCATTGTGTCAAGTCGAAAACCTAGTTGTTTGGGATTTTTTTTTTTTTTAACCTAGTTAGTCATTGTGTCAAGTCGAAAACTTAGTTGGTTATTGTGTCAAGTCGAAAACCTAGTAAGTCATTGTGTCAAGTCGAAAACCTAGTTAGTCATTGTGTCAAGTCGAAAACCTAGTTAGTCATTGTGTCAAGTCGAAAACCTAGTTACTCTTTGTGTCAAGTAGAAAACCTAGTTAGTCATTGTGTCAAGTAGAAAACCTAGTTAGTCATTGTGTCGCACCGAAAACTGGGTAAGTCATTGTATCACACTGAAAATCTGGTTGGTCATTGTGTCGAGTCGAAAACCTAGTTTTTTGGAGTTTTTTGTTGTTTTTTGTAACCTAGTTAGTCATTGTGTCAAGTCGAAAACTTAGTCATTGTGTCAAGTCGAAAACTTAGTTATTCATTGTGTCAAGTCGAAAACCTAGTTAGTCTTTTTGACAAGTCGAAAACCTAGTTAGTCATTGTGTCAAGTCGAAAACCTAGTTAGTCATTGTGTCAAGTCGAAAACCTAGTTTTTTGGGATTTTTTTTTTAACCTAGTTAGTCATTGTGTCAAGTCGAAAACTTAGTTAGGTCATTGTGTCAAGTCGAAAACCTAGTAAGTCATTGTGTCAAGTCGAAAACCTAGTTAGTCATTGTGTCAAGTCGAAAACCTAGTTAGTCATTGTGTCAAGTAGAAAACCTAGTTAGTCATTGTGTCAAGTCGAAAACTTAGTTAGTCATTGTGTCAAGTCGAAAACCTAGTTAGTCATTGTGTCAAGTCGAAAACCTAGTTAGTCATTGTGTCAAGTCGAAAACCTAGTTAGTCTTTGTGTCAAGTAGAAAACCTAGTTAGTCATTGTGTCAAGTCGAAAACCTAGTTAGTCATTGTGTCGAGTCTTAAGCCTTACAAGTCATTGTTTCAAGTCTTGATTGAATTTCAAAAATTCTCAATCAGTGTTGTGATTAATAACGTCTGGTGGGGTTTGGGAGTACAGGTCGGCTGTAAACTCATCCAGGAGTATCACATAAAGCAGATTAAGGTTATGTAACTAGTATATCAAGTGATAATTATCCAGGTCAAAAATCACTTTTCTGTTGCAATTAAACAGAAGTAACTTGACCAATTGCCTTAATATGTGTCAAAGAGAAACGACGTTTATAATTTGATAAAGTTAAATCTGGTCAAACAAGCGCTCGTACTACCTGCTATAGACAATTGTGACTACAACGGTATGGTTATTTTGTGCAATATGACTGATCCACATGAGCTTTATATGTTCTTCTGATTTTTAATCTGGATAAATATCTCTTGATTTACTATTTACATCGAACCTGAACAGTTTACTATAACCGACACAAGTACAATGTACAAAGTGTAATCGGACTTTGAAATCCGGAATTCACTCTGACCGAGACAAGTACAATGTACAAAATCTACCAGGACTCAGAAATCCGGACGCAGTCCAATGAAAGATATAATGCAAACATAAAAAAAATCAATGTTGAAAATCGAAATACAGATTTATATAACTTGAGAGTCTTTCTGACAGAAAAGTTAAAGTTGAAACAAAAAGATTAGTTTATATTCGATATGATAACTCTTTTATATAGATACATCAAGACAGAGAAAGATTTGAAACCGAAATAAGTGTACTGGATATACGATATAATTTCTGGCATTTTGGCATTTTCAAATGTCCATTCATTTCTGAACGAAGACAGAACCCCAATTGCTGTTATTGAGACCAAGTAGGTGAGAGTGTACTTATAAATATGAGCTGTGAACATGTCTTCAGACCCATAATCCGCCTTATCGAAAACACGATTATCTAACGGGTACACGATTAGGGATAGTATGTCTCTGTATCAATGCATTTGAATATTGTTAATGTCACCGTACTTTTTTGTCCGTCACAATTCTCACATTAAGAAGTTGCAAATAATCGCGGCGTTTCGCACATCCTAGCACGAAGAGACCAGGGCCAATGTAGTACAAGAAACAAGGCCTCTAGATATTTATGCAGTGGTTTCTTCAGGAATTACAAGCATATGATGAACCCAAAAAACGTAGACACGACCGATGGACTTTTTTGTTTTCGTAATATGGCTTTTTATATAAATAGAGGTTACACAAGAGTTGTCACGAGTTTGTGTGACCTGTTTCTACCACAATAGAAAAGCTATTCTGAGAATGAAGTGACCTGTTTTGTGGCAACATTCTTTTCACAATATCAGACCTGTGTGGTGTAAGGATATGACCTAATTTTTAATGCCGCTAATTGATATGAAAACTGACAAATTCGGAAATATAATTTATTACAAATCAAAACCAGAAGTAAGTTTATTCTTTCAAAGCAATAAATTGAAAAAAAAAGAATTGCTACCGATTCTTCAATTATTCACCATCAATTATGAATTAGTATTTATGTTTAAAATTGCATTTGTCACTTTAGAGCCGCCCATCTTTATAATTTTCTTTATCTTGTACCTATAATTGTTTTCGGGCATCTATATTGTCCATGCAATGTACAAGATCGTGTTTATTATTTGATGATATAATTATTTAGTATTTCATATGATTGATTATATATTATGTTATCATGTATATGTACATGTATCCTTATGAGCCGTACGGCTTAAAGTGAATAAACAATACAATACAAAATAGTCCCGGTCAAAGGTCACCGTGTCAACTAATCAAAACGCATTTAGAGTTTATTCCACGTGTGGTATAAACGGAATGTTATTCAACGGTTGTAATGATTATTTCATGCCTTGGGAGTTGAATAACACCCACCTATTGTGGTAGTAAAAATATAAATAAATCTGGTTCGTTAATGGCTCTAGGAGTACAATTGCTTATCATATATAGCCTTAAGAGTATCATATCTTATCATGTAAGATATACATATATCTGGTTCATTGGTTGTCCTAAGAGTACGTTTCTAACGATAGAAATCTGTACATGCATGACACATGTTGTGTACACCTCTGGCAGCCTTATCCGACTCTGATCAATCTGACAAAAATCGTATGTAATGCCTTAAGTTACGTAACTGTCAGGGTTAGATAAATAATGCTAATAGTAAAGAAAACTTGATTGTAAACATTTACTACTTTTAAATAAATCACCATATATTTGTATTGTCAGAGGACAATACTATTTTTGCTTATCGTTATTTAATATCCCTGATGACGATGTATTTGTGTTGGTAATGCTTTAATTAACAACCTTATCCAGATGATAAATATTGGTATATTCCCATAAACCCTGTTGTTTTGACGAGTTGTATTAAAGCCATGGATATCTTATTGTGATGTATGTCTCTTAATTACAATGCATCACATGTACATGAACGTCGTTCTCCCCGCCAATCCGTCACCTGGTTCGCTAAAGTCCCGCCTTACAGCTTCAATCACTGAACAACTAAACCACTTTCACGGCAGTCGACACTTCCTATAAGTCTACATCAGTTCCAAAACCTCGGTTTGGGTTATAAGATATGTGGCATAAGATACATCTTTAACATGTGACAAATTGTATAAACAAACCATAATGCAAATTTCTTGATAAATCACTGTATGAGAGAGCAAGCTGACAAAAATTATAACACATGCTAGAAAGTGCAGGTAAAGGTCACCTCGCTGCTATAACTCCTCCTGTTTTTGTGGACTTCCTTATGTGTTGGGGAGTCCAGACACTTATATACGCAGTGTTCAACATGACAGGTAGTACACAGAAAGGTAAACAGATCATCAGTATCATTTTAAAGATACTAATCGTCTTCGGCTTCCTATACCTGTTCATCTGTGCACTAGGATTTCTAGGAAATGCCTTTAAACTACTGGGGGGTAAGTAATACCATACTAATAGTAACTGATATTAAGTTCTCGCAACAATGACCCGATTGACAACTAATTGTTTCCCAGTACTAGATGTTCCAAATTTGCTTTTCCAGTTTGATTGATTTACTTGATAAAACAATTTGTTTCAATCACAATATATCATAACGAGGTTAACTTTGTCGTCCCAAGGGCGATAATAGCCTATTATACCAATCTCAACCCGGTTTATAGAATATTCAATTTTCAATGTGCTAGAGTATGTATGATTTCGGGAGCATTATAGAAAAGCATCATAACGTGAGAATAACACGTTTTGAGTGGATAGTTATATACCATTTAAAGATGATTATGGGTATTGTTTAAATCATGACTTGTTTATATAACTTTGGATGTATTATTCTCTATATAAAGCATTACTTTTTATTATTATTATAAGACTTTATTTTCTTTGTTTCACAGACAGCCTACAGTTCGACAATTATACAAAGACACCATACGTCCAATTCATTTATTTCAAAATTCCATATACTATATGTTGTTACAACTTTAACTTGCGATATGTTTGAGTTGAGGGAAAGTAATACTGTTGGTTTGAGTGTGTTTACACGTCATTAATGCCCCGAAACATGATGAATCACCTTTACTCTACTAATGTTCACGTTCTGCCTTATGTATAGTCACACAAAACATACAATACACAATAAAAAAAACAATTCAAGGATGATTATAATATGTTTAAGATGAAACAAAATTAATATAAATTAGTAAAAATTAATTGTTAGATAATGCCAAGTTATTAGTGTTATGTATGACGTTTAGGACGTACATTGTGCTTCTCTCACTAATTATATAAGAATGCGTAGTATTTTCCATTAAATGAACTGAATAACTATCTTTTTTCTATTTTTGTCGTCAGTAAAACAATCTACACACTTACATGTATAACAAATAAAGCATTGCAAGATGGACGTATTTTACATACCATTGTAATTAAGAAATAAAACAGCGATGATAGAGTTTGTTTTTAATATCGATACCTTAACCTACATATGATAGAAGACAGCATTATAACTATCATCAAGACGTCCAGGCCGTGTGGGTTATGTACGTCAATGTGTCAGTGTGCGCTGGATAGCTATCAACAAACAACCATGTCTGATTTCTGACCCTCTGTGTAACGTTGGTTTCTTTGGTAGAGTAAATACAGCAACAAACCTCATCATAATTGGCTGGGAAAATCCAGAGGCAGAAGTAAATTTAATTTTTTCTCTCTCTTAACAACAACTTACAACAAGTGCAATTAAAATTTGCGTCTTTGTTGAGAACGGAGACGGGTTTTTTTCAAATGTAATTTAAAAAAAAAAGTTATTTATATATATATATATATATATATACAATTTCACAGTAAAAGGTAGTCCATTTTGATAACAGAAATATCACGCGAATTGCCTCTTTGAGTGTTGTCTGTTATTTCAGGGAAGACTGCTGGAAAGGCATTCCGTGAGAATGACCTCCTGTCCAACCCCGTGGCTGGTCTCATGATAGGTGTCCTAGCTACTGTACTGCTTCAGAGTTCCTCAACCACCACCTCCATCATCGTCACCATGGTTGGATCCGGAAGTACGTCAGGAATTACGTCATACCATATTGTTATTACATTAATATTTGTCAAATTCAATAATTTGCTAAGTGTTCATTATCCACTTCAACTCTGTTAATATAAGTAAACAAGCGATTTATTAGATCCATGTATCAATTCAAAATGTCCATTGGCCGATGATAAAGCTAACAAAACAAAACGTTTTATTACATTTGTTGTGCATTGGTATCAATGGGATTATTAGATTCGATTATCAACCGGAAATGTTGTCACTCTACTTAAATAATACATTAGTTTTGCTTTTTCCTCGTCAGTTATTCCAACTATGACTGCCATCCCCATGGTGATGGGAGCCAATATCGGTACCTCTGTTACAAACACACTTGTTGCTCTGGCACAATTTGGGAATCGCGAGGAGTTCCGAAGGTCATTTGCTGGTGCAACAGTCCATGACATGTTCAATTGGATGACAGTTATTATACTACTACCGTTAGAGGTCGCCACCCATTATCTCTACAGGCTCACTGGCGTCATCATCAACAGTCTGGACCTTTCTAAATCTTCTGGAAAGAAACGTGACATCCTGAAAGCTATTACAAAGCCCTTCACAAACCTCGTTGTAAAGGTATGTATCTGACATCTCAGTCGATTTTAAAATAGTTGGGTGGCAAAAATAAATTCTAATGACAATATTTAAAATTTCTAATACACTTTATTGCAGAAAATAGTAGTTAATTCACGATTATACATATTATGGTATATTTAAATACATAAATATTGCTATTTTTGCCAAAATATCAACCAATATTCGAAAATGCGTTAACAAATAGCTTATCCGTCGCATGCGTTACAACAAATTGTATGAATACATGTAATTCGAAATGTTATTCTATATTGTATTGGAAATCTCGAGAGGAATTGAAGAATTAGTGACAACTGTAAGATTGGTTATCTATCAAAATCATTACATTGTAATTGTACCAATAACTTGATACATTGATAACAGGTTTGGACAAAGTATTGCGACAACCATAAATTGGTGTTAGCAATGACCAGTAATTAAGAAGTGTATGATTATTTGGTGTTATATATCTCAGGTAAATAGCAAAGTCATTAAGGAAATTGCCGTGGAGAAGGCTGGGGCGGAGGAAAAGAGTGTCCTCAAGCGGTGGTGTAAGACACTGAGGGTTGAAGTTAATACATCAACAGACCATGGTCCCTACCCCAGAAATACAAAACTGGGTAAAACACTACGTGGTATTGCACTCACTGACGTTCTAGCTTAGTCAAAGGCAAAGTATCTAGTAATAGAACGAGCTTAGTCATAAGTCAACGACAAATTATCTAGTAATAGATCGAGCTTAGTCATAAGTCAAAGACAAAGTGTCTAGCAAAAGTTCCAGCTTAGTCATAAGTCAAAGACAAAGTATCTATTAATAGTTCTAGCTTAGTCATAAGTCAAAGACAAAGTATCTATTAATAGTTCTAGCTTAGTCATAAGTCAACGACAAATTATCTAGTAATAGATCGAGCTTAGTCATAAGTCAAAGACAAAGTGTCTAGCAAAAAGTTCCAGCTTAGTCATAAGTCAAAGACAAAGTATCTATTAATAGTTCTAGCTTAGTCATAAGTCAAAGACAAAGTATCTATTAATAGTTCTAGCTTAGTCATAAGTCAAAGACAAAGTATCTATTAATAGTTCTAGCTTAGTCATATGTCAAAGACAAATTATCTATGAATAGTTCTAGCTTAGTCATAAGTCAAAGACAAAGTATCTTTTAATAGTTCTAGCTTAGTCATATGTCAAAGACAAAGTATCTATTAATAGTTCTAGCTTAGTCATAAGTCAAAGACAACCATTTAGTAATAGTTCCAGGTGTTATTCCGAGAACGTGTTTATGTTGCTGTATACGACTATGCATGTTGTTTATAGCATATGAGACTCATTAAAAGTTAATAACAAGTGCTAGTTTAGGAAATGTGGTCAAATATTTTTGTCAGTGGAACGTCTTTGAAAGCACGACAGGGACGTTTAGAATATAGTCAATAATTCAATTCTCTGTAAACAGACCTCCTTATATACAATCAGTATAGGATTGATGTGTGTAGTTTAGTGGACAACAGTCTGTCCTTATTAAATATTCATCACCTACAGGACTCCGGCTATTGCTAGATTTCAAATACATTTAGGAGAATCCGGGTAAATTTATTTAGTCAGAACAGGATTTTTCTGTAATTTCTATACTTATTAAATATGATGCTGAAAATGCTGATAAAATCCAAAAATACTGTTCTTTCTACAGAGAAAAAAGCTGATTTTAATCAAACCCAAAACGTATCAGAAATGGTGGTCAAATTTGAAACAGTCAATTTGGAAAGATGTAAGTATCGTATATCGTTTAATTGTGAACATGTAATAAAATGATCGGTATAGTGGAATCCTGAAAAGGCTTTCCTTATAGAACATGGATATACCACGCAATGTCACATCTGGGTTTCCAGTTTCCTTTTAAGATTGTCATGTGGTCTGATAAGGAATCGAAAATGGCATTTCTCATTCCCTGAACTATTTAGTAAACTTGTTCTACTAGACATGTCACTCTGTCAGATTCTTGTTGTACGTATAACTAATATGTTTGTTTAATATGGTTCCATTTCCTGTTATTTCCAAGGAACAAACTGGTAAACAAGAGAATCATCTTACGTCCTGGTAAACAAAACACATCAGAAAAGATGAAGTGATTTATTTTTTTAGAAAATGTCGTTTCCCTGTTCCCGTGTAAACAGCAAATACAAGTGTAGTTCTTTTCGTGAGGTACTCTTGACAAAAGAACTGTTTTCTGTACAATAACTCCCAGACACTTGCTCGTTCGGCACCCTGGTGAGCAGAATGTCGACCTTTTGTAAGATGTTGTCCATTGCAATGGTGGCTCAAAACATACAGAGCTAGATTTGATACGTTTCTGGTGTAGACTACTGACCACAGACCAGAGACGTGAATCGCCCAGTACTGACACTACTGTTTAATTAAGATACAAGGGTATACCTAACAATATGCTCTGTGGTTCAATTGTTTCCTTTCATGCTATTATTTTGATTCATCCAATTGAAATTGACAGTGCATTCAGTATAGTCCTGATAGTCTTGTCATATTAGTGTGACGGTTTCAGGTGATAATCTGTTAGCCCTGACAGACCTGGACGACAGCGCCGCTGGTGCCCTCCTCATGGTGATATCCTTTGGCCTTATCATCGTCTCCCTCATCGTCATCGTCAAACTCCTCAACTCCATGTTAAAGGGCTCAGTGGCAAAGGTGGTGAAGAAAAGCATCAACTCGAACTTTCCAGGGAAATTTTCCTTCCTTACTGGTTACGTGGCGATCATGATAGGAACAGGTGAAATATTGATATCAATTTATATACTGTAAATTATATAATTACTGATAGTCTTATTTCTGCGCTTTTTGCTCTGTATGCATTTCGCTAAATTATGATGGTGCTGATTGTAGATAATTAACTATTGTACATCCAGTGATAGAGTCAGGCCAAAATGACCTGTTACGTTGACCTCTCCCTCACGTCGACCTTTACATTGCGGATAATCGGAAATGACTGCAACATGGTCAACTTCTCTTTTAACCTATTTGTCATATAGTAATGTTGATTGGGTTGTTATTAATACAATAATGGGATGTTTACACAACAAAGCATTGCTTCACTGACTTCATTGCTAACTGACTGCAAATAATGCAGACAATTTTCTTAGTGAAGTTTCAAGACAACAAACTAGTACACCTACAATTGTCTTTTTCGTTACAGGTATGACAATGATAATTCAGAGCAGTTCCGTTTTCACCTCAATCCTCACACCACTTGTCGGTGTGGAGGTAGTCTCGCTGGACCGGATGTTTCCACTGACGGTTGGGGCAAATATTGGCACAACTATAACAACAATCATGGCATCACTGTCCCTTCCCGCCGAACAGATCCCACACTCCCTCCAGGTCGGACTCTGTCACCTGTTCTTCAATGTCTCCGGAGCTGTCCTATTTTATCCTGTCCCGTTGATGAGGAAGATTCCGATCGGTTTGGCAAAGATACTTGGCAATGTGACGTCACGATACCGCTGGTTCTCTTTCTTTTATATAGTTGTGGCGTTCTTTCTCGTGCCCGGTACTGTATTGGGGCTGTCCCTGGCAGGAACCATCGTCCTTCTGGCTGTCGGAATTCCCCTTCTTACAGCTATCATTATCATAATTCTTATCAATGTCCTTCAGAGAAAAACGAACAATTGTTTACCCAGAATTCTACAAAATTGGGACTTCCTGCCAGAACCATTGCACTCCCTGGATCCACTAGACAGGGTTATAACTAAGATTACATGGGTGTGCATGTGTTGTAGGAGAAAGGACGAATCCATTTACGCCGAGGAGAACAGCCTCCAAGGGAAATCAAACAGAGGATTTGAAATAACCGAAGAACATCTATGATTTGTATGAGATGCCCATTATGGTGTTAATCCAAATAATCATTCCAAATTTTGTACCAGGGTGATGGTGTTGTGATTAAATGTGATATATAAATAGATTTACATTTTTCTCACTAGAAGGTATACTTATCGTGCTCGGACGTGTTAATGTGAAGTACATGTTTAATATGAAATACATACCGTTATCGATAGGATGTGGTCATCATACTGAATTCGATACCCTTGTCGATAAAAAATATTATATTAACAAGCGTTTAAAAAAACGGGTATTTGATACATTATATGCAGAAAAATACATCGCACATCGTAACATATCGTAATAAGATGCAAATAGGCCATTAAAACGTGACAATTAGAAGTCAAAGGTTGAAAGTAAGCATGATGGTCAGATGTTGTCTTGACAATATAAACAGACTTTTGGTAATGCCACTCATCACAATGATTGTTGGTTCTATTGTCACTAACCCTATTGTTATTGAGACATTGGTCACAAATGCGGTAGGTTACGTCAAACTAGGGTCAATACGTTAAGTACGGCAAATTACACCTTACGTCTTCGCTAGCCAAGGCTTCTGATTACATCATACTCCACGCAATCAGAACCCTTGGCTAGCGAATATGGGTAAATTGAGCATAGGCGTCTGCGTTGGGTTAGTACATGCATTTATAGGAAAAAATATTAGCTCCAACTCCTATGTATAGCAGAGAAGGGGGTAATATTTGTTTTCAATGAATACTAACCAGATGCAGGCGCCTGAGTTAAAGTACGATTAGGATCGCACAACTATATTTAACGCTATAATAGGGTAAAACCCGATAAATTACGTGTAGTTGCAAGTATATTGTACGTTCAAAAATTGTGTTCGTGTCTAGGTATCTTTTGAAAATGTTTTTAAAAAATCGCCACTCACAGCTCTCCCAAGGTTTTACAAATTATTTGGAAGTTTAACTATGTCAATATACAGAGGAAAGTTTGTTAAATTACGCTGAAGTAGGTTAGCAGGGCGCAAGAATATGACACTACCTCGATTTGACATTTGGCTTCAGTTTATATGACAGCTAGTTTTCGTCGATGAAGCAGAAAACGCTGATGAAATACTTACTTACATTGTTGGAGTAATGAAATACTGTGCTGTGCGCAACCGGAATAGTAAGTCGCAAAGTATTCAACGAGACCATTTCAGCGTTTCAGTGATAACTTTTTCGAAACACCTGGTTATTATTTTTTTATCTAAGTGTTAATCTGCTTTAGCACCTCTTGTCCATAATCTGTATTGTTTCGTCGAATTAGAATTCCGTATTCGTTTAATACGTGTCGGCATCTCCTCGTGCAATTCAATACTCTCTGCCAATGTCTGCATTCAGGATCAGCGATCAGTTTCACGACGCCGTCCTTCCTGTACGGACTGAAGGTTATTCTGATAGACGTTCATGCAGTGTGATGTCTTACATTTAGAAGGAAACTTTTATTAGGTGTGTTCAGAAATGCAAAATCGACATACAAGGGAATACGAATTTAGTACACGTAATATGAAGACAGTATATTATATTATACCGTTGGTTTGTCCTTGTAGGACTCGTCGGTGAAGCTAGGGACCGATGGTCAAAGGCGCGGATTCAATATTTTTTTGAAATATTTAAATGAGAATTTAATTTGGCATACAGGTTAAGCATCACGTTCGCCTATGACTGAAAACTAACAAATATACTATCTGTATACCTATGTAGATGTGGTCAATGACCAAATCTAATGCATGTAAATAGCATTATTAAGTGGTATTGATCATCTCGCCTATTACTAGATAGAAGCGGTAGAATTCAGTTTGTAAAAGTGACGTTAGTTTTCTTAAATCATTCTAGAATATTTCATGAAATACTAATATAACTAGAACTTAAATTATATTCAATAATGCTTCGTCACATTACTCTGGACATTGAATAAAATTCTACAGAATGTTTAACCAGTATCTCTTTAATTCTGTATACATAAGATCTTAAACTTATATAACAAAGCAAGTCTACACAGCAAATCACGTCAGATATATCTATTGTGTCGGTAAACGTTGTTGTCATTATAATGAAAATATTACATGTTATACATGAAAAAACAAACAGAAATAGATTATCTTAAACAATTGTCCTGTTTTAAGCAGCGTCAAACTGCATAAGTTGGATAAATATTTACGGTAATCGGAATGTAAATGTAAACAGATTTGTATTTCAGTAAAAGTCTGCATAGTAAGATTATCGGAAATTCAATAATATTCAATCGGTCTACGGGCCATGTGAATTAGTTTTAGTATTTCAGTAAATTCTGCATATGAACATTACTGGCAACGTAAAATGGTGGAAAATCTTATTTAATACAGATACATTGTAGTTTATAATATAATACCATCAATTTAAAACTGTTTTTAACTGTTTACCAATTTGAATACCAGGGAACAATTAGACAGCTGGATCTGGCCTGTTGTAATCACATTGTTATGTTAACATGCTATGTACATATGTAGGAACTATGGAACATTGTACATAATAGTTTACGTTAATGATAATTTTTGAAATTAAATCTCAATTGGAAGGTTTTTAAATGTCAGTTTTAAACATGTGTTTATTAGTGTGGTTACTGTTCTAAACAGGCAGGAATTCGTAGGGACTTTGTATTGTTGTTCATCAAGTACTCCAACGCTGTGTTGATCGAGGAAAACAGATCCATTCATACACAGGAAAACATAGTCAATTTAATATCCTTATAGAATCTAACGAGATAAAGAACCATTTAACATGGCAAAATGTTATCGTTACTAATTGATACGTGATGTGGAATTATCAGAGATGGATACATGGACAAGGACATTTCAGGACATCGATGATAATATTCAAGAAACATGACCCCAAACTCTAAATATGGCTGTTCTGGACCAAGCTACAACGATATGTACCTATCTAAATGATGATCGTTTTAATCAAGCCTTTATAATCAACGTGTACGGATTAATTCAAAAGCAATGGTCAAAATACTTTAACTTCGACAATCACAATACAATTACAATGAAGTATTACTAGGTTGTGCACCGTTTGTAAGCGATGCGCATGTCTATACCGAACAAGGCAATCAAAGACGATTTCAACGTGGTCTTCGACCAGAGTACTGGAGAACTGGTTGTTTTAAAGAGTGCATTTTTGCGATTTGCGTCAAAAACGGTAAAATACCGATTTTATCTTTTGAGGTTTGGATACCAGTGTTATTCATTATATTGATTCTAGTACACGTATAATAATGATTTTTTCACAATTTAATTTTGGTGAAAGTTTAAATGCGGACACATGATCGGTTACGCGGTATACATGTACGAAGCTGCCTGGAAAAACACTTCTTCTGAAGACACCAACAGACAGGGTCATACCTGGGGGGGGGGGGGGGGGGGGGGGGGGGGGGGGATGTCAAGTGGGGACACCAACAGTCAGGGTCATACCTGGGGGATGTCAAGTCAAATCTAAAAGTCACAGAGTTATACAAAGTTAATTAATCAATTTCCTTTCTCATATTAATTGAGCCTTTTGGTATGCAAATAGGAGGTGTGCAGTCCATTCTTTAATGTGATGAAATCAGAAATAAAGTCTTGTAAATATTGATAAATTCCCAAAATCAGCTGGTTATAATTATTCAGAGTGATATGAAGTGAGAGCTTGAAATACTGAATTGTATTTCACTAATGTGGTAATTTGATGACATTTTAGAGTACAATGACAGATTATACATGTAACTACCGTGTACATCTTTGCTGAAACAAAACCATTAATACATCTCTCTGAAATCTTCACACATTCAGAAAAATCTAAACAGCATTTTCCTGTAGTTTCATCAACACTGTATGTAAAATAAAACAGTACAATTGTAATGATATTATACATTTTAATTTAATTTCTTTATTCCCTTTTATGTTTGGCCTTGTGATGTTTTTTCACTTTGCCATTCTCTCCTTTCTTCTTTTCCTTGTAATGTTTATTCTTGTGTTTTTTCCTTCTTTCATCAGGATCACTATTCTGTTTGTGTCTCTTTTTTCTATGATCAGTGTCACTAACATGTTTGTGGTTCTTTTTTCTATGATCAGTGTCACTAACATGTTTGTGGTTCTTTTTTCTCTCATCAGTGTCATTATTGTGCTTAATTTTTCTTTTCCTATCGTGACTATAATCAGATCCCCTATCAGCTATCCGGCCCTTGAAGTCCTTTCTTTCCTTGTCATAGTCTACACTGACATGAGAGGATTTCAATCTTTTCACTTTCTTCTTCCTGTGAGTTTTGTGATGTTTTTTCTTCTTGGATGATTTCGTTCCTTCATCTAAATCAGAAGAGTCTGATGATGATGATGTCTGTTCAATCAAATCCTTCAGCTGTTGAATTCTTAAACAAAGATAATTATATGAAGAAAGACGAAATGTCATATTTGACCTAATAGATGCACTATGCTTTTACAATAACACAAAAATGGTGTGCATAATAAAACCATGTACTGGGAAAACGTTCCATGTGAAATATGGGAGGAATAAAATGGGTTTTTCTATTGCAAATCTTTATTTAGTTCAATCTAGAGTCTAGTTAAAAGGCTGAAGATTATATTCACAGATCAGAGAGGTAACATACTTTATGTTTTTCCTGAAAAAAGTTGGGGGTGTGCTGGAGGGGCAGATGCATTCAATAGATCAAATACAGTAACAAATCATTGCTTAGAGATTTTAAACACTTACCATTCTATTATCAAAATGCTAAAGTTGAAAAGTAATTAGCGATATGAATGGATGCCTTCTTACACACAAAATTCTACTGCACTTCCAAAGTGAAAAATAATCAGTGTAAATATTTTTGTTTTAGTGTAATTTAAGACATTCTTCAATCACAATGCAATTAGCTGTTTGAGACCTAATTGTACACTAACAAAACATCAGGGATTTACCTTATAAAACAGTTTTCAGGGATATGTTTCCATGTGAAATATGTATAGACAAAAAATTAAGTGTCTTTCCTTTAATTTCTTTTTGCAAAGAGTAATCAGACTTTATTGACATATCAATGAAGTAAGAAACTTTATTATGGACTAAAATTAAATGTACCCATCCATTTTCCATCCTCTATCCCAAAAAGAGATGGCATTCACTAATAGGTTAAAAGTTAATAAGTTAAAATTGGTCATTTCTATGTATGTCAGAAGTTTCATAAAGAACACTAATAAAGAATTAATCATAATTCCTACCTTTCTTCTTTTTGTCTTCGTTTTCTGTCTTCTATGTACTTCCTCATTGGGTCTTCATGGCTCTGTGAACAGACAATCCCCAATAACTGAAGTGATGCCCAATGAACCTGCTTCACTCATCTGTCATTAAACTGTTTGTAGTTATAATAAACTTGAAATTGTTTACCCCAGTAAGTCATATATCATTTGTGTATTGGTTATGAGTCTTCATAAAGTTGTTTTCAGATTATTTTTCCCCAACACATTTTGCCTATGGAGCATAACATTATGGTAGCATGAATCAAGGTCAACAGTTGAATAAGTCCTTGTACTTTGAAAACTGATATTGTATAATGGCCTATAATTATCTAATACATTTTATGAGAACTGTCTTATTACAGTTTTGCAGTGTTCTCTTTAGTGTGATAAAACTCACCCATCTAAAGCGATCTGTCTGTGTTGCATCGCTGATGAATTTGGGACATTTTCTGTCACCAGCTCGGTGTCCATATCCCCGGCATGACCAACCTACACAAACAACCATTCCATACAAGAAACCCATGATAATAATTATCTTCATAATTCTATGATATTGGCAGTTTTCTACGTATAGAACAATCTTCATCAAACTATTTTTAAAAACCTGATAATGGACATACCAGGTAGGTGATAGTACTAAGAATCAATAATTAGACAGTCACTAGTAATCAGAAAATATAGGCTATATCTTGACTGCAATACATAGACCTCTATTCCTGACTCACATGTATACCTAATTCAACCATTACCAATGTCTGTACCAGTATGAGACACCCGGTATTGTATCACTTGTGTGTAGAACCATCTAAAACATTCCTGAACAAATATCACCAGGAAGGAAAAGTGAAAGATTCCTTACATTAGAGGATTATATTAAAGGAACCTCAAAGATTGTTGGCAGATGTTACATTTTACGCAAGGTGTTTAACTCATAAAACAAGTAACCCTTCCTGGTTGTAATCTCCCTGGTTCACGCTGGTTGTGATCTCCCTGTCTGTGATGGTAACCGTCCCTGGTTGTTATCTCCCTGTCTGTGATGGTAACCCTCCATGGTTGTAATCTCCCTGTCTGTGATGGTAACCCTCCATGGTTGTAATCTCCCTGTCTGTGATGGTAACCCTCCCTGATTGTAATCTCCCTGTCTGTAATGGTAACCGTCCCTGGTTGTAATCTCCCTGTCTGTGATGGTAACCCTCCATGGTTGTAATCTCCCTGTCTGTGATGGTAACCCTCCCTGGTTGTAATCTCCCTGTCTGTGATGGTAACCCTCCCTGGTTGTAAACTCCCTGTCTGTGATGGTAACCCTCCCTGGTTGTAAACTCCCTGTCTGTGATTGTAACCCTCCCTGGTTGTAAACTCCCTGTCTGTGATGGTAACCCTCCCTGGTTGTAAACTCCCTGTCTGTGATGGTAACCCTCCCTGGTTGTGATCTCCCTGTCTGTGATGGTAACCCTCCCTGGTTGTAATCTCCATGTCTGTGATGGTAACCCTCCCTGGTTGTAATCTCCATGTCTGTGATGGTAACCCTCCCTGGTTGTAATCTCCATGTCGGTGATGCTAACCCTCCCTGGTTGTAATCTCCCTGTCTGTGATGGTAACCCTCCCTGGTTGTAATCTCCATGTCTATGATGGAAACCCTCTCTGATTGTAATCTCCCTGTCTGTGATGGTAACCCTGCCTGGTTGTAATCTCCCTGTCTGTGATGGTAACCCTCCCTGATTGTGATCTCCATGTCTGTGATGGTAACCCTCCCTGGTTGTAATCTCCCTGTCTGTGATGGTAACCCTCCCTGGTTGTGATCTCCCTGTCTGTGATGGAAACCCTCTCTGATTGTGATCTCCATGTCTGTGATGGTAACCCTCCCTGGTTGTAATCTCCCTGTCTGTGATGGTAACCCTCCCTGGTTGTGATCTCCCTGTCTGTGATGGTAACCCTCCCTGGTGGTGATCTCCATGTCTGTGATGGTAACCCTCCCTGGTTGTAATCTCCCTGTCTGTGATGGTAACCCTCCATGGCTGTAATCTGCCTGTCTGTGATGGTAACCCTCCCTGGCTGTAATCTCCCTGTCTGTGATGGTAACCCTCCATGGTTGTAATATCCATATCCATGTCTGTGATGGTAACCCTCCCTGGTTGTAATCTCCCTGTCTGTGATGGTAACCCTGCCTGGTTGTAATCTCCATGTCTGTGATGGTAACCCTCCCTGGTTGTAATCTCCCTGTCTGTGATGGTAACCCTCCCTGGTTGTAATCTCCCTGTCTGTGTCTGTGATGGTAACCCTCCCTGGTTGTAATATCCCTGTCTGTGATGGTAACCCTCCCTGGTTGTAATCTCCATGTCGGTGATGATAACCCTCCTTGGTTGTAATCTCCATGTCGGTGATGATAACCCTCCTTGGTTGTAATCTCCCTGTATGTGATGGTAACCCTCCCTGGTTGTAATATCCCTGTCTGTGATGATAACCCTCCCTGGTTGTAATCTCCCTGTCTGTGATGGTAACCCTCCCTGATTGTAATCTCCCTGTCTGTGTTGGTAACCCTGCCTGGTTGTAATCTCCATGTCTGTGATGGTAACCCTCCCTGGTTGTAATCTCCCTGTCTGTGATGGTAACCCTCCCTGGTTGTAATCTCCCTGTCTGTGATGGTAACCCTCCCTGGTTGTAATATCCATGTCTGTGATGGTAACCCTCCCTGGTTGTAATCTCCATGTCGGTGATGGTAACCCTCCCTGGTTGTAATCTCCCTGTCTGTGTCTGTGATGGTAACCCTCCCTGATGTAATATCCCGGTCTGTGATGGTAACCCTCCCTGGTTGTAATCTCCATGTCGGTGATGATAACCCTCCTTGGTTGTAATCTCCCTGTCTGTGATGGTAACCCTTCCTGGTTGTAATCTCCATGTCTGTGATGGTAACCCTCCCTGGTTGTGATCTCCCTGTCTGTGAGGGTAACCCTCCCTGGTTGTAATCTCCCTGTCTGTGATGGTAACCCTCCCTGGTTGTAATCTCCCTGTCTGTGATGGTAACCCTCCCTGGTTGTAATCTCCCTGTCTGTGATGGTAACCCTCCCTGTCTGTGATGGTAACCCTCCCTGGTTGTGATCTCCCTGTCTGTGATGGTAACCCTCCCTGTCTGTGATGGTAACCCTCCCTGGTTGTGATCTCCCTGTCTGTGATGATAACCCTCCTTGGTTGTGATCTCCCTGTCTGTGATGGTAACCCTCCCTGGTTGTGATCTCCCTGTCTGTGACGGTAACCCTCCCTGGTTGTAAACTCCCTGTCTGTGATGATAACCCTCCCTGGTTGTAAACTCCCTGTCTGTGATGGTAACCCTCCCTGATTGTAATCTCCCTGTCTGTGATGGTAACCCTCCCTGGTTGTAATCTCCCTGTCTGTGATGGTAACCCTCCCTGGTTGTAAACTCCCTGTCGGTGATGGTAACCCTCCCTGGTTGTAATCTCCCTGTCTGTGATGGTATCCCTCCCTGGTTGTAAACTCCCTGTCTGTGATGGTAACCCTCCCTGGTTGTAATCTCCCTGTCTGTGATGGTAACCCTCCCTTGTTGTAAACTCCCTGTCTGTGATGGTAACCCTCCCTGGTTGTAAACTCCCTGTCTGTGATGGTAACCCTCCCTGTCTGTGATGGTAACCCTCCCTGGTTGTAATCTCCCTGTCTGTGATGGTAACCCTCCCTGGTTGTAAACTCCCTGTCTGTGATGGTAACCCTCCCTGGTTGTAATCTCCCTGTCTGTGATGGTAACCCTCCCTGGTTGTAAACTCCCTGTCTGTGATGGTAACCCTCCCTGGTTGTAAACTCCCTGTCTGTGATGGTAACCCTCCCTGGTTGTAATCTTCCTGTCTGTGATGGTAACCCTCCCTGTCTGTGATTGTAACGTTAACCCTCCCAGACTGAATTACCTCCCTGTCAGTGTAAATGACCACCTGTCTGACTGAAACCTCCCTGTCGGTGATACTAACCCTCCCAGGTTGTAATCATTCTGCTTTCAAGAAACATTATCTAACATTTCTGGAATATGTGCTGACTTACATTGTAGAGATTTCCGTTTCTTGTCCCTTTCTCCTACATCATCATTCTGACTCGAATCCTCTGTCAGCATTGTGGTTCTTCTAAATTAACACCTGTCTGTTGCCTTGTACTATTGCCATTGGTGTGATGCACCATGTATAACAGCCTGTTACACAGAAGAATACATGTAAAGTAGCATATTACAATCACATTATGTGACAACTATAATAAATCATAAATATATGGTTTACTTTATCAAATTACAATCACGCATGCACTGATGATATATATTTGAAACAAGCACTCACTACCCATGGCAATGAGGTGATCCTTGACTTTAAGCAATTTCTGAAGTCAACCCCCCATTTCTCAGAAATGTATCATGGCCTTCTGTTCAATCTCAAAGTGTGCCACTGTGTGGGGCAATTGAGTCATTTTGGGGAATCAAAAAACTTACTCTCAAGGGTCTACTGATACCAGGATATCTGCTGAGTTATTCAACAGAAATTAGTTATAAAATCATTACTTCTGAACATTTTACAGAAGACTAGAATATATTTGTTTCATAATTGTAAGTGTATAAGGTGTCACTGCTAACCCATCGGATGACTACTGCACTGTTACCCAAACCATCGCTATTTGCATGTGTTAATATTTACATGTACGTAAACTATCAGCAAAACTAATGATTTGAAATACTACCTTAAATAAACATATACATTTAGTACGTGAATATTTCATTGTGTCGTTGTTGACTGTAGCATAGCACACATAACCTACCCGACTTCACGCGTGTTGTTCCTGCCTGTGTTTTATACGGAAAGTGCAAGTAGAATGCACCCAGGTTGTTACTTCCGGTTTGTTACTTCCTGTTATAAACAACGAGCAATCAAGCACATGGGATAACGCTGTTGGACTCCTGATGTAATATACTTGCTGTCATTTCCAAATATACATCTTTTATACAGATTAATTGTTACAAAAATATTTACACTGGAACAATCCAATTGTAAACTGTTGTAGTGGCTTCCAGTGGCACAATGGGATTGTCTCGCTGTCACCTGATACAAGTCTGAAGTCGCCGGTTCCTCTTACCTGTGACACGAGAATACGTATTCAAAATGTATTATATATAAACTACGATATTCCATCAAAATATTTTAGAATGTAAATTACAATGTTAAACTTATATGTGTCGTTTTCAACATGGACGCGGTTTGGTTGTTTTGAGTAATATGACAAATTGCATCAGTTGACTACCACAACACTATGAATTAAGAATTCATATATATTCTGAAACTTCATGAGATCGAGGTATATGCAGATTCCATTGATAGTGTTGTGGTTGTTAACTGATGTCACATATGACCAAAAAAAACTAGCGGTGTTCAATAATCATTGCAACCCATTTAATTTGACATGAAATATAAAATATCCATCAGGACATTCAGTTGACCCTTGAGTGTTAGCAATTACAGAAGTCAAATCATTATTTTTCACAAATCGGAAGGTTCAAAATATAGTAATGTAAATATCCCTTCAAACATGAGAGTCGAATATCATTTTGGGGAGTCAAAAACATGCACTCAAAAGATCTTCTGGATGCCCTGTCCTTGTATCTTGTGTTTCACAAACTCATTTGAGGTACCATCATGAAATACAGTATTCAAAGTTCAGTCAAAGTAATTCTCAGGTGTGCAACAACCATACTGCCACAAGAGTAAAAATCATAAACATAAA
The DNA here is from genome assembly GCF_902652985.1 of Pecten maximus. Taxonomy (NCBI): domain Eukaryota; kingdom Metazoa; phylum Mollusca; class Bivalvia; order Pectinida; family Pectinidae; genus Pecten; species Pecten maximus. Next base: position 29,474,305 of record NC_047025.1, read on the forward strand.
GTTGGTAATTGAATTGATAAATAGTGAATGCCATTGGTGATGTGGCTGACTCCAATATGTCACAGAATTGATTATTGATATACCGTATAGCGGGAAATTTTAGCGGGGCTTTAATTTGGCGATTTGGCGGGTCCTTATAAAGATAGCCAAAATTTAACCCGTCAAATTTTAACACCGCCAAATAAAAAGACGCGAAAATTTCAATTTACCCAATAGTTTCCGTTCCGGCCGCCATTTACCTTTGATAACTCAAGAGAGTAACGACTGGTAGTAACGTTGGATGTTGCCTGGCAATTGTCGGCCAAAATGCCGATAGGTACATGCGAATAGCTAGTGAACAACTACTCACGATATATATAGCAACACAAGTATGATATATATCGCATCATAATTAATTTTTGTGAAAACAAAGCCATCTACCCATACCATTCAATGAACTGATGTTAATACTACTTGTAGACTAATTGTTTAACCTACCTGTACGTATACACATCATACAATAGATGACCATGGCGATATTTTACGGTTTATTAAATTATCTTTGTCTCTTGCTTGTACACATACTCATATAAACACTAATTTGACAAATCTACATGTATGTGTTCGTCTGAATTTTTTGGTAATAGTTTCCGGTTTCGAGGCAGAGGATCGATAATACACAAAACAATTAATAAACATAGATAGGATGTATGGACATAACATAATTATCTATAATTTATATACCGGTAGGTAATATATATGCTCAACGCCAAATTAAAACCCTAGATTTAAGGAAATCGCTAAATTTTAACACGCCAAAATTTTACTTTCAGTTTTCATGACCAAATCGCCAAATTTTATGACCGCTAAAATTTCCCGCTATACGGTAATAACAAAATCAAGCCATCACTTTACTCTACACTGTATATGTGTATAGCAAAAAAATAAATACCGTAGGTAAAATATCAATATTGACCCTGATACGTATTTGTCTTGCGTTGTAGCAGTGTCCAAAATGGTGATCGCCATTGGATTTGAGGGCAGTGCCAACAAGATCGGAATTGGCATCATCAAAGATGGCGAGGTATTATCTAACCCACGCCACACTTACATCACACCTCCAGGACAAGGTATGTCGTCCACCCCTCCCGGCGGTAACGTAACAGATCATTTTACCATATCAGGGGAGACTACCCTAATTGTTTCATAGACTTCCACATATATGCCATAGTGAGGTCCCTTCTTGTTGAGTGTAAGATAAATGTTGCCTGGCTCTTTTATAGTAAGTAATGAAAATGTTTAGACTGTGGTACCACAGTCACTAGCCTCATCTGTCAAAATAACACTCATTATATAATGGGTGTATTGACAAACAAGGCTAGTGGTTATGTCTGTTAAAAAAGAGTTTGTATCCAAGATATTCCGCTTTTTAAGGCAGTGTTACACATAAAAACTGTTTGTGTTGATATTTGTGTGTTTTCTGTAATATTCAGGATTCCTTCCAAGAGATACTGCCATACATCACCGTAAACATGTACTGGATGTACTACGACAAGCCCTGAGTGAGGCCAACCTTGAACCCAAAGATCTAGATGTTATATGTTACACAAAAGGTAATACAACCTTCCATATGACACTGGTGTTTTTCATCTATCAGTGATTTACTGTGTTTTTCATCTATCAGTGATTTACTGTGTTAAAAAGAAACCCCTATAAAATGATGGTCTAAATTTATTTCAATGATGATTTTTATTACAGGCCCAGGAATGGCTGCTCCTCTGGTATCTGTTGCAGTAGTAGCCAGAACAGTTGCTCAGTTGTGGAGGAAACCTATCATAGGAGTCAACCATTGTATAGGACGTATCCTTTAATTGTAGGAGTAACCCATTGTACAAGGCATATTGTTTTACTGTAGGAATAACCCATTGTTTAGGGCATATTGTTTTAATGTAGGAATAACCCATTGTTTATGGCATATTGTTTTAATGTAGGAATAACCCATTGTTTAGGGCATATTGTTTTAATGTAGGAATAACCCATTGTTTAGAGCATATTGTTTTAAATGTAGGAGTAATCTGTTGTATAGGGCATATTGTTTCAATGTAGGGGTCAGTCATTGTATAGGACTGACCTTTTATTAGCTTAGAAGTCAAACTGGGTACTGATATTTACCCCAGAAGGCACCTTGGATAGAGTACAACAAAATGTACTTATATGGATTACCTTGACCTATTTTCCAGGTCACATGGATCCAATTTTGTTTTTGAAAATTGAAAATGTTCTTCTTAAGTTTCAGAAGACCATGAGGCCTGATATTTTGCCAGCAAGTAAAGTACCATGGATAGAGTGATATAAAGTTTTCTCATATATATTTAGTTTCATAAGACCCCGGGCCCTGATATTCGGCCAGTGAGTACATATGTACCTTAGATAAAAGGCTATTAAGTTTCCTTGAACAAATGACCTTGACCTATTTTCAAGGGCACAGGGGTCAAAGATGTAAAAATCTTTTAGAATCTTCTCAAGTATGTAAGACCTAGATTAGCCAGTAGGTACATGTACCTGGGATGGTGTGCTATTAACTAGTATAAAGTTTTCTTATATAAATGACCTTGATATATTTAAAGCTACACGGATCAAATACAGTGTATATTGAAAGTGTATAAGAATATTCTTTACAATATGTAGAATACTAACTTACTACATGTCCTGATTCAGGTACATACAAGTTTAATTTACAGGAACAGACCGTTCATATGGAAGGTCAAAGTACAAACGTGCTTGGTACATATTTTAATTCACATATGCCTTTGGTAAAAATATGATGTTATGAATTCTTAATGTCAGCTAGATATAGAGATGGGACGCCTCATCACAGGAGCAAACAACCCTGCTGTATTGTATGTCAGTGGAGGTAACACACAGGTAAGTTAATTACAGGTTATCATTAACAATGATTTATAATACTCGCCAATACCTACATCTATTACATAAAATGTGAATGTCTGATGTTACAGTTAACACCTGTTCTATTGTTCAATCCTACAGGTGATAGCCTATTCCCAACAACGGTACAGAATCTTTGGCGAGACCATAGACATTGCTGTTGGCAACTGTCTGGACAGATTTGCTCGGGTTTTAAAGTTGTCCAATGATCCTAGTCCAGGATACAATATAGAACAGCTGGCAAAAGGTGGTCAGAAATTTCTAGAATTGCCCTACACTGTCAAGGGCATGGACGTGTCCTTCTCTGGACTTTTATCATTTATAGAAGAGCGAGCTGTAGGCCTTGTAGAGAGTGGGCAGTATACACCCGAAGACCTCTGCTTCTCCTTACAAGAAACTGTGTTTGCCATGCTAATCGAGATCACAGAACGAGCCATGGCACACTGCGGATCACAGGAAGTCCTCATTGTAGGTGGCGTTGGTTGTAATCTTCGTCTACAGGAAATGATGGGCAAGATGGCAGAGGAAAGAGGAGCAACACTATTTGCCACAGATATGAGGTATTAGGTTACTTCGGAATTTAAAAAAAAAACTTAATTTTGAATATTTATACACATTTGCTGTGATTTATTAAGTTTATACACCATTATGTTAAGTGACTTTCAAAGAAATTCCACGGTTCTAATTCTCTATGACAGTTTTTCATTTTCTCTCATGATTTGAAATTTCATGTTTCACCAGCTTTCTGTAACATTATGTGGATTTAAATTCAAATCTAGTATAGCCAAAACTGTGTTGTAATTAGCCTTTAAACAGCCCTAATTATTTGATTGCAAAGTTAAATGCATTATTTTTCCCAGATATCATAATACAAACAGGATGTTATATGCCCCTCAAGTTCCATAGTAAAGTTCATCTTTGTTACAGGTTTTGTATAGACAATGGTGCTATGATTGCACAGGCTGGCTGGGAGATGTTCAGGGCAGGAATTATCACACCACTGGAGGAGACATTCTGTACACAGAGGTACATTATAATATTTCTAACCTTTAACTATTACAAGAAGGTGCAATTAGAACATAGCCTGACATCCTCAATTATAGGTGTTTTATTAACAAAATTTTAATGTTTTGAAATAAAAAATCTTTCAAATGCAGGTAGGGCGTAAGAATTGTACCTTCTGCCCCCATTACATGATCGTAAGAGGCGACTAAATTTGGGATCTTATCTTTTCTGTTCTTTCTTAACAGCTTCCTTCTTCCTAATGTCTCCCTTGACAATGCCTCACTTTTGGCCTTTAGTTGAGCGTTCGCCCCTGTGAGGAAGGCTTTGGGTTCTGTCCCTCTGGCCGAGACATACCAGAGTCTTTAAAAATGGTAGCATTACTCCTGCTTAGCGCTCAGCATATTAGGAGTGGGACGACTGGTTCGCCCGTTATCAGTATAATGTGACCGGGTGGGGTGTCCTGTTGGGTGTCTTCGGCAGTATGCTTCAGGTAGCACTATAAATCGACAAAAGTTCCGGCCTATCACAAGGAGACTTAACACAAACATACCGCAGCCTCCCAAAACACACATACGCCCTCGCCACATGCATGCATCTTGCACACACGGAAGGCCGTCCTTAAATGACCTTAGCTGTTGATAGGATGTTAAACAAATAAAACCAAAACCAAAATTAACTTATAAGATGTTGGTACATGTATATAAAAAGCCAAGGGATTTTGCCTTGAGGACGTCAGGTTGTGTTGTGATTGCAACTCCCAAGTCATAGTTTCGGTTCTATGCTATTGCTCTGCATACCGAATGGTGTCCACGCCTAGACGATAAACCGAGCATACCGAATGGTGTCCACGACTCCACGCCTAGACGATAAACCGAGCATACCGAATAGTGTCCACGACCCCACGCCTAGACGATAAACCGAGCATACCGAATGGTGTCCACGACTCCACGCCTAGACGATAAACCGAGCATAAAAACACAAAGAAACAAGGCATTGGCTATTCCTCTTCTACGACCTAAAACTATATACAGTTATCTATATTTTGTGTGAAAGCGTACATTTTTCCAGACACAAAATGGCTTACAATTACATGACCGTCTCGGATTTATAGATGAAGATTTTTCTCTAGTAACAGTTGAGTGATGAGATCATTTCATAACATGGATGATATTGATGTACATTCCACTTAATCGGGTAACACATAATAGGGTATTTTGTTTATTGGGGTAAAAATTCAAAAACCAAAACCACTATTAAAGTGGTCATTGTCACATAATAAAATATTGGAAAATATCAAACTTCACACAAATATATTTCTTGCTTCCTAATGTCCATTCCTACTTTCACTGACTTTATTGGACATTCTATTGTTGCATTTGACCAGGGAAATACTTGTCTAAAATAGCCCTGTCTACATTGTATATATACATGTACAAAAACAACTAAAATGTATATACTAATGTAGATGTATATCAGCAATGAGGTGACATGTAAGATTGGTTTTGGTGGATTTATGTATGTCGCGCCCAGTCCTGGATCAGATCACAGTACCCAGACTATTAACTACATGTATATTTTATCTAAACAATGTTTTATCTAAAATCAATTGTTTAATTTAGTTTATAAGAAAATTTAAAGTTCTTCCTTTCATTAAGCTGATATTGAGATAAAACATATGTTCTAATCCTATGTGGGTACAAGGAAACTGATCTGGGACCAAGCTAGGCACATTTAAACATACACTTTCACCTAAACCTGAACTACGTAATCATTTGGTATCACATAGGTTGAGGTCTTCTCCGTTTCTAATTTGATGACATTCGACCTTTCCTCCCCAACAATATCTTGAGAGGATGTCTGTGTCATAATCATCGGACTCCGATTGCTGTTTTCTTTCAATCATGTTTTTGTTCGGCGATTTTTATTTGCATATAGACCATCAGTTTTGGTACTGCATAATGAGATTCAGGAGCCTTATATGGGAGCCTCATTTGTGTGTTATCTCCATTTATTTGCACAATTGCACAATTTTCAGAATCCAGCATTATGTGAAATTTTGATTAGGGATATCGACAATATGTTTTCACTTCGTTCATTTTCATTAGAAAGTTGTCATTTGCTTCAGCGATGACCACCTTTATCATGTGGTGGTAGGTGCCCATATATCAAAAAGGAAAGAAATATTATTACATTTTTACCAGTGAAATATCATATTGAAAAATATCACTTTTGCTGATTTGACCAATCAAATTAATGATTAGAAAATACCAAAATAATTGACCAATCAGAAAGCCCAACATATATGTCAGCACCTGGACAGGGGAAACTACTTTTTTTGTTTACAAATTATCGCTGTAGGCCTAGTTAGCATACGGGGTAGGTTTTTCGTTGATAAAAAATGTAATAAACAGAATATATATCAGTGTCTTCAATAATACCAAGTATATTTCACTCGTGCGGCTAATATTTTGGTATTTTTCACTCGTGCTGCGCACTCGTGAAAAATATCAAAATATTAGCCCCACTCGTGAAATATATTTGGTATTACTGAAGACACTGTTAGATATCCTCTATTTATCAAGACCCAATAATGGCAATATAACAACTCTGCACACCTGATAAGCTCTTATATGTGCAATACATGTTTTTGTTTTGCTTTTCTTCAGGTTCAGGACCGATGAAGTAAAAGTAACATGGAGAAAGTGACTGTCGATATCACTGATCATGGCATGAAGAAGTGACAGTCTGTATTGAATTTTTGACAAACAAATGAAGCAAGTGACCTTCAAGCTATTGATCAGAACCTCATAATGGACAGTGTCAAATTTATCTACAGTTATAATGACTTGACATGGAGGAGCTATCACAACTGTCCCTAACAGATGTCACATGTGGATAGTTTATAGCTTCCTGTTGATCTAATACAAGAGATCTATGTTCTCCTAATGATTTTTCACAATAATTCTTATAGGGTGATTCTGTTTATGAGTATGGGAGTTATGTCCCTTCTATTGGTTTTCCGTCTATAAATATGGTCAGGCACACAGCGAGGCCCATGATGTCCATCCACATTCAAGGTTAGCACCGGTTTCATTCATTGGTGTGATCCCTTGGACCAGAGTTGTTCATTTATGAAATAAGGAAGGACCTCAAGGTTATTTTTTGTCATTTTCAGATGAACATTGACAAAGAATTTCAAGGCCAGTGCTGGTCGGTCAAGTTTTATGCCTGATATATTACGTTTGAAGACAGATGTACTAGTGTGTGAGGATAAACACATAGGCCCCAGGTCTAGTAATCTTACAGTGTAACCATTAGGTGGTAAATCTTTGCTTTGATAGCAAAGGTATGTGTTTGTTTCATTGAATCAATTAATTATAGCAATCTATACGATTAAGTTTTCTTTATATGTAATAAAGATAATAAAGTGTGACAGATATGCAGTCTCTATTCCACTTAACAGTGTCATGAATGTTGTTATTTTATGATCAATAGGTAGATTAGTTATATCAGAGATGAAGATGGTCATGTGAGTAAATATGATCACAAAAATACCCTAAAATCAATTAAAATTTTTTTCGATTTTTTGAAAAATTTTTATGCATATAAGCGGGAGTCGGTGTTTTAGTCGATGCAAATACACAGGATTGAAATACAAAGATAAAGAAGAAGAAAATCGGAACCTGAGAATTTTATGCAAATAAGCGGGATATTCAAATAACCGATATGCAAATAAGTGGGCTCCTCTGTATATATACTGTACAAAACTGGCTGCTGATTTTATTATGTGTGTAATAAGTGGAGAAATATTCCACATGATGGAAAACAATTGTGTACCCTAACAGTGTTATGAATGAATGTTTCACACCTCTAAATCCTAGTGATAATAATAATAATAATATTACTGGACGCAGGCAATATTAGCCTATATATCCAGATCGAAGATACAATGAGATTTTTCCCGAAATATGTATCAGTTCGTTATTGCCTATCTCATGATTATAAAAACATTCAGTTTGCCCCCAATGCTTATCCAATCGGGATTCAAACATTTTGATCGTTGGTGACGTAACGACAGCATTAGGAAGAGAGTTCCAATGATTAACAACCCGCTCACTGAATGAATATTTTCTCAAATTTAGTCTACTTATACCGGATATTGACCTTTAAATGAACTTTGGCTGGAGACAATGTCATGATACTTACTGGTGCTGCTCCATGATACTTACTGGTGCTGCTCATGATACTTACTGGTGCTGCTCATGATACTTACTGGTGCTGCTCATGATACTTACTGGTGCTGCTCATGATACTTACTGGTGCTGCTCCATGATACTTACTGGTGCTGCTCCATGATACTTACTGGTGCTGCTCATGATACTTACTGGTGCTGCTCCATGATACTTACTGGTGCTGCTCATGATACTTACTGGTGCTGCTCCATGATACTTACTGGTGCTGCTCATGATACTTACTGGTGCTGCTCCATGATACTTACTGGTGCTGCTCCATGATACTTACTGGTGCTGCTCATGATACTTACTGGTGCTGCTCCATGATACTTACTGGTGCTGCTCCATGATACTTACTGGTGCTGCTCCATGATACTTACTGGTGCTGCTCCATGATACTTACTGGTGCTGCTCCATGATACTTACTGGTGCTGCTCATGATACTTACTGGTGCTGCTCCATGATACTTACTGGTGCTGCTCCATGATACTTACTGGTGCTGCTCCATGATACTTACTGGTGCTGCTCCATGATACTTACTGGTGCTGCTCCATGATACTTACTGGTGCTGCTCCATGATACTTACTGGTGCTGCTCATGATACTTACTGGTGCTGCTCATGATACTTACTGGTGCTGCTCATGATACTTACTGGTGCTGCTCCATGATACTTACTGGTGCTGCTCATGATACTTACTGGTGCTGCTCCATGATACTTACTGGTGCTGCTCATGATACTTACTGGTGCTGCTCCATGATACTTACTGGTGCTGCTCCATGATACTTACTGGTGCTGCTCATGATACTTACTGGTGCTGCTCATGATACTTACTGGTGCTGCTCATGATACTTACTGGTGCTGCTCATGATACTTACTGGTGCTGCTCCATGATACTTACTGGTGCTGCTCCATGATACTTACTGGTGCTGCTCATGATACTTACTGGTGCTGCTCATGATACTTACTGGTGCTGCTCCATGATACTTACTGGTGCTGCTCCATGATACTTACTGGTGCTGCTCCATGATACTTACTGGTGCTGCTCCATGATACTTACTGGTGCTGCTCCATGATACTTACTGGTGCTGCTCATGATACTTACTGGTGCTGCTCCATGATACTTACTGGTGCTGCTCCATGATACTTACTGGTGCTGCTCATGATACTTACTGGTGCTGCTCCATGATACTTACTGGTGCTGCTCCATGATACTTACTGGTGCTGCTCCATGATACTTACTGGTGCTGCTCCATGATACTTACTGGTGCTGCTCCATGATACTTACTGGTGCTGCTCCATGATACTTACTGGTGCTGCTCCATGATACTTACTGGTGCTGCTCATGATACTTACTGGTGCTGCTCCATGATACTTACTGGTGCTGCTCATGATACTTACTGGTGCTGCTCATGATACTTACTGGTGCTGCTCCATGATACTTACTGGTGCTGCTCATGATACTTACTGGTGCTGCTCCATGATACTTACTGGTGCTGCTCATGATACTTACTGGTGCTGCTCCATGATACTTACTGGTGCTGCTCATGATACTTACTGGTGCTGCTCATGATACTTACTGGTGCTGCTCAATGATACTTACTGGTGCTGCTCCATGATACTTACTGGTGCTGCTCCATGATACTTACTGGTGCTGCTCCATGATACTTATTGGTGCTGCTCATGATACTTAATGGTGCTGCTCCATGATACTTACTGGTGCTGCTCATGATGTTGATAAGCTGACTCTTGCTACATAAAAAAAAAGAGAATAATTACACTTTTTGTTGTACAAAATTTTAATGTTTGGAATAAAAAATCTTTCAAATGGTCATTTTAAAATTGGTTTGATAACCAGCCATCACTTGCCAGTCTGAAATAGAATTGGTTTTATAACCTGCCATCACTAACCAGTTTGAAATAAAATCGGTTTTATAACCATCCATCACTAACCAGTTTGAAATAAAATCGGTTTGATAACCAGCCATCACCTGCCAGTTTGAAATAGAATCGGTTTTATAACCAGCCATCACTAACCAGTTTGAAATAAAATCGGTTTTAGAACCAGCCATCACTAACCAGTTTCAAATAGAATTGGTTTGATAACCAGCCATCACTAACCTCTGTATAGTATGCATTTCACACGTCTTATTTCCGATAATGAGGTTACGCAGTGTATAATAGGACATGCAATGACATTAGGAACTCTGTTGTGTGAAATGACAATTAACACTGTAACTATTCTGATTCTGTGATAGCAACCACAACCTCACGGGAATTTGTTTGCTGTTGTTGTGAAGAAGAACGTATAAAAAACAGATTCCTGCTGACGGGAATCAAGCCCATGTCTCCTACATGATAATCTCTCAACCAAAATACCTTGCTCCGGCAGCTGAGTGACAGAAACCAGTTTAACACCACAACAATCTGCCCATTTTTATATGTAAGGGAAGCCACTCCTTAGGGATTCATTGAATAATCTGAAGAATTAACCAAATTATACTGTTACCAGTTCCAGATGCAGGAATTCCCATAGTGATTGAGAATTTTAAACTGCTTTGAATTAGTAATTACATGTAGTTTTTATGGAGTTACAGTGCAAAACACAGGTGTTACTTTTCCGCTGGTGATGCCATCAACATTAGTGTTATACTCAGGAGTTGTTTAATATTGACAGGTGTTACTGTAACCCATACCTGCTGAATTGTTACATTGATTAACAAGACCAGATAATGATTTATAATTGGCTAATCATTTTAATGATGATTTTAATCTGTCCTTGACAATTATTTGGGCTCACAAAACAATCCCCCAATTTTTGTATCTAGCTAGGTGTGAGCTTAATTTCATGTGCATCATAACCATACCTGGATTGTACCTATTTACTACATTAATTTTACAGTATTTAAGCTTTGTGTTAGCTTGGTGTTGAGCTGGTTCTTTATTAAATCCAACCACTGTCATTACCAAACCTGGAATATACACATTTCAGATACTGAATTTCACCTAGACTATTGTTAATTTGACTTTGTAGATTAATGATTTGTTTTCATTTTGTGATATTCAACATCTTAGCCTGGAGACATCAGTCTGAATCTGGGGACATAAACATTAACCTGGGGACATCAACATTGGCCTGGGGACATCAACATTGGCCTGGGGGACATCAACATTAGCCTGGGGACATCAACATTAACATGGGGACATCAACATTAACCTGGGGACATCAACATTAACATGGGGACATCAACATTGGCCTGGGGACATCAACATTGGCCTGGGGACATCAACATTGGCCTGGGGACATCAACATTAACATGGGGACATCAACATTAACCTGGGGACATCCACATTGGCCTGGGGACATCAATATTAACATGGGGACATCAACATTAACATGGGGACATCAACATTGGCCTGGGGACATCAACATTGGCCTGGGGACATCAACATTGGCCTGGGGACATCAACATTAACATGGGGACATCAACATTAACCTGGGGACATCCACATTGGCCTGGGGACATCAATATTAACATGGGGACATCAACATTAACATGGGGACATCAACATTGGCCTGGGGACATCAACATTAACATGAGGACATCAACATTAACATGGGGACATCAACATTAACATGGGGACATCAACATTAACATGGGGACATCAACATTGGCCTGGGGACATCAACATTAACATGGGGACATCAACATTAACCTGTGGACATCAACATTAACATGCGGACATCCACATTGGCCTGGGGACATCCACATTGGCCTGGGGACATCAACATTGGCCTGGGGACATCAACATTGGCCTGGGGACATCAACATTGGCCTGGTGACATCATCCTTAATCTGAAGACATCAACATTAACCTGGGGACATCAACATTAACATGGGGACATCAACATTGGCCTGGGGACATCAACATTAACATAGGGACATCAACATTAACATGGGGACATCAACATTAACATGGGGACATCAATATTAACATGGGGACATCAACATTAACCTGGGGACATCAACATTGGCCTGGGGACATCAACATTAACCTGGGGACATCAACATTAACATGGGGACATCAACATTAACCTGGGGACATCAACATTAACCTGGGGACATCAACATTAACATGGGGACATCAACATTGGCCTGGGGACATCAACATTAACATGGGGACATCAACATTAACCTGGGGACATCAACATCAACATGGGGACATCAACATTAACATGGGGACATCAACATTAACATGGGGACATCAACATTAACCTGGGGACATCAACATTGGCATGGGGACATCAACATTGGCATGGGGACATCAACATTAACATGGGGACATCAACATTAACATGGGGACATCAACATTAACCTGGGGACATCAACCATTAACATGAGGACATCAACATTAACATGGGGACATCAACATTAACATGGGGACATCAACATTAACATGAGGACATCAACATTGGCCTGGGGACATCAACATTAACATGGGGACATCAACATTGGCCTGGGGACATCAACATTAACATGGGGACATCAACATTAACCTGGGGACATCAACATTAGCCTGGGGACATCAACATTAACATGGGGACATCAACATTAACATGGGGACATCCACATTAACATGGGACATCAACATTAACCTGGGGACATCAATATTAACCTGTGGACATCAACATTAACATGGGGACATCAACATTAACCTGGGGACATCAACATTAACATGGGGACATCAACATTAACCTGGGGACATCAACCTTAACCTGGGGACATCAACATTAACCTGGGGACATCAATATTAACCTGTGGACATCAACATTAACATGGGGACATCAACATTAACATGGGACATCAACATTAACATGGGACATCAACATTAACATGGGGACATCAACATTAACCTGGGGACATCAACATTGGCATGGGGACATCAACATTGGCCTGGGGACATCAACATTAACCTGGGGACATCAACATTAACATGGGACATCAACATTAACATGGGGACATCAACATTAACCTGTGGACATCAACATTAACATGGGGACATCAACATTAACATGGGGACATCAACATTAACATGGGGACATCAACATTGGCCTGGGGACATCAACATTAACATGGAGACATCAACATTAACATGGGGACATCAACATTAACATGGGACATCAACATTGGCCTGGGGACATCAACATTAACCTGGGGACATCAACATTAACCTTGGGGCATCAACATTAACCTGGGACATCAACATTAACATGAGGACATCAACATTAACATGGGGACATCAACATTAACATGAGGACATCAACATTAACCTGGGGACATCAACATTGGCATGGGGACATCAACATTGGCCTGGGGACATCAACATTAACCTGGGGACATCAACATTAACATGGGACATCAACATTAACCTGGGGACATCAACATTGGCCTGGGGACATCAACATTAACATGGGGACATCAACATTAACATGGGGACATCAACATTAACATGGGGACATCAACATTGGCCTGGGGACATCAACATTGGCCTGGGGACATCAACATTACCCTGGGGACATCAACATTAACCTGGGGACATCAACATTAACATGGGGACATCAACCTTAACCTGGGGACATCAACATTGGCCTGGGGACATCAACATTGGCCTGGGGACATCCACATTGGCCTGGGGACATCAACATTAACATGGGGACATCAACATTAACTTGGGGACATCAACATTAACATGGGGACATCAACATTAACATGGGGACATCAACATTAACATGAGGACATCAACATTAACATGGGGACATCAACATTAACATGGGGACATCAACATTAACCTGTGGACATCAACATTAACATGGGGACATCAACATTGGCCTGGGGACATCAACATTGGCCTGGGGACATCCACATTGGCCTGGGGACATCAACATTAACATGGGGACATCAACATTAACCTGGGGACATCAACATTAACCTGGGGACATCAACATTGGCCTGGGGACATCAACATTGGCCTGGTGACATCAATATTAACATGGGACATCAACATTGGCCTGGGGACATCAACATTAACATGGGACATCAACATTGGGGACATCAACATTAACATGGGACATCAACATTAACCTGGGAACATCAACATCAACCTGAGGACATCAACATTAACATGGGGACATCAACATTAACATGGGGACATCAACATTAACCTGGGGACATCAACATTGGCCTGGGGACATCAACATTAACATGGGGACATCAACATTAACATGCGGACATCAACATTGGCCTGGGGACATCAACATTAACATGGGACATCAACATTAACCTGGGAACATCAACATTAACATGAGGACATCAACATTAACATGGGGACATCAACATTAACATGGGGACATCAACATTAACATGAGGACATCAACATTGGCCTGGGGACATCAACATTAACATGGGGACATCAACATTGGCCTGGGGACATCAACATTAACATGGGGACATCAACATTAACCTGGGGACATCAACATTAGCCTGAGGACATCAACATTAACATGGGGACATCAACATTAACACGGGGACATCCACATTAACATGGGGACATCAATATTAACATGGGACATCAACCTTAACCTGGGGACATCAACATTAACCTGGGGACATCAATATTAACCTGTGGACATCAACATTAACATGAGGACATCAACATTAACATGGAGACATCAACATTAACATGGGAACATCAATATTAACATGGGACATCAGCCTTAACCTGGGGACATCAACATTAACCTGGGGACATCAACATTAACCTGGGAACAACAACATTAACCTGGAGACATCAACCTTAATCTGAGGACATCAACCTTAATTTCGGGACATCAACATTAACCTGGGGACATCAACATTGGCCTGGGGACATCAACATTAACATGGGGACATCCACCTTAATCTGAGGACATCAACCTTAATTTCGGGACATCAACATTAATATTGGGCAACTTAACCTGGACACATCTACTAGATGTTCTGAAATGTTAATCTTACCCCCTTATATGTCTAAAAAATCCTATACATACCAAGATAGATCAAAATATACCTAGCCTTTATTTCACACCTCTTTGGTCATGGAAACATTACATGACGAGTCCTCCCCTCTAGAGTAGTTTAGAGCTGTTATAGAGTTAGATAACACTAAGTGTTACATCCTTGGTTAAGATTATCTTTCTTGGGTTGATAAATCCAGATATCGACCTCACCCAAAGACTATAATTGTATGCTATATTTTCAGTCAATGTAGGTCTGTCTGTAAAAATGGTCATTTCACTGATACAGGTTATACTACTGTTCTGGAGTGTTTCATCATGTTACACTTTGTTAAGGACCATAAACTGTGGTATTACAAGACACAGGGACTTCACACACATTTCAACCCTGTCCTTATATGATACATTAACTACATTGTGAGTGTTGTGAATTTGTACAGAAGTCCCTGTGTTACTGAAGACTGTCTTCTTACATCATTTTCACTATTGCACAGTATTTACACTTGCTATAATAAATCATGTTGGAGGAATGATTCAAATCATTCTTTTGATGTAAAATTATTTATCTGCTTTGTAAATATTTACTTACAATGAATTATATATGTACATGTATATAATGGTATTTAAACGTGACAAAATGTGACTGAAGCGATAAAAACACTGATCTCCATTGCTGAAACTAAATATGCACATGGGGAACGTAATAGTTTGAAAATAAAAACAATCTAAAGACCATTGGTAAACTTAATATGTACAAGATGAATGGTAGTTTAAAATTAGAAACATATGATCCATCAGTTAAACTTGGGTCATTGTTTTACTTATGAGAGGCAGTGTGTTATGTACCAAAAGTAGGTCACTTTGACCTACATTTAGACCTTTGACCTATTGTACTCGACCAGCAATAAGCCCCTGTTCGAGCAATAAGTATAAGTGGGAATGCCTATAATACCTATGCCTAGTTAGTATGCATTTTAACCGGTCGGCATAGATTAACATTACGTCGAAATGTGCTTATTGTCGGTCAAGTACTAAACATAAAATTGAAATGTTGTCTGGGCTCTATCTCCTGTATACACTCAATGGAACTTTATACTAAGGATGACCTAAGTGAGGCAGTTTAGGCCACTCTGACCTATATTTTAATCTTTGCCCGACATCAAAGAAGCAGTTTGAGTTTGTTCTGTGAAAATACTCGTGTCCCTGTGAGTAGGTCCTTATAAAGATTCTCATGTCCCTGTGAGTAGGTCCTTATAAAGATTATTGTGATCCTGTGAGTAGGTCCTTATAAAGATTTCCATGTCCCTGTGAGTAGGTCCTTATAAAGATTTATCGTGTCTCTGTGATGAGGTCCTTATAAAGATTATCATGTCTCTGTGAGTGTGTCCTTATAAAGATTTCCGTGTCTCTGTGATCCTTATAAAGATTCTCGTGTCCCTGTGAGTAAGTCCTTATAAAGATGTCCGTGTCCCTATGAGTAGGTCCTAATAAAGATTTATCGAGTCTCTGTGAGTAGGTCCTTATAAAGATTATCGTGTCTCTGTGAGTAGGTCCTTGTAAAGATTTTTGTGTCTCTGTGAGTAGGTCCTTATAAAGATTTATCGAGTCTCTGTGAGTAGGTCCTTATAAAGATTATCGTGTCTCTGTGAGTAGGTCCTTATAAAGATTATCGTGTCTCTGTGAGTAGGTCCTTATTAAGATTTTTGTGTCTCTGTGAGTAGGTCCTTATAAAGATTATCGTGTCTCTGTGAGTAGGTCCTTATAAAGATTTATCGAGTCTCTGTGAGTAGGTCCTTATAAAGATTTTTGTGTCCCTGTGAGTAGGTCCTTATAAAGATTATCGTGTCTCTGTGAGTAGGTCCTTATAAAGATTATCGTGTCTCTGTGAGTAGGTCCTTATAAATATTTTTGTGTCCCTGTGAGTAGGTCCTTATAAAGATTTATCGAGTCTCTGTGAGTAGGTCCTTATAAAGATATCGTGTCTCTGTGAGTAGGTCCTTATAAAGATTATCGTGTCTCTGTGAGTAGGTCCTTATAAAGATATCGTGTCTCTGTGAGTAGGTCCTTATAAAGATTTTTGTGTCCTTGTGAGTAGGTCCTTATAAAGATTATCGTGTCTCTGTGAGTGCGTTCTTATAAAGATTTCTGTGTCTCTGTGAGTAGGTCCCTATAAAGATTATCGTGTCTCTGTGAGTGTGTCCTTATAAAGATTTCCCTGTCTCTGTGAGTAGGTCCTTATAAAGATTATCGTGTCCCTGTGAGTAGGTCCTTATAAAGATTTATCGAGTCTCTGGGAGTAGGTCCTTATAAAGATTTTTGTGTCCCTGTGAGTAGGTCCTTATGAAGATTTATCGAGTCTCTGTGAGTAGGTCCTTATAAAGATTTATCGAGTCTCTGTGAGTAGGTCCTTATAAAGATTATCGTGTCTCTGTGAGTAGGTCCTTATAAAGATTATCATGTCCAGTAAAAGTCTGATGCATGTGTACTAGTTCAATACGTGCCAATTAATTAATTACTATATTTAAGTGCACCATCTATGGGGCTTGCTGAACCGTGTCATTGCTTCTTTTTGCAAGATAATTAAGGATTCCCTGTCATCTTTTCTATATAACTACAAGAACATCTTATTATTGGTAAAAGGGTTTTCATTTAAAGGGACTAAATGGCTAGATTTCCACTTAAATAATATATAAAAAAGTATATACGATTTAAAATGATGTAAAAAGTTAAGCACTTTATGTTAATTATACATTTCAAAAGTGTCCATAACAATTTGTTAAAATTTAATGAAAAAAATAAAATAAATTTGACTAACCTAGTAGTTATTTCATATTATTATTTTTCGATGTGTGTAAACAAATACCTCTGCGTACCTTTGCGCATGCGCGATGCGGGAAATTGGAAACATCATAACAAAAATGGCGAACACCCGATCTAAGTGGAAGGGTCCTGAATCAGTTTTAACCGAGAGCAAGAAGAAACGAATAATCGAGAACGTGATTTTAACTTCACAAAGACGAACACGTATCTTAGAGACAGAGCAAGCAGATGGCATCAGTTAAAAAAGACCGAAGAGATTAAAACAGACCCTCCTTTGGCCAAGCTAATGCCTTGAACAGGTTAGTTGACAGCACTGGACTTCGATGTTTCGTAGATCAACTGTCGTGTACGCCCAGATGATGACTTGATAGTACTTGATGATACATAATTATCATAAATGGTAACAACTGATATCGAGATTAAGCTTAAGAAAGGTCACGTAGTGTTAACACGGCATGAATCGCTTGGTATTGGCCTCAACATGTCCTAAATGGGAATACAAATCAAAGGGGGCGCCCAAGAGGGAATTTTGACATTTGTCAAATTAATCGTATTATACCAGAAAGTAAACTTGATGACTTTATGCTTTTGTTAGACTGCCTGTATATTACACATTAAGTTTACATTGTGTTATTAATATTCCGTTGTACAGTTTTGAAAGCAAGCCTGAGATCTAGAGCGTACGTATAATGTAGATCTGGTCATAAAGAAACTGAAGCCAAGCAATGAAGATGACCACAGGCGACATGGAGTACATGCAGCCACTACGGACGACACTATTACTAGTCGCACTTAGGTATTTTTCATAGTTAATTAATTACTAATCCTTGAGGCCATTAATTAACAAATATTTATATAAATCATTAGCATTTGGATGCGAAGGAAGAACATTATTTATTTATTGAGTCGTATAATTAAAAAGTCGTGGAATAGTTTCTGTCGATGCTAATTAACATTCAAAATTCTCATAATTATACAACACAAGTCATGTATCACTGTGAACTGTTATTACGTTATGATTTGCATATTGATATACAAAAAAATGTAGATATATATACGTATCTATAGGCGTCAAGTTTGATTACATGTTTTGGTCTACATGTATAGTATATGACACATATTGTATATAATCAGTTTGAAAACATAACCAATTCCTATACATGTATTGGTTTGTAATCAGATACCACCAACCGATCAATTTTCGATAACAATTTTTTTTTCTAATTAAAATGAATGGATTTGAAATATTGTTTTTGTTTAGCAGCTACCAATAATGGATTTTTTTTGTAATTAATAATTTGAATCAGAATAAGTGAACCGATCAGTTTTGACCACTATAATTCATGCATGAGCTGCATGCATGTGTAGCGGGACTGGACTGAGTCGATCATCAGTGACCAGGTAGCTCAATAGTTGGTAGAGCATCCGGCTGGTGTTCGGAGGCCCGGGTTGGAACCCCGGTCTGGCCGCTTACGCTACATTATCTCCTGATCTCCTGTTACACATGTATCCTCTACTTTTAACACTTGTTGAAAATTGCTGAATTCTTAGTGTATTTGGTAAGATATTGTGCAATTGGAGATTGAAAAACTTCTGGAGTATCAATTTCGTGAATTTAGTATTTTTTTTTTTTGCATTATATATTGATAGTGATTGATTCACCAAATTAATGCAATAACACCATAATTAGTTTAGTTATTTCCCATGGTGTTTTCGGGCCTAATGGCCATCTTCATACGCTTCATTTATTTGACGTCTTGGATACCACATTATGATGTCACATATATACAATATCATGCCTTAAGATAGTCATTAGGCCCGAAAACGTAAGCGAAACACAACATATGTTGTGTTGAATTTACATTTTTCAACTATTGATACTGGTATACATATTTAAGACCCAGCAGAAGCCTTGATTGTGTGTAGAGGCTAATTAAGCTTGAATGTAAGTTGAGAAAATGTTGACAGGCGAATTATTTGATGAAAAATCAGACAAAATATCGTGAAGAGCCATCTTTGCATGATAAATAATGACTGCTATGTTTCAATATAAGGCATGATTATAATATTGCCAATTTTGCACATTTTGTTGGTTTGTGTAACTGGAAATTACATTGATTTTGTGTAAGAAAATATCTTTTCTTCTTCTTATAGATATCACAGGATTTATAACACAAAAGTTCTTGGAGGACAAAAAGTGCCGTACAAGGTGGAAAGGACATACCAACACATCCAGGGACTCATCAATCTGATAGTGGCCAACAGAATAACAGATAGAACTGGAATATCTAGCCAAAACCCTTGCATCAAATAGATCCCAGAAGATTCAAACTCCTAGCCCATGCTCCTCCACCATCTACTGCCCAAATGGTAGAGGAGAAGAAATCCCAATTAAGATGAATGGGAATAATTGACATTTTGAGACTAATCACGTTCCAGAGACTATTACTTTTGAATATCTGTCCTTACGTTTAGTAGCTGACCTGGTCCGAAGGACCAAGGTGAGTATGCCATACTGAGGCGTCCGGCATTCGTCTGTCAACATTGTGAACACAATATTTGAATAACTTGAGTAAATGTCAGAATATACCAAATTTAATAAAACTTTATAAGCAGCCATATATCGACAAGATCTCAGACAACTTCAAAAATAGAAATTATTGGACAGTAGTTTTTGACAGTAGTTTGCAGAGTTATTGCCCTTTGTAATGGTCTTATTATTAACATTTTTTTAGTTCACTGGTCAGAATGGAAACTCTTTTAGAAATTCTACTAGTCCTGAACAATTAAATGGATTTGATGAAATTTGGTCGGGAGAATTATGTGGCAATGTTATATGTTGCATAAATGAAGCGTCACCATCATCTGAGTGGCACCTTTCGGGGCAAAATAAGAGAATTACCTGGTATAGCAAAAAAAAAAAGGATTTAACTCATTTTTTTTTCAAGAATTACATCTAGTCCACTTGTAGTTTGAACCATTGTTGGGAGAGGTAGTTCAAAAGTAGAAAAATGTTTGAAATGTAACTTAAATTTGAGTAGTATTTAGTTTATTGGTATAATGTTACTATAATAGCTTAGCTGTTATCCATTCCATTAATGTCATATGATAATCAGTGCAGCCTTAATTTCAAAATTTATATAATCTCAAGAGACAAACAACATTGTCTGGTCTGAAATTTAAATGCTTAGTCAAAAATGATTATTCATAGCTGTACATGTGTGCACTATTGAAATATTCATGTTAACACTCACAAGTAATTTATAAACTCTCAAAATTCATTGATGTCAACACCCACTAGTGCTCAATAGTCTTTAATGTCAACACACACTAGTACTCAATGGTCATGGATGACAACACTCACTAGTAGTAGTACTCAATAGTCATTTATGTCAACACTCACTAATACTCAATAGTCATGGATGACAACACTCACTAGTAGTAGTACTCAATAGTCATATATGTCAACACACACTAGTACTCAATAGTCATGGATGACAACACTCACTAGTAGTAGTACTCAATAGTCATTTATGTCAACACTCACTAATACTCAATAGTCATGGATGACAACACTCACTAGTACTCATTAGTCATGGATGACAACACTCACTAGTACTCATTAGTAACGTATGTCAACACTCCATAATACTCCAGTCATGTATGTCAACACTCCATAATACTCAATAGTCATTGATGTCAACACTCAATTATCACTGATGCCAACAATTGTCATTGATGTTAAGTCACTAGTCATGGCAGTCAACTTTCTCTAGTCATTGATGCCAATGCTTACATCTGAGCAAGACAATAAATACAATGTGGTAAATTCTTTATTTGCATGTTTGACTTTTCTCAGTGTTTTCTATATCAAAACTATTTGTGAGACAAATTGTACTGTGCATTTACTGTTTAGTGTATTATCAACATCATAAGTCACTGTTCTGTTGATATTCTGATAAATTAGGGTTGGATCTTTAGGTCACCTGAGATGAAGTATGAAGTGACCTATTCTAACTGACTTTTGTCCGTCGTCTTTCCTTGCTTGTCTTTAAACAATTTGTCAGTAAGCTTTCATGGTCAAAAGGTCAACCAAAACTGTGGATTACATAGTCCCAACCTCCAGGGACCTGAGGGGCAGGGTCAAAAAGGGTCAAATTGACTAAAATTTGAAAGATCTTCTCAGCTCGCAGATATGGTAGAATCATATACTGGTGTCTTTAACAAAAATTGTGAATTTCATGACCCTGATGGGGGACTAAATTTATATAGGGAAATCACAATTTTGATCAGCATTTGTTTGATTTCTATTGAAATTCATTCTAACTTCATTTACATTATCAGCATGGGATGACAGCTTGATCGCATGCACATGTTGGCCCTGACTGACCTTCTGGGCGAGGCTAAAAAGGGTCAATTAAATTGAATATTTCAAAACTCAGGTGACCATTAAGGCCAATTGGCCTCTTGTTTTACATAAGCCAGTATCAGTGAAAACTGCTGCATATGAAATATGGTACATAAAACAAAAGGTTTCCATGAATTCAATGATGTAATGTAATTTATTTTGATTTTATATCAAACCTTTTCACTGCACAGGTGTCAAAACAACTTCCTTGAAATAAGATAATTCAGCTTATGTGTATGGGCAAACAGACAAAGTGATTACCAATAAAATGCTTAAATTTTCACGATTTCTATATTTTTTTTTACTCCTGTCACCTTGACCTCTACCCATATATAATTAGACTGCATGCTCTGCTGACTTGCCAATCAAGATGATATTGAGGTTGACTGAAATACAAGAACATGTAACATATAAATGAACATAATTGTACATGTAGGTAAACTTGAGAATAGTCCAATTCCTCAATCCATGACTGTCATTGAGACTGTCAGCTAATCATTGAATTATTAAAACAGTATGGACATCAGTATTGTGAATTAAATATCTCATTTATATCGATGATAAATTGATATAAGTGAGATAATACATTATTGATATAAATGAGATAATCAACAATACTCATATCCATCTTTTACCATGTATCAGTGTTATCCATTTCTTAACGTACATATTTAATTATATAATTCATTAAATAACGTACAAGGCTTTCAACAACATTTTAACTACAATCTTTAAACAGAAGCAAAGTTAAGTGCAAAAACTACTAACTCAATGAAGGTTCCGATTTTTAATTAGGATGTCAATCTGAAAGGCCGAGGGATTCAAACAGTCGAATAAATTACAATTTCTGTGTAAAACTGAATTATTTTTTCTTATATCTAGACCTACAGTTTGTGTATTGCTCTCAGTGCAATCAATTTACAATGTAGATCTCCATTAATCAGATTTAAATCGAATTCAATTTTGGGTAGGCCTATCACGTTAGTGATCGGCATTTTTTTTGTATGTTACAACAGAGACATATATGTCTGGTTACAACTGTATAGCTGTTACGTCGTCATAGCACTTACGGTCATACAAAATAGCAATTCCAATTTGAGTTTACACTTCGATTTCTTACATTGGGACGATATTGAATTGAATGAACACTTCAAAGATGAATAATAATAATGTTTTCCTACATCACAATAAACGAAACGAAGTCCCCTTTGGAGGCCCCATTGCCGAATGTCAAAATTTTACATGCTACTTCTGAGGGTTATACGTACTTTTATCTGTTTGAGCTCTCAATCAACAATAGTGAATAACGATCGGTACTCCTCGAGACCGTATAAACCATCCGATTGCAAAGTAATCACGTTCTACATCCACGTGACAAAATGTTTACACTTACCTCGATTCCATTTTCGTCGGGTGAAAGCGAGGATACTGAAATCATGTGACGCACTCGGCTCTCTCCGATGTAAACAACAAATGTTGTTCAGCGATAATTCGAAGTTGATAAACATTGCCAATATTTCACAAAAAGTGTCATAATTTTGTAAACAATTTAATTTCAAGTATCACAACGCTTTCCGGAAATCAAATGCATGTAGAAATTATTGAAATCTAACCATTTAGTCCCTTTAACAAATTCTTAGTGTTGTGTGGCATTAAAAGTACCTAAATAATGCCATTGTTTGCCTGGTCACGGATGGATAATCAGATGATGAAGTCAGTACCTGTACCGGTGGCTATTGTGTTTCTGTCAAGATGACACGCCCACCAACCATTAGCACCAATTACTGAACCATTATATTGTTAGCTGGGTGTCCAGGTACGCGATTGTGCTCAAGGACACAGGACCGCTCTGTATATTACCAGTTATTTCATTTCCATAACAATGAAATGGGATGGTTTTACAGTGTTAGACTAAATTCTTTCTTAGTGAGGAGAAATCAGTAAATGAGGCTGATGTCTTTTTTGACTAATTCCCAATGCCTGTATCCCTGCCGCTATTCATCCTTCATTTTCACTGTGGTAGTCTCTTAATTTGTCCAAATTTCACGAGAAGAAAAGTTCACCTAGAATATTTTGTTGTTGAATTGTGTCCTTTGACTTAATTTTCTACATGAAGAATGTTGTCTGTAGTTTATTAAATTGTATTCTCCGACAAATACCAAAGAGGGTTAACTTCTCTCTTTTCTTCTCCCAGTACTGGACGCGGATTATACAATACTATTATTATATCAAACTTCAAAGCCTCATCGACGATGCCAAAGCCCTCATGCATGTGTGGAGTAAACGGGACGAAGAAGAACTGGCTCTATCACTTCCCGATTGGCTCTTGATAACCACTTCAACAGAACAGGTTTTCTACATGCAGATTGAAATTAAATTCTACAGTTCAGGATTTATAACATTATTACCATCATACATAAATCAAAGTACTATAAGTACTGTAGCGCTAAAACTCTTGTGCAATTTTATCAGTTGACAATATTTTACACGGTTTTTTAGCTCACCTGGCCCGAAGGGCCGGTGAGCTTATGCCATGGTGCAGCGTCCGTCGTCCGGCGTCCGTCGTCCGTCAACTTTTTCTTTAAATCGCTACTAGTCATAAAGTATTGAATGGATTTTCACCAAATTTGGTCAGGAACATCCTTGGGGGAAGGGGAACAGAGTTTGTATACAGTTTTACTCTGAACCCCCAGGGGCCTGAGGGGCGGGGCCAAATAGGGGAAATAGGGTTAATCCTTTAAATCGCTACTTGTCATAAAGTTATGAATGAATTTGAACCAAATTTGGTCAGGAACATCCTTGGCAGAAGGTGAACAGAGTTTGTATAAATTTTTACTCTGAACCCCCAGGGGCCTGAGGGGCGGGGCCAAATAGGGGAAATAGGGTTACTCCTTTAAATCGCTACTAGTCATAAAGTTATGAATGAATTTGAACCAAATTCGGTCAGTAACATCCTTGGCAGAAGGGGAACAGAGTTTGTATAAATTTTAACTCTGAACCCCCAGGGGCCTGAGGGGCGGGGCCAAATAGGGGAAATAGGGTTACTCCTTTAAATCGCTACTAGTCATAAAGTTATGAATGAATTTGAACCAAATTTGGTCAGGAACATCCTTGGCAGAAGGGGAACAGAGTTTGCATAAATTTTTCCTCTTAACCTCTAGGGACCTGAGGGGCGGGGCCAAATAGGGGAAATAGGGTTACTCCTTTAAATCGCTACTAGTCATAAAGTTATGAATGAATTTGAACTAAATTTGGTCAGGAACATCTTGGCAGAAGGGGAACAGAGTTTGTATAAATTTTTACTCTGAACCCCCAGGGACCTGAGGGGCGGGGCCAAATAGGGGAAATAGGGTTACTCCTTTAAATCGCTACTAGTCATAAAGTTATGAATGAATTTGAACTAAATTTGGTCAGGAACATCCTTGGCAGAAGGGGAACAGAGTTTGTATAAATTTTTACTCTGAACCCCCAGGGACCTGAGGGGCGGGGCCAAATAGGGGAAATAGGGTTACTCCTTTAAATCGCTACTAGTCATAAAGTTATGAATGAATTTGAAGCAAATTTGGTCAGGAACATCCTTGGCAGAAGGTGAACAGAGTTTGTATAAATTTTTACTCTGAACCCCCAGGGGCCTGAGGGGCGGGGCCAAATAGGGGAAATAGGGTTACTCCTTTAAATCGCTACTAGTCATAAAGTTATGAATGAATTTGAACCAAATTTGGTCAGTAACATCCTTGGCAGAGGGTGAACAGAGTTTGTGTACAGTTTTACTCTGAACCCCCAGGGGCCTGAGGGGCGGGGCCAAATAGGGGAAATAGGGTTACTCCTTTAAATCGCTACTAGTCATAAAGTTATGAATGAATTTGAACCAAATTTGGTCAGGAACATTCTTGGCAGAAGGGGAACAGAGTTTGTATAAATTTTTACTCTGAACCCCCAGGGACCTGAGGGGCGGGGCCAAATAGGGGAAATAGGGTTACTCCTTTAAATCGCTACTAGTCATAAAGTTATGAATGAATTTGAACCAAATTTGGTCAGGAACATCCTTGGCAGAAGGTGAACAGAGTTTGTATAAATTTTTACTCTGAACCCCCAGGGGCCTGAGGGGCGGGGCCAAATAGGGGAAATAGGGTTACTCCTTTAAATCGCTACTAGTCATAAAGTTATGAATGAATTTGAAGCAAATTTGGTCAGGAACATCCTTGGCAGAAGGGGAACAGAGTTTGTATAAATTTTTACTCTGAACCCCCAGGGGCCTGAGGGGCGGGGCCAAATAGGGGAAATAGGGTTACTCCTTTAAATCGCTACTAGTCATAAAGTTATGAATGAATTTGAACCAAATTTGGTCAGGAACATTCTTGGCAGAAGGGGAACAGAGTTTGTATAAATTTTTACTCTGAACCCCCAGGGGCCTGAGGGGCGGGGCCAAATAGGGGAAATAGGGTTACTCCTTTAAATCGCTACTAGTCATAAAGTTATGAATGAATTTGAACCAAATTTGGTCAGTAACATCCTTGGCAGAGGGTGAACAGAGTTTGTATAAATTTTTACTCTGAACCCCCAGGGGCCTGAGGGGCGGGGCCAAATAGGGGAAATAGGGTTACTCCTTTAAATCGCTACTAGTCATAAAGTTATGAATGAATTTGAACTAAATTTGGTCAGGAACATCTTTGGCAGAAGGGGAACAGAGTTTGTATAAATTTTTACTCTGAACCCCCAGGGACCTGAGGGGCGGGGCCAAATAGGGGAAATAGGGTTACTCCTTTAAATCGCTACTAGTCATAAAGTTATGAATGAATTTGAACTAAATTTGGTCAGGAACATCCTTGGCAGAAGGGGAACAGAGTTTGTATAAATTTTTACTCTGAACCCCCAGGGACCTGAGGGGCGGGGCCAAATAGGGGAAATAGGGTTACTCCTTTAAATCGCTACTAGTCATAAAGTTATGAATGAATTTGAAGCAAATTTGGTCAGGAACATCCTTGGCAGAAGGTGAACAGAGTTTGTATAAATTTTTACTCTGAACCCCCAGGGGCCTGAGGGGCGGGGCCAAATAGGGGAAATAGGGTTACTCCTTTAAATCGCTACTAGTCATAAAGTTATGAATGAATTTGAACCAAATTTGGTCAGTAACATCCTTGGCAGAGGGTGAACAGAGTTTGTGTACAGTTTTACTCTGAACCCCCAGGGGCCTGAGGGGCGGGGCCAAATAGGGGAAATAGGGTTACTCCTTTAAATCGCTACTAGTCATAAAGTTATGAATGAATTTGAACCAAATTTGGTCAGGAACATTCTTGGCAGAAGGGGAACAGAGTTTGTATAAATTTTTACTCTGAACCCCCAGGGACCTGAGGGGCGGGGCCAAATAGGGGAAATAGGGTTACTCCTTTAAATCGCTACTAGTCATAAAGTTATGAATGAATTTGAACCAAATTTGGTCAGGAACATCCTTGGCAGAAGGTGAACAGAGTTTGTATAAATTTTTACTCTGAACCCCCAGGGGCCTGAGGGGCGGGGCCAAATAGGGGAAATAGGGTTACTCCTTTAAATCGCTACTAGTCATAAAGTTATGAATGAATTTGAAGCAAATTTGGTCAGGAACATCCTTGGCAGAAGGGGAACAGAGTTTGTATAAATTTTTACTCTGAACCCCCAGGGGCCTGAGGGGCGGGGCCAAATAGGGGAAATAGGGTTACTCCTTTAAATCGCTACTAGTCATAAAGTTATGAATGAATTTGAACCAAATTTGGTCAGGAACATTCTTGGCAGAAGGGGAACAGAGTTTGTATAAATTTTTACTCTGAACCCCCAGGGGCCTGAGGGGCGGGGCCAAATAGGGGAAATAGGGTTACTCCTTTAAATCGCTACTAGTCATAAAGTTATGAATGAATTTGAACCAAATTTGGTCAGTAACATCCTTGGCAGAGGGTGAACAGAGTTTGTATAAATTTTTACTCTGAACCCCCAGGGGCCTGAGGGGCGGGGCCAAATAGGGGAAATAGGGTTACTCCTTTAAATCGCTACTAGTCATAAAGTTATGAATGAATTTGAACCAAATTTGGTCAGTAACATCCTTGGCAGAGGGTGAACAGAGTTTGTATAAATTTTTACTCTGAACCCCCAGGGGCCTGAGGGGCGGGGCCAAATAGGGGAAATAGGGTTACTCCTTTAAATCGCTACTAGTCATAAAGTTATGAATGAATTTGAAGCAAATTTGGTCAGGAACATCCTTGGCAGAAGGTGAACAGAGTTTGTATAAATTTTTACTCTGAACCCCCAGGGGCCTGAGGGGCGGGGCCAAATAGGGGAAATAGGGTTACTCCTTTAAATCGCTACTAGTCATAAAGCTATGAATGAATTTGAACCAAATTTGGTCAGGAACATTCTTGGCAGAAGGGGAACAGAGTTTGTATAAATTTTTACTCTGAACCCCCAGGGACCTGAGGGGCGGGGCCAAATAGGGGAAATAGGGTTACTCCTTTAAATCGCTACTAGTCATAAAGTTATGAATGAATTTGAACCAAATTTGGTCAGGAACATCCTTGGCAGAAGGTGAACAGAGTTTGTATAAATTTTTACTCTGAACCCCCAGGGGCCTGAGGGGCGGGGCCAAATAGGGGAAATAGGGTTACTCCTTTAAATCGCTACTAGTCATAAAGTTATGAATGAATTTGAACCAAATTTGGTCAGGAACATTCTTGGCAGAAGGGGAACAGAGTTTGTATAAATTTTTACTCTGAACCCCCAGGGGCCTGAGGGGCGGGGCCAAATAGGGGAAATAGGGTTACTCCTTTAAATCGCTACTAGTCATAAAGTTATGAATGAATTTGAACCAAATTTGGTCAGTAACATCCTTGGCAGAGGGTGAACAGAGTTTGTATAAATTTTTACTCTGAACCCCCAGGGGCCTGAGGGGCGGGGCCAAATAGGGGAAATAGGGTTACTCCTTTAAATCGCTACTAGTCATAAAGTTATGAATGAATTTGAACCAAATTTGGTCAGTAACATCCTTGGCAGAGGGTGGACAGAGTTTGTATAAATTTTTACTCTGAACCCCCAGGGGCCTGAGGGGCGGGGCCAAATAGGGGAAATAGGGTTACTCCTTTAAATCGCTACTAGTCATAAAGTTATGAATGAATTTGAAGCAAATTTGGTCAGGAACATCCTTGGCAGAAGGGGAACAGAGTTTGTATAAATTTTTTACTCTGAACCCCCAGGGCCTGAGGGGGGGCAAATAGGGTTTTCCTTTTAAAATTTATTAATTTGAATAAAAATTAAAAATTTGGCAGAAACCGGAAGGGTAAATTTTTTTTAAAATTTTTTTTGACCCCCGGGGGGAGGGGGGCCAAATAGGGGAAAAAATTTTTTTTTAAAAAAGTAAACCCCTTTTAAAAAGAATTTGAAAATTGTCCGGAACCCGGGGGAAGGGGGCAAGGGAAAATTTTTTCCTTTAATGGGCTAGGGGGGGGGGTAGGGGAAAAGGGTTACCCCTTTTCGCTCTGCAAAAGTAAGATTTTTTAATTTTTCGGGAAAACCCTTGGGGAAGGGGCAAAGTTTTTTAAAAATTTTTCTCTTAACCCCCGGGTGAGGGGGGGCCAAAAAGGGGTAGGAATCCCTTTTTAAAAAGAAGTATAAATTATTTAAAAAATTTTGGCGGGCAAATTTGGGGGAAAAGGGGAAAAATTTTAAAATTTTTATCAAAGATGAGGGGGGGGGAAATGGGGTAGGGACTCCCAAAATGACAATGTATAAAAAATTTTTTTAACCCAAAAGGCGAAACCCGGGGAAAGGGGAAAGGTTTTTTAAATTTTTACTTGCCCCCCCCGGGGTAGGGGGGCCCCAAAATTGGAAAAGGGTTTTTCCCTTAAAGATGTTAAATTTAAATGAAAACCAAATTTTGGGGCGCATTTGGGAAGGGGGAACTTTTTTTTACATTTTCTTAAAAGGGGGGGGAGGGGCTTTTGGCAAAAGGGGAAAAGGTTTTTTAAAAAAATTTCTTCTAAAGAAAATTTGAAAAATTTTGGGGAAAATTTTAAAAGGGAAAAAGTTTGATAAATTTAAACCAACCCCCGGGAAAACCCGGGGGGGGAAAATGGGGAAAATTTTTCTCCTTTTAACCCCAAACCTAAAGGGAAAAGGGGGAAAATTTTGGGAAACCCTTAAAAAATAACAATTTGATAATTTTTACTCAAAGGGGGGGACGGGGGAAATGGGAAAGGGTTTTATTTTAAAACGCTCAGCTAAGGGAAAAAGGGGAAAAAATTTTCAAAATCCCGGCAAATGAAAATTTGAATTTTTCCTTAACCCCCGGGGGGAGGGGGGGCCAAAAAAAAAATTTACCTTTTTTCCCCCCTATCAAAAAGGGAAAGTTTTTAAAACCAAATTTTGGGGCAGGGAAATTTTGGAAAGGGGAAAAATTTTTTATAAATTTTCTTTGAACCCCCAACCCGACGGGGGGGGAAAAGGGGGGGAAAAAAAATGTCATCTTTTAAAAAATTTAAAAAATTTTGAAAAAATTTGGGGAAAAGGGAACAAGGGGAAAAACTTGAAAACCCCCCCACCCAAAGGGTAGGGCCCAAATGAAATCTAAAATTTTTGTTAACCCAAAATTGGTGGGCTTTTGGAGAAGGGGGAAAAAGTTTGTTAAATTTTTAATCGCCCCGGGGGCCCGGGGGGGAAAAAATTGGGGCCCCTTTTGGGGCCGCCAAAAAATGTAATTTAAAAAACCCAAATTTGTTTAACATTTTTAGAAAAGGGGGGGGGAAAATTTTTTTAAACCTGACGGGGCCTAGGGGGGATTTTAAAAATTACTTTTTAAAAATTAAAAATTTCCCAATTTTTTATAACATTGGCAATGCAAGGGGAAATTTTTAATTTTCCCCCACCCCCAGGGCGGGGGGGGAATGGGATTTTAAAGTACTTAAAAGTTATAAAAATTTTAAGAAATTTTTGGGGGAAAATTTTTCAGAAGGGGCCCAAAGGAAAATTTTTTTTAACCCCCGGGGGGGGGCGGGGCCCCAAGGGGGGAAAAGGGTTTTCTCCTTTAAATCGCTACTATCAAAGTTAAAGAATTTGACAAATTTGGTCAAACACCTTGCAAGGGGAACGAGTTTTATAAAATTTTTTTCCCGAAAACCCCCAGGGGCCCAGGGCGGGGCCAAAAAAGGGGGAAAAAGGTTTCTCCTTTTAAATCGCTACTAGTCTAAAATTTTAATGAAATTTGAACCAAAATTTTGGTCAGGACCTCTTGGGAAAGGGGAACAGATTTGTATAAATTTTTTTCTCTGAAACCCCCGGGGCCTGGGGGGCGGGGCCCCAAAAGGGGAAAAAAAATTTCTTTTAAAAAATTTGATACAAATTTGTATTTAACCCTTTGGCAGGAACCGGAAAGGGGGCAGGTTTGAAACCCCCCTTTTCCCGGGGGTAGGGGGGGGCCAAATAGGGGAAATAGGGTAATTTTCCAAAAGTCAGAAAATTTTTGAAGAATTTGAAAAATTTTTTCGGAAAACCCCCGGCCCGGGGCAAATTTGGGAAAAATTTTTTTCTAAAACCCCCCCCTACGGGCAAAAAGGGGATAAATTTTCCCCTTTTTCGCTCTTTAAAGGGAAAAAGTTTTTTAATTTAAAATTTCGAACCCGGGGGAAAAGGGCCAAATTTTTTTAAATTTTTCTCTAAACCCCCACCTAGGGGGGAAAAAAGGGAAATTGGGACTCCTTTAAAGACAGTTAAAAATTTGTATTTTAACAAAGGCCGGGCCCCCAAAAAGGGGGGGAAAATTTTTAAATTTTTAAAACGAAACCCCCCTTTTAAAGGGGGGGGGGAAAGGGGTGGGGCCCTTTAATTTTAAAAGTTTGATAATTTAAAACCAAACAGGGCCTTTGGCGGGGAAAGGTTGTGTAATTTTTTTAAAAACCCAGGGGTGGGGGGGGCCAAAAAGGGGTAGGGACTCCCTTTTCGCAAGACAAGTTTGATAATTTTTAAACCAAAACAGGACACTTTGGGAAAGGGGGGAAATTTTTAAATTTTCCTAACCCCCCGGCCTAGGGGGGGAATGGGGGGGAAAAGGGACTCCTTAAATTTAACAAAATTTTTTAATTTTTGAACCAAGGGGGGGGGGCATTGGAAAAGGTAACAAATTTTGTAAAAATTTTTTTGACCCCCCCCGGGGGGAGGGGCGGGGGAAAAGGGAAAGGGTTTTTTAAACCATGCTAAGTTTGGAATTTTTAAAAAAAGGGGAAAATCCTTAAATGCATTTGTTAAAATTTTTATCGAAAACCCCCCCGGGGGACCCGGGGGAAAAAGGGGAAAAGGTTTTTAAATTACTTCCCAAAATTTGATGGCCAAATTTTTTTAGTAAAATCCTTAAGGTAACAAGTTTGTTTAATTTTAAAATTTAAAACCCCCCCGGGGCCTACGGGGGAAAAAGGGGAAGGTTTTATTTTAAACCCCTACCAGTGAGCCAAAATTTTGGGAGGAAAACTTAGAAGGGAAAAAGTTTTTATATTTTTTCTTTTTCCAAACCCCCCCTTGGGGGGGGGAAAGGGGAAAAATTTTCCCCTTTAAAAACCAAACCTAAAGGGGGAAAAAATTTAACCAAATTTTTCAAAAAACCTTCAAAAATGAAAGATTTGAAAATTTTTTTCTAACCCCCGGGGGGAAAGGGGGGGCCAAATAGGGGGAAATTTCTTCCTTAAAAGCTACTGCAATTTTGAAAGTTTTTTAAACCAAATTTTCAAAATTTTGAGAAACTTTGTTAAAAATTTTCCAAAACCCCCGGGGTGACCCAAAAAGGGAAAAAGGGACTTTTAAAAAGTACTTCCTAAAATTTTAAAAATTTGAAAATTTGGGCAAATTTGGAATGAAAGGTTTGTATAAATTTTTACTCTGAACCCCAGGGGCCTGAGGGCGGGGCCAAATAGGGGAAATAGGGTTACTCCTTTAAATCGCTACTAGTCATAAAGTTATGAATGAATTTGAACCAAATTTGGTCAGTAACATCCTTGGCAGAGGGTGAACAGAGTTTGTATAAATTTTTACTCTGAACCCCCAGGGGCCTGAGGGGCGGGGCCAAATAGGGGAAATAGGGTTACTCCTTTAAATCGCTACTAGTCATAAAGTTATGAATGAATTTGAACCAAATTTGGTCAGGACCATTCTTGGCAGAAGGGGAACAGAGTTTGTATAAATTTTTACTCTGAACCCCCAGGGACCTGAGGGGCGGGGCCAAATAGGGGAAATAGGGTTACTCCTTTAAATCGCTACTAGTCATAAAGTTATGAATGAATTTGAACCAAATTTGGTCAGGAACATCCTTGGCAGAAGGTGAACAGAGTTTGTATAAATTTTTACTCTGAACCCCCAGGGGCCTGAGGGGCGGGGCCAAATAGGGGAAATAGGGTTACTCCTTTAAATCGCTACTAGTCATAAAGTTATGAATGAATTTGAACCAAATTTGGTCAGGAACATCCTTGGCAGAAGGTGAACAGAGTTTGTATAAATTTTTACTCTGAACCCCCAGGGGCCTGAGGGGCGGGGCCAAATAGGGGAAATAGGGTTACTCCTTTAAATCGCTATTTTTCATAAAGTTATGAATGGATTTGAACCAAATTCGGTCTGGAATATCCTTAGGGGAAGGGGGAAAGAGAGTTTATATAAATATTGACTCTGACCCCCAAGGGGCCTGAAGGGAGGGGCCAAATAGGGGAAATAGAGATTTGAGTTTTAAATGGATTTGAACCCAATTTGGTCAGAAACATCCATGGTGATGGGGATACAGATTTTGCATAAATGGTTACTGTGACCCTCAATCCCATAACTATGTATAGTATCGCTGGGCATTAAGGGATAAACACAATTCTTATGTAAAAATAGGCCAAAGGGTTTTCCCCACCCTAAGGGACTTAGTTTCTTTAAACACCATTATGGTGTAAAAATAATCCATATGGTCTTTCAGAGAGTACATTTTTGTATATGTATTAACAAATTGAACATGAACATTATTTTGACATTTGGTCAAATCCAACCAGGTGAGCGATACAGGCCCCATGGGCCTCTTGTTTTTCTGTTGGAATTGTATCACAAACAGGATTTCCCTTATTTTTGAGCAAGTCGATATTCAGTTCTTCAATTGGTTCATTACCGTAATTTGACAGATAACACGTTTGGACCTGACCAAACTCACATGTTCGTTGTATTCATTTTAGTTAGCCAAAAGCCGTTTGAAAGTGTTAACATAGTTGTTTTATTGAATATGGTTGATGTTAACTTATTGCAACACATGTTGTTGACTTCTATTACATGAACGCACAAGTCAAATGTAACTAATTTAGGGCCTTTTGATTTTGTGAAGCAGTGTCAAGGTAAAAATGAATGTCAGACGGACACTGCAACATTTTGAAGCGTTTTACCCTGGTCATTGTATTGAGAAGATTTAGTGAAAAGACTATTCCGACTCTCAACGCTATCAGATTAATTAAATCTTAAAGAATGAAGAATTTGGTCGGACTCTACTAAGTTTAAGGAAACCCGCCATATTCTGATTCAGTCATTGCGTGGAAAGGGTAGGTGGTATATCTTATCAATAAACGGGCCACAAATCCACCGATTGCAAAAGTGGCAATCGAACATGGCCGAACTGTTAAGGCATGTCAATCTGTTACTAAGTTTGATG
The DNA here is from genome assembly GCF_902652985.1 of Pecten maximus. Lineage (NCBI taxonomy): Eukaryota > Metazoa > Mollusca > Bivalvia > Pectinida > Pectinidae > Pecten > Pecten maximus. Next base: position 29,509,417 of record NC_047025.1, read on the forward strand.
GAAATCTCTCGGACTACGCATACTCCCAAACAACCTAAAATTCTACTTGCACACACGTATTAATGGCAACCCAAGATCACATATATATGGCTTGGTCAATGCCTCCATAATATTTATATCTGTTTTCTATGTCAATGCCATGAAATTGCGAAAAAAAAGGGGGGACGGAGTTATGAGGAAGAGTACCGGGAGCTGGCAACGGTGTTTGGTGGATTTGAGATATTTGCCGAAACGGACTTAGAATTACCGAAACGGAGAGAAACAAGAGACCCCAGAGGGATCTTGGCGTCCACCATTGAATGATTTGTATAGATTCCATGTCAGATTGATCTTCTCTCTATTTTCTCTTCCTCTTACTAATCTGTGTAAATTGAGAAACATCCCTCCAGTACTTTTTAGTTTGGTTTAGTTTGTTTCAAGTCCTATTAACAGCAAGGGTGATTTAAGGACGTGCCAAGTTTTGTAGGTGGAGGAAAGCCGGAGTACCCACCGGCTTACGGTCAGTACAAAGGGAACCTATATATGAAATTTGGGATTTAGCGATAATGGCTGTCTGTCGTCCATGTTGTTTTCAGATTGGTCCCAAAATACAATACGAGGGACTAAGAGGAACCTACATATGAAATTTCAGGAGGATCCCTTCTGTACTCTCTGAGAAATAGCGATAACAAACTTCAATTGTCAAAATCTAAGATTGCTGCTTGTCGGTCATGTTGTTTTCCGATTGGCCCCAACATGAAATATGCATAACTAGGGACCAAGGACAACCTACATATGAGATGGTGGGCTAAAAATGGGGTCTTAATTGGTATTAATTTCAGAGAATGGACTCAAATATAATTATGTTCTTCATTGCACAACTGTATCATATGTAAAATTTTAGGGGTTTATTTTTTAATCATTCGTGATTCACAGCCCGATTTCCGTCTGAGTTGAACATTAATTCAATAATTCTATATGTTGTTTAAATAGCATAATTATTAAGACATAAATTGAAATATTAAAGACACTTGAATAAACTGTATATTATTCAATAATCAACACAAAGGTTGCTGTATTGAAATCATTTAAATTTTAAGAATATCTTGTTTTGATATACATATGTTACACCATAACTTTTTTACACGTTTTATAATTCCAATATCCTCATTATGCAAATTCCACATGAACTTGTATAATAGAAAATAAGAATAAACGATAATGATTTAATATATTATCCATGGTTATGCATATTAACCTATAGAACTCCATTTTTCACCTGCGAGATATACCCAGAATTTCCTAAGACTGTCTTTATAACAACTTTAACTAGATGTAAATCATCTTTGACTGAAGGTTTAAAGATACAGTATAATTTATCGTTTTGTATCGGATTAGAAAACTCTACTGAGCTAGATCTAGTTATACTTCTTTTGCATTAAAACATATGTACTTGTGCAATTAATATAATAATTAGAATAAGACCATCAAATGTTAGATGGCTATTAAAATTCAAACTTTACACGGTGCAGATATGATTAAAAAATTGTTACATTCCAATTTAAATATATAAAGTCAATTTCGGATCAATATTAAAACGATTTCCGGTGAAGATAGACGACAGAGTTTTTACAAGAATTTATTTAATATATCTGTGTTTCTTTTATACTCAGAACATTTTAAACATACAGTTATTACAGTCACAATATGTATATAAGTATATATACGTCTGTCTTTTTTTTTTTTTTTTTTTATAAAGATTCATGTTTATAAGTTTCGTTTGAAAAAAAAAAGAAAAAAAAAAGAGAGATTTTGCCGATTTTTGTGAGAGAATGCCTGCAGTTCAGTCCCAATATTCTTATGTCAATTGAAATATACTGTCTCTTAGCAAATATATTTAGGTTGTAAATAACATGATTTCACTTCAGGTAAAGCTGTTAATTGGAGAATTCACCTGTGACCCAATTTGGCGACAGTCGGAGTGTTTTACGGTTGGCTGACTCTTGTAATTAACCCCTTAGGGTCAATTAGTGTCACTGACCATAGCCAGAGACCTATATAGGTCTCTGCCATAGCTAACCTACACTTTGGTGAGTCTGTATATAGGACAACACAAAAGAACTTACATGCAGCACTAGTGTTAGTCAAAATTTGAAGCGTCAAATTGACGAGCGGCTCAAATTATTTTCTGCGTCAATGCACTGATTTAAGATATTGAAATTATTATAAAATTATATTTGCGAATGAGCTACGAAAAGATAGTACTCAAAATAAGTGTGATATTGATAAAATGATAATCGATAGATTTTAATCATTGTAGATATTACTAATCTCTCTGTATATATGTCTCTGTAGATATCAATGATAATGGATAGCATTTCTGATAGCTTATATTAGCAGCTACCATTTTTAACACGTACAAATGCAGGAAATATATACCAACAGCATTGTTATCGTATGTTTAATTCTCCTGAAAGTAATATCTTGTATTTTGTATATATGAGGGTTGGAGACTAACCATGTTCTACACTATAGGATGGTACAGTTGTAACTTTCATATATGCAGTGTGAAATTTAATTAATTATTAAGATGAGCAATTTGCTCATTAATATGCAGTACAATTATTTACTAATTAATTCAAGGCTCATCTGTAGCCTGATAATACCATAACTATTACAGACTAGTGTTAGTCTCTGAACTCCAAAAAATAAGTATGTGACATTGATAATCTATATATTTTAATCATTGTATAATTTAACAATAACGGATAGCATAATTGATAGCTTTTAATAGATTTTAATCGTAATTAGTGTCTCATAAGCCAATAATGGCTGGATGTCAATATGTATTTTATTGTTCTTATGTACATTTTTTAATCAAGTATTGTATTGACATGTGACACTCAAATAAAATAAAACTTGAACTTGAACCTGAACTTGAACTAAATCTATCTTTAGCCTACTGTACTACAGCTTAGCCTTACTGTTGTAAAAAAAAATGCGCGTTGCGTGCTCATCTCTCAAAAGCGGTGACAATAGTTTTAGCGCTAAAAATCAAAATCATATATTTACCACGGGAAACTTTACAGCCATGTTGGAATTACCACGGAAACTTTACATGTTATATCTGTCTGAGGAATTACCACGGGAAACTTTACAGCCATGATATATCTGTCTGAGGAATTACCGCGGGAAACTTTACAGCCATGTTATATCTGTCTGAGGAATTACCACGGAAACTTTACAGCCATGTTACATCTGTCTGAGGAATTACCACGGGAAACTTTACAGCCATGATATATCTGTCTGAGGAATTACCACGGAAACTTTACAGCCATGTTATATCTGTCTGAGGAATTACCACAGGAAACTTTACAGCCATGTTATATCTGTCTGAGGAATTACCACGGGAAACTTTACAGCCATGATATATCTGTCTGCGGAATTACCGCGGGAAACTTTACAGCCTTGTTACATCTGTCTGCGGAATTACCACGGAAACTTTACAGCCATGTTACATCTGTCTGAGGAATTACCGCGGGAAACTTTACAGCCATGATATATCTGTCTGCGGAATTACCGCGGGAAACTTTACAGCCTTGTTACATCTGTCTGCGGAATTACCACGGAAACTTTACAGCCATGTTACATCTGTCTGAGGAATTACCGCGGGAAACTTTACAGCCATGTTACATCTGTCTGCGGAATTACCGCGGGAAACTTTACATGTTATATCTGTCTGAGGAATTTCCACGGGAAACTTTACAGGCATGTTACATCTGTCTGCGGAATTACCGCGGGAAACTTTACAGCCATGTTACATCTGTCTGCGGAATCACCGCGGGAAACTTTACATGTTATATCTGTCTGAGGAATTACCACGGGAAACTTTACAGCCATGTTACATCTGTCTGAGGAATTACCACGGGAAACATTACAGCCATGTTATATCTGTCTGAGGAATTACCACGGCAAACATTACAGCCATGTTATATCTGTCTGAGGAATTACCACGGGAAACTTTACAGCCATGTTATATCTGTCTGAGGAATTACCACGGGAAACTGTACAGCCATGTTATTTCTGTCTGAGGAATTACCACGGGAAACTTTACAGCCATGTAATATCTGTCTGAGGAATTACCACGGGAAACATTACAGCCATGTTATATCTGTCTGAGGAATTACCACGGGAAACTTTACATGTTATATCTGTCTGAGGAATTACCACGGGAAACTTTACAGCCATGTTATATCTGTCTGAGGAATTACCACGGGAAACTGTACAGCCATGTTATATCTGTCTGAGGAATTACCACGGGAACCTTTACAGCCATGTTATATCTGTCTGAGGAATTACCACGGGAAACTTTACAGCCATGTTATATCTGTCTGAGGAATTACCGCGGGAAACATTACAGCCATGTTATATCTGTCTGAGGAATTACAGCGGGAAACTTTACAGCCATGATATATCTGTCTGAGGAATTACCACGAGAAACTTTACAGCCATGTTATATCTGTCTGAGGAATTATCACGGGAAACTTTACAGCCATGATATATCTGTCTGAGGAATTACCGCGGGAAACTTTACAGCCATGATATATCTGTCTGAGGAATTACCACGGAAACTTTACAGCCATGTTACATCTGTCTGAGGAATTACCGCGGGAAACTTTACAGCCATGTTACATCTGTCTGCGGAATTACCGCGGGAAACTTTACATGTTATATCTGTCTGAGGAATTTCCACGGGAAACTTTACAGGCATGTTACATCTGTCTGCGGAATCACCGCGGGAAACTTTACAGCCATGTTACATCTGTCTGCGGAATCACCGCGGGAAACTGTACATGTTATCTCTGTCTGAGGAATTACCACGGGAAACTTTACAGCCATGTTACATCTGTCTGAGGAATTACCACGGCAAACATTACAGCCATGTTATATCTGTCTGAGGAATTACCATGGGAAACTTTACTGCCATGTTATATCTGTCTGAGGAATTACCACGGGAAACTGTACAGCCATGTAATATCTGTCTGAGGAATTACCACGGGAAACATTACAGCCATGTTATATCTGTCTGAGGAATTACCATGGGAAACTTTACAGCCATGTTATATCTGTCTGAGGAATTACCATGGGAAACTTTACTGCCATGTTATATCTGTCTGAGGAATTACCACGGGAAACTGTACAGCCATGTAATATCTGTCTGAGGAATTACCACGGCAAACATTACAGCCATGTTATTTCTGTCTGAGGAATTACCACGGGAAACTTTACAGCCATGTAATATCTGTCTGAGGAATTACCACGGGAAACATTACAGCCATGTTATATCTGTCTGAGGAATTACCACAGGAAACTTTACAGCCATGATATATCTGTCTGAGGAATTACCGCGGGAAACATTACAGCCATGATATATCTGTCTGAGGAATTACCACGGGAAACTTTACAGCCATGTTATATCTGTCTGAGGAATTACCACGGGAAACTGTACAGCCATGATATATCTGTCTGAGGAATTACCACGGAAACTTTACAGCCATGTTATATCTGTCTGAGGAATTACCACGAGAAACTTTACAGCCATGTTATATCTGTCTGGGGAATTACCACGGGAAACTTTACAGCCATGTTATATCTGTCTGAGGAATTACCACGGGAAACTTTACAGCCATGTTATATCTGTCTGAGGAATTACCACGGGAAACTTTACAGCCATGTTATATCTGTCTGAGGAATTACCACGGGAAACTTTACATGTTATATCTGTCTGAGGAATTACCACGGGAAACTTTACAGCCATGTTATATCTGTCTGAGGAATTACCACGGGAAACTTTACAGCCATGTTACATCTGTCTGAGGAATTACCGCGGGAAACTTTACAGCCATGTTACATCTGTCTGAGGAATTACCACGGGAAACTTTACAGCCATGTTATATCTGTCTGAGGAATTACAATGGGAAACTTTACATGTTATATCTGTCTGAGGAATTACCACGGGAAACTTTACAGCCATGTTATATCTGTCTGAGGAATTACCACGGGAAACTTTACAGCCATGATATATCTGTCTGAGGAATTACCGCGGGAAACATTACAGCCATGATATATCTGTCTGAGGAATTACCACGGGAACCTTTACAGCCATGTTATATCTGTCTGAGGAATTACCGCGGGAAACTTTACAGCCATGATATATCTGTCTGAGGAATTACCACGGGAACCTTTACAGCCATGTTATATCTGTCTGAGGAATTACCACGGGAAACTTTACAGCCATGTTATATCTGTCTGAGGAATTACCGCGGGAAACTTTACAGCCATGATATATCTGTCTGAGGAATTACCGCGGGAAACTTTACAGCCATGATATATCTGTCTGAGGAATTACCACGGGAACCTTTACAGCCATGTTATATCTGTCTGAGGAATTACCACGGGAAACTTTACAGCCATGTTATATCTGTCTGAGGAATTACAATGGGAAACTTTACATGTTATATCTGTCTGAGGAATTACCACGGGAAACTTTACAGCCATGTTATATCTGTCTGAGGAATTACCACGGGAAACTTTACAGCCATGATATATCTGTCTGAGGAATTACCGCGGGAAACATTACAGCCATGATATATCTGTCTGAGGAATTACCACGGGAAACTTTACAGCCATGTTATATCTGTCTGAGGAATTACCACGGGAAACTTTACATGTTATATCTGTCTGAGGAATTACCACGGGAAACTTTACAGCCATGTTATATCTGTCTGAGGAATTACCACGGGAAACTTTACAGCCATGTTATATCTGTCTGAGGAATTAACACGGAGAACTTTACATGTTATATCTGTCTGAGGAATTACCACGGGAAACTTTACAGCCATGTGATATCTGTCTGAGGAATTACCACGGGAAACTTTACAGCCATGTAATATCTGTCTGAGGAATTACCACGGGAAACTTTACAGCCATGTTATATCTGTCTGAGGAATTACCATGGGAAACTTTACATGTAATATCTGTCTGAGGAATTACCACGGGAAACATTACAGCCATGTTATATCTGTCTGAGGAATTACCACGGGAAACTTTACAGCCATGTTATATCTGTCTGAGGAATTACCACGGGAAACTTTACAGCCATGTTATATCTGTCTGAGGAATTACCACGGGAAACTTTACAGCCATGTTATATCTGTCTGAGGAATTACCACAGGAAACTTTACAGCCATGATATATCTGTCTGGGGAATTACCACGGGAAACATTACAGCCATGTTATATCTGTCTGAGGAATTACCACGGGAACCTTTACAGCCATGTTATATCTGTCTGAGGAATTACCGCGGGAAACTTTACAGCCATGATATATCTGTCTGAGGAATTACCTCGGGAAACTTTACAGCCATGTTATATCTGTCTGAGGAATTACCGCGGGAAACTTTACAGCCATGATATATCTGTCTGAGGAATTACCTCGGGAAACTTTACAGCCATGTTATATCTGTCTGAGGAATTACCACGGGAAACTTTACAGCCATGTTATATCTGTCTGAGGAATTACCACGGGAAACTTTACAGCTAAGTTGGTATATTGCCCGAAAAGAATACATGATTGTATTAATGACACATACTAAAGCAAAGTCGTGAAAACTAAATTCAAATGAAATAAATGTGTATCTATCTTCCTTTTCTTGACTTCCATTGCAGTTCTATATATAAACACAACAAATAAAGATATGCCTCCATTTTTAAATGTCAGTCAAAGCTTGTTTAACACGTTTTACCTGTCTGCCCACGCACATTTCGCGTTCTTCACTTGTAGAACGCAATGTTCTGCATGTCGTTACAGGAACCCATGTGTTATCGTCGTACAGGGCCGACTCGTGGTATTGTTTAGTGCACTTGAACTTTGTAGTTTTCGGCGTTTTAAAACATTTTAATGGAGAATAATGCGGACTACTTATTTTTATTCAACTTTGAAACTTTATGAAATATTAACCATAATTGGGATCCGATTACTTTTTCCCCCAATGGATTAGTTTCCCCGCCTTGTAGTGATGCTATGTACTGTTACATCATGTCGGGAATTACGAGGTAGTATATAGCTTTACTATCAACAGTTGTCAAGATAATTTTACGACTGCGATATTAAAACAAGACTTTTACGGTCCCCCTGGTCGCAGTCCTCCCATTTAAACGATTTCTGGCTACGCCCTGATCTGTATCGCCTATTTGTGTTTTGTTCATCATTCAAATTGTATACTCGGTCAAATCTACCTGAAATAAACGTTTCAAAACGCTGAAAATACTCTAAGGTGGTGCAACTTTTACACAAAACATGAATTCCTTAGGGAAAACATTACCGAAAAAATACACCAGGGAACCCCAAAAAGCCCGAGTAATCCATGCTTCACAGTCATCTTCCATCTCCAGTCTTGTCGAGGATTAGGAAGTCTGCTAGGTACCTGATGCCTTATTAGTTTTCATGACATTGATGTTTTTGGTCTTCAATAACTGTGAAGCGGCTACGTACAACACTCTCCAATGAAATACGGTGACATCTGATTGTCATTCGCTTGCAATGAAAAAGCCGAAATTTGATATTTGTTAATTAGGTTGTGTATTTAAACATGCATTAATAAAACCTAATCGACATGTGATGATTGTGTCTGTCCGTAACTGAACTCATAGACCCGTAACTCATAGACCTGTCGACAATTGTGTCTGTCCGTAACCGTAACTCATAGACCTTCCGACAATTGTGTCTGTCCGTAACCGTAACTCATAGACCTTCCGACAATTGTGTCTGTCCGTAACCGTAACTCATAGACCTTCCGACAATTGTGTCTGTCCGTAACCGTCACTCGTCTATAACCGTAACTCATAGACCTTCCGACAATTGTGTCTGTCCGTAACCGTCACTCATAGACCTTCCGACACTTGTGTCTGTCCGTAACCGTCACTCATAGACCTGTCGACCTTTGTGTCCGTTCGTAACTCATAGACCTTTGCGCGCATACTTATAAATCAAGGGTTAAACGTACCTTTTCCAATATTAAACAAATATCGGATATACTTTATTAATTGTTACAGCTGAAAAGGGCGGTATTAACATGGCCTGTTCTAGACAAAGACTTTCAAGAATCGGTCTTGGTGGTCTGTACTTTTGTTCTGAGTGTTTTCGTTTACAGTACATTGTATCTTGTAATTTAATAAGTTAAAGTATTTAATATCATATCGATTATTTAGACACAAAGTAAAACCACATTACGTAGATGAAATGCAGTCGGTTTTTTAAGTGTCTCTCACATTAATTAATTAGATAGTATTTCTTGAGGGCGTCTATAGGAACGACGAAATCAAAAAAAAAATAGCTTATTCACATTAAGGGGATTCATTGGTGTCAAGAAACTATAGATAAAGTCGGTCTCTCCCCTATTTTGCGTAAATACTGTTTTAACAATGCGACATCTTTGCATACGAATATCATTGCCGGCGATGACCTGATTACGATGTACACATGTACCTTTGCAGTGTGCAAAATTCATTAGATCCATATTGATCTCCATTTTATCAGTAATGCTTAATATGCACAATTATTATTGATAACGTCAGTCAGGAAATCGACCCCCCCCCCCCCCCTAATAGTTGATAAGATTGTTGTAATTACCTGGGCCAAGTTGTTCAAAAGGTGATTAGCTTAATCACTTGATTTGTGAAAATTTCATTTCTCATTTGTTGCAAAACCTGTGAGTATATCATCTTTAAATTATGCCAGTTGGAAGAGAATTGAGAATTACATAATTTCAAAAAGTTTTGACAAGCTAGTTCTACCAGAAATTATTATATCAGGATCTGGAAAATGTTGTAAAAATGTGATTAGCCTAATCACCTTACAGCGATTCAGCGTAAGCCTAATCAGTATCTTTTATTGGAGATAGTATTATATACTATTATTATGTGTTCGTTTTTACATAATATACCTGAGAACATTAGAGTATGTCGACATCACCAGTAGTAAAGTCGAGAACGGTGTACATGTGTTTTTTTTACCTGGAGTAGATATAATCACGTGACTTGTCTGGAGGTGTCGGCGGAACCTGTCATGACAGCGCCCCCTGTCGGAGTGATTGAGTTTGAGCGACATTGTAGACTGTCTACCGGATTCGGATATAAATCGCATGAAATGTAGTGTATGGAGTATTTTCTACTTATCTCAGGTAAGTTTACAACCCTGTCCTGTTTTAACCAAAACTAATTCAGTCTGTGATTTCTTTCCCGATACTCTTTTACGAGAGTGTAGCAATTCTTCGTTGTCACCTGTTTTTTCAGGTAGTTCAGGTGTGCAAAGTGTGACAAGTCGGGAAAGTGTTGCTTATCCGCATTAAAGCCACAATGTATACCTGATTGGACGTGTCCTGTTCAAACTTCTGATCAGATAGGTTATAACAATGTCAGAAATACCCCGATGCGGATAAGAAACATATGTTTTGGGATGGGAAATGTCCGAAGGGGCCCAAGACGGGGTGTGACCCTCTTAGTCATTTCACCTGTCGCAGTAATTGTCAAATGCCTGTCGTAATAGGACCTAAAAGTTGCTTAGAAGAACCACTGTCCGCTTCTGATACGTGTTACCTCCAGGGAGCGTTAATTATACAATTCTTAATTTTAATATGAATAATTTTATGCAAATATTCCAGGTACAAATTGCATTTGATAAAAAGTCAACTTTGTTTACATTACCTGGTGTATACCTGGCAGACATACATTTTCTGTTTCCTGTTAGGTATCTTTCGCTGTTTGTATTTTGATGCTGACTCATGTCTACCTACATGCTCTCTTACCTAGGATACCTACCAACATATCTATATATCTGTACACACAGTATTATCAAAATGTATACAAAACTATTCTTAATCATATGTATACTAATTAAATGGTGATATAGTGTTAGTTGTTTCTATCTGATTGGTTATATTTTATTATTATAACAGTTTCTACATAGAGTGGGAAAATGTAATGAAATAAAAAAATCCATTTAGATAAATAAACCTACCATTGTCAACTAGTGGAAACAGTGTTTTTTTAGGGTGTTAAACAAAAAACATCACCAATTGTAATGGATATATATGTTCATGTATTACTCATCTCTGCAATAACTGCACAGTAAAAGTTAGTAAATTGATAAATCTTGATAAATTTTGAAAAATAAAAGAGGAATAGACTGCCTTTATGTGTGGTATGATATATACAGTCCTGTATATACTGGACATGTGGTATGATATTGTCCTGTATATACTGGACATGTGGTATGATACAGTCCTGTATATACTGGACATGTGGTATGATATTGTCCTGTATATACTGGACGTGTGGTATGATACAGTCCTGTATATACTGGACATGTGGTATGATATTGTTCTGTATATACTGGACGTGTGGTATGATATTGTCCTGTATATACTGGACATGTGGTATGATATATACAGTCCTGTATATACTGGACATGTGGTATGATATTGTCCTGTATATACTGGACATGTGGTATGATATATACAGTCCTGTATATACTGGACATGTGGTATGATATTGTCCTGTATATACTGGACATGTGGTATGATATATACAGTCCTGTATATACTGGACATGTGGTATGATATTGTCCTGTATATACTGGACATGTGGTATGATATATACAGTCCTGTATATACTGGACATGTGGTATGATATTGTCCTGTATATACTGGACATGTGGTATGATACAGTCCTGTATATACTGGACATGTGGTATGATACAGTCCTGTATATACTGGACATGTAGTATGATATTGTCCTGTATATACTGGACGTGTGGTATGATATTGTCCTGTATATACTGGACGTGTGGTATGATACAGTCCTGTATATACTGGACGTGTGGTATGATATTGTCCTGTATATACTGGACATGTGGTATGATATATACAGTCCTGTATATACTGGACATGTGGTATGATATTGTCCTGTATATACTGGACATGTGGTATGATATTGTCCTGTATATACTGGACGTGTGGTATGATACAGTCCTGTATATACTGGACGTGTGGTATGATATTGTCCTGTATATACTGGACGTGTGGTATGATATAGTCCTGTATATACTGGACGTGTGGTATGATATTGTCCTGTATATACTGGACGTGTGGTATGATACAGTCCTGTATATACTGGACGTGTGGTATGATACAGTCCTGTATATACTGGACGTGTGGTATGATATAGTCCTGTATATACTGGACGTGTGGTATGATACAGTCCTGTATATACTGGACGTGTGGTATGATATTGTCCTGTATATACTGGACGTGTGGTATGATACAGTCCTGTATATACTGGACGTGTGGTATGATATTGTCCTGTATATACTGGACGTGTGGTATGATATTGTCCTGTATATACTGGACGTGTGGTATGATACAGTCCTGTATATACTGGACGTGTGGTATGATACAGTCCTGTATATACTGGACGTGTGGTATGATATTGTCCTGTATATACTGGACGTGTGGTATGATATTGTCCTGTATATACTGGACGTGTGGTATGATACAGTCCTGTATATACTGGACGTGTGGTATGATATTGTCCTGTATATACTGGACGTGTGGTATGATACAGTCCTGTATATACTGGACGTGTGGTATGATATTGTCCTGTATATACTGGACGTGTGGTATGATATTGTCCTGTATATACTGGACGTGTGGTATGATACAGTCCTGTATATACTGGACGTGTGGTATGATATTGTCCTGTATATACTGGACGTGTGGTATGATATTGTCCTGTATATACTGGACGTGTGGTATGATATAGTCCTGTATATACTGGACGTGTGGTATGATATTGTCCTGTATATACTGGACGTGTGGTATGATATTGTCCTGTATATACTGGACATGTGGTATGATACTGTCCTGTATACTGGACATGTGGTATGATACGGTCCTGTATATACTGGACATGTGGTATGATACGTATACAGTCCTGTATATACTGGACGTGTGGTATGATATTGTCCTGTATATACTGGACGTGTGGTATGATATTGTCCTGTATATACTGGACGTGTGGTATGATACTGTCCTGTATATACTGGACGTGTGGTATGATATTGTCCTGTATACTGGACGTGTGGTATGATATTGTCCTGTATATACTGGACATGTGGTATGATACAGTCCTGTATATACTGGACATGTGGTATGATATTGTCCTGTATATACTGGACGTGTGGTATGATTTAGTCCTGTATATACTGGACATGTGGTATGATATTGTCCTGTATATACTGGACATGTGGTATGATATTGTCCTGTATATACTGGACATGTGGTATGATACTGTCCTGTATATACTGGACATGTGGTATGATACTGTCCTGTATATACTGGACATGTGGTATGATACAGTCCTGTATATACTGGACGTGTGGTATGATACAGTCCTGTATATACTGGACATGTGGTATGATACTGTCCTGTATATACTGGACATGTGGTATGATACTGTCCTGTATATACTGGACATGTGGTATGATACAGTCCTGTATATACTGGACGTGTGGTATGATACAGTCCTGTATATACTGGACATGTGGTATGATACTGTCCTGTATATACTGGACATGTGGTATGATACTGTCCTGTATATACTGGACATGTGGTATGATATTGTCCTGTATATACTGGACGTGTGGTATGATTTAGTCCTGTATATACTGGACATGTGGTATGATACAGTCCTATATATACTGGACATGTGGTATGATATTGTCCTGTATATACTGGACATATGGAATGATATTGTCCTGTATATACTGGACATGTGGTATGATACTGTCCTGTATATACTGGACATGTGGTATGATACTGTCCTGTATATACTGGACGTGTGGTATGATACAGTCCTATATATACTGGACATGTGGTATGATATTGTCCTGTATATACTGGACATGTGGTATGATATTGTCCTGTATATACTGGACGTGTGGTATGATATTGTCCTGTATATACTGGACGTGTGGTATGATACGGTCCTGTATATACTGGACGTGTGGTATGATATTGTCCTGTATATACTGGACGTGTGGTATGATACGGTCCTGTATATACTGGACGTGTGGTATGATATTGTCCTGTATATACTGGACGTGTGGTATGATTTAGTCCTGTATGTACTGGACGTGTGGTGTGATATTGTCCTGTATAATGGACGTGTGGTATGATATTGTCCTGTATATACTGGACATGTGGTATGATATTGTCCTGTATATACTGGACATGTGGTGTGATATTGTCCTGTATACTGGACGTGTTGTATGATATTGTCCTGTATACTGGATGTGTGATATATATAAACATTGTAGTACCCACCAGGTGTAATATCTTACCATGCATATAGGTAATTCTATGATACTTTGATAAACTAGTTCTGCCTTAAAGCACAGATGAAATCGTCCCGTTGAATAATGAATCATGATCTACAAAATTTTACTATTTACATCATGGAACAGGTTTTAAAGTTCCTTTTCACCGCAGATCGACTAGAATTTATGTTAATCTAGTGATGTCATTTGTTATTTAACAATGGCAGCTCCTTAACTCAGGTAAGAAGTTTATAAAATTTGGGTAAAGGTAACAAAAAAAAAATTACCTGTTTCAAATTCCTGATAAGAGATCATAGCATCGATGTGCTCTTTCATAGTAGAAAAAAAATACATGTAAATAGTAGAGATAGAGAAATTCATTGTCAAGGTAAGGACATTAAAGCTGAGATAAGGATATTCTCCCTTGGACAGGTGAATCGGCATTTTACTGGTGTGAAATTAATATAATCTTTTTCCCTTGGGGATGAGATGGAGGGAGTTTAAAACAGTCTTCCTAAGTGGTTGGCAGCTTGTCCTGAGATGGTCAGATGGCCGTTTGTTGGTGACCTTGACCCACATCAATATTTATGTGTTGGTGAGTTGTCACAACCTATTATTTGTGTGGTCAGTCAGATTTTATAGGTTACAGTTGTTATTGTGTGGTGAAGCATGTCCAGGATTTCCAGATGTAGTTCCTAATAGAGTTGGACAGGCACGGGATCTATTTACGTTACTGTATGTGATAACGTTGGTAACAGATGTAAATATCCAAATTGTAGAGAGAGACTTTTCTCTTGGCCTGGACAGGGAAAGTATCCATGATTTGTTTATCCTGTCTTACTGTTGAGACAAGCTACATTCTCTTTGCATGTGAATACTTTGTATGAAGCCATGCATGAAAACAATAAAATTATATCACATCGACAAATAATCAGTGACATCATGCAACATTATAACATAAATATAGTATAAATCAATTAATTATTCACCCCTTTGGGAGTCAGAGACAGGGAGATTTCAACCCTTAGACTTGGGACAAGATTCTGAAGCTGCCAAATAGTCGGCAACTCTCATTTTTCTAAGAATGATCCAATCGATCATCCCCCTCAGGTTGAGATCCCCATCTCGCCCTAAAGGGGTGCAAGATTTAATTATACCTGGGATGCATGTGATCTGCTTTTGTTGAGGTTCTTTATAAATAAAAAAAAGACATGGATTCTTGTCTCCGCAGCTCTGGAGCTTCACTGAACTTATATGTACCGCTTCTGATAAAAACACGATAAAAGTGGTATGGGAAACTGTTCTATCTGAAATGGTGATGCTTTTACTAACCTTCCCATCCTCCTTCCAGATATCTGCAGGTTGTTGGTGACAGCTACAGGGCTTGGATTCGACAATAGATGCATTCACTGCTGTTTCACAGTCAATCCAATTTCCATTCACTGTTATTAGCTAGATGTTCTCACAGTATTTGGTAGATGAGGTGGCCCATTCAGTCACGGAGAGTGTTTTGACTCAAGGACATGTTTAGTCAACAACAATGGCCTTCAGACATGCTTTTAATGTACTTTTTTAATCACTCAAAATGAAGATGAATTAAGATATGACAGGTCCACATTACATGTATTGAGTGGGCTGTTACACAGATGTCCCTACTGGATGTCACCACATTTAAGTTTTACTAGAGGTTTGTAGGTCCATGTCGTAACTATAGTCTCGCTCCCAAATGAGATTAATTTTATCACAAAACACTATCTAAATCTATGCATATCATAAATGCTTTATCAGAAGATATTTACAAAGTGTTCGAAATTTAGATAAGTAAAAATGATAATAAAAGACTAGAAATCTGTACATTTTCATTTGACATCAAATTTGATTGCTCGATCAATGACATTTGAAATACATTTTTAATTGGATATAATATCCCTTGATATTTTCATTTGCATATGAATCCCAGATTTACATCATTGTCCCTTTCTTAATCATAAATGGTAAACCTCCAGTCATTTTGAATAAGCAGATGATTTGAATACATAATTTTTCCAATAACATTATTTTTTTTCAATTTATAATGGTAGTTTGAACCTGGCTGATTCATATATGACCCACATTTAAGATATAATGAATTAGCTAGGCCTTAATTACAAGACGATAAAAGCTAAAGTTGATAAGAATTTATGTATCAGCAATTGAAACATCAGCCTCTCAAAAATGAACAACATATGACATAGAAAGAAATTTAAGTAAACTTGTGATAAATGGAGTCCAAATTTTACAAAAAACTCAGAAATTCAAATTTTAAAGGTTTAATATTTCAGTCTTTTAGTTTGGACAGTTCGAATATGATTGTCAATATTTATTTTTGTTTGAACTGAGTGCATGAAGTTTGCCATATCATGGGCAATAGTGTGACCTTGAATGAAAGGTCAGTATGATTATAAGTATGCTTTGCTTTGAATTGTTTAATATTTATATATAGCCATTATCAATCTATGGCAGAGTGTACATCCTACATTTCTGAAAAACTTTTAAAAGCAACCATCTTATTATCATTTTATTAGATGAATTTATAGCTTATAAGAAGTATGAAAAAAAATCCAAGTTTCATATTTGCGCTGGCATAGTTTGGTTTTTGTACTACAGTTTGTATATCTGTTTTACTGGCTCAGATAAAACTCCATTTGTTACAGTATATATATATAATTCAATACCCATTAAGGTTAAATTCACAAGATGGAGACTGGAACATCCTAGGTAAAATCCTAGGACCCTCACGTACGTCCTAAAAATGCATCTGGAATAATTAGAACACTGTAGCCTGCATACTGCTTACACATACCTTTAAACTTATATCAGTGTGTTTTGGCCTGTAAAATTTCCCCAATGACCTTTGAACTGGTGTAAGGTACATTTGTATATGACATAAATACACAATAAAATGTATGTGTATATATATACATGTATACCATTAAGGTGTAAATGTGGACCAGTGTTTCACTGTCCAAGTCTGCTAGCTGTGATGGATGGTGGTAAATCCAATCTGGTGGCCCTGATTTGTAGAGTGATCGCATGTTGTGACATTATTGGACGGTGAAGCCATCATTATAATAGTCATTATAGCTGATAATAGATTAACTTTTCTATCATTATATTAATCAAAAAAGGCGCTAGAATTCCAGCACCTGAATGTTGGTGATATCTTTGTAATTGTAAGAAATAGAATCTGATATGTCTTCATCAGTTGAACCGTATTGACAAGTTGATGATGCCAAGAATGTCATTATCTTTCCATGATGCCAACAGATATGTTTCCTGAAGGACACAGATCCTGTCATTTTCCTGTAGTAATCTTTATACCTGTCAAGTTTTTACAGTCAAATTTCCATTGTAGAGAATGCAGAGGCTTTTAAATTCCAAACCTCCTACAGAACATTAACAGGGTTTCCAGTAGGTAGTCACATTTGAGAGTGTTTTTACTCCCCAAACAAGATTCAAACCTTCAGTTTGAAGGGACATGTTTTAACCTATCAGATTTTCTAAGAAATGATGTTTTGACTTCTGAAATTGCTAAAAGTCCAGACTTAATTTGAAGCCATGCGTTCATAATTTTTATACCAACTTAAACAATGATAACATTAAAGAAATATTTTGAAACTGCTCTGTTTGATGAAGTAATTCACTTTTCGAAATTTTGAATAGTAAAGTTTTACTGATGTCTAAAATTAGGGCCAAAAATCAGTAATCTTCTGATGAAATAGCTATATATATATAGACAGGCCTAGGGTAAGTGTGACAGTTTTATACATTTTACTATGTTTTATATATGTCTGGATTTATTTAAGCATTGATGTCATTTTTTTTTTAGTTTCATCGGGGTATGAAACAAATTTTGTTTGCAAACTGTATGAATCCGCGTAGTGGATTCTTACAGAAGTTTGCAAAAAAGTGAAACTGAAAAATAATTGGCATCAATGCTTAAAATTAATTTTTGAAAATGTTTTTTTTTAATTTAAAACATGTTTTATGTACAATTTTACTGGTTTTAAAAAGGGATTCTTCTTCTCAAATCAATATGCAACGTCAATTGACGTCACATTTTTCGCGCCATTCTCAGAATTTCTTTCATAGAAGAATGAAAAGAATTTTTCGACCAATCACATTTGAGTATTTACCATGAAAACAAAGAAAAATTAATTATTTAAGTATAATGAACAGTAGTACCATTTTATCAGATTTTATTTTGTAATTGATCTTTTTGCACATCTGTTATATCAGCATTTACATGCTTTCTGATTTAAATCTAATACGTTCATTGATATACATGTATGTAGAGAGAGAGTGTGTGTTAGAATGAAATTTATTTGAGAAAGTGCCATGGGAAGTCAATCACCAAAACTAACTTTTCCTGAGATATTTAAAAATTTTGTTGACATTTTTATGTCGGAAGAGATTTCTAATTGATCAATAAAGAGTTTCATATTGTGAGGAAAGTTCTCCCGTTCATTGTGCAATACATCCTCAATTTTGGGGTGATGCCAATTCCAGATTCAAATCTCTTGGGCATTGTAAAATGTTGTTTCTTTGGGGCATGTATAATTGCTTTTAGCAAGAAATACAAATACTTCCAAGAAATATAATATGATAGATGGTTTGTCTGATTAATTTCTTTTTAGCCTGCAGTTGCAGTCAATATCTTGACCTTCAGGAATTTAAAGTTTGCTTTGAAAATACATTGTAAAATTTTGTATGTTGGTACATGTATTCTAATACCATTCATATTTATATTTGTAGCAGTGATTATTCTGAGGAATAAACTTTTATACAGATGAACTCTGACCTCAATATATCTCATAAAAGGTTCCAGTTCCTGTACCCAATGACCCCTTTGAGTTGTGCACTGATCTATCTACACCTGGATTTCATACATATAATATCCTAATTCCTGCATCTGATGATCTCAGCATGGTGAACTTTGACCTTAATATATATATATATACTTGATATAAGGTCCCAGCTCAGGATCCTGTATCATATGACTGCTTTAACCACAATATCCAGTGTACTTCAAAAAAGAATCCCAGTCTATTTCCAGGTGAAATCACTGCAAGGTGAATTTTGACCTTATATAAGGTCCCAGCTCATATGACCTATGTCAGATGATGAACTTTGACCTCAATATATCTCACACAAGATCCCAGTTACTTCATGTTTTATTATATCATATGGACTGGGGGTGTATACTTCATGTAATATCCTAGTTCCTGAAACAGTTAAACAACAACCTTAAATATTTTCCCATATATGTATATATAAATATATCATCTCAGATATCTGGAGCCTCTAAGGGATATACTGCTTATATGTAGTATGTTATATTTACATGTACACCAGCCCATGGCTCCGGACGGATCACCCCTCTAATTTTAACCCAAGTCTGATGAAGCATTCAGATTCTGACACAGGTGAATTACCATGTAATTAATTAGCCTCGCATGTATACACAAGTACACTTCTGACACATAAGTATGACCATGACCCCATGGCCACCATTATATCTTTAACAGTGCATATGATCACCACCAACATCACCCAGTCACCCTGCTGAGTATGTGCTGGTCTCTCTCATAGCCAGTATTGGCCTTGCCCTATCATGTGTAGTTCTCACGATCAGAGGATATTGGCAGGGGATGTAGACAGCTTCATATCCAGCTGGTTGTTGGACTTTTCAGGAAATTGTGTCTTTTGTGATTTACCTTAGATTTGTGTTTGGACTACTTCACATGTTGTTGACTGGTCCAGCTGTAGTGGCCTGAACTTGACCACAGCTGGTCAGTGGTGGACAGTGGTACTCTAGGATTATGTAATATCTCTTGTTTCCTAGTTAATCAGCTGATATGACCTGGCAGGTAAGACTGATTATGTACAGTAGAATTGTTTATTTCACTAATGTATAGAGGATAGGTATGTGTGGTATGTGTATATAAACGTGAGCAGGCCAGGCAGATTAGACTAACCTACAATATCTCAAGTCTTATCATTCTCAATTAATTTTTTTCTGATACAAAAGTTTATCACTTAAACTGCTTGTTTATTATTTGAATTAAGTATTATTATATGGTGATTAGGAGTGTTATAATATATGAAAACAAGTTGATAGTTTAAAAATCATGAGACCAGTATACGTAGCTTTCTTCTGATACAGGAGATATGATTATTCTAAATCTGGGTCCATACAGGATAATTACAATTTACCGTCCGTGTTGGTGACAGACATTGATTTTGATAAACGATATAAGTTTATTTTTGTTTACCTCCTGATGCCTAAAATACTGATACTACGTATAACAATCAGCTACTGTTGTTGTTAAACATCGATGACAAATTTATAAATTATAAAATAAATTTATCAATAGCTAATGTGTATTCTCTTCATTAGGACTATTGAGAATTATGTAATTGGGCGATCCTATTTCTGATCTTTGTGACTACTTTATATCTGTGACAATTACCCCCAGTACTATAATGCTTGACGTTAAAAAAATGATATATATATATATATTTATAAATATTCAATATTTTAGGGATTTAAGATAGATATATTACTGATATATATACATCTATGTACACGTCGAATATAAATTGAACAATCAATATATATCCCTATAACAAGGTACCTGAAACTCATTAAATCTCTGAAGTTAATTATAATTACTATGACAATATGATAATTTCACCAAGAGCAAACACATCATAAAATAATTACAAATGGCTAAAATATAAGTTTTTCTTCTGAAAGAAAACAAACAAAAAACCAGCTGCAGTCTGTAGAATAATACTGTATTGGAACATTTTTCTGGTTCCTGTCTTTCTTTTAGTCCCACTAGGGAGAAATCACCATTGTATTTAAATGTCTTACAGTAATTGAAAATCAATAAAAGATGACATAGATATAGACAAACATTCCTCAGACTGAAGAAGGAGCCTAGAAGTTTTCAAGAGTATTAGTATGGAACTGGCTGAGGCATATATACTTCTCCTCGGAGAGTATTTGGTCATGAAACTATCACGGTCACTTTTTCTACCAATAGCCAACGGAAATGCTACAATCGTAAAAATAATACCGCAAAATCGTTTGCAAAATTATCAAAAGCATTTCGAAATATCAAAAAAGAGATTGAAATTATTAGATTTTTTTTAAAGATCGTATGACAAATTGAAAATCTTGCAGAAACATTGTGAGTTTTTGACAGATTTAAATATTCTTATATCAAGGGAAATCATCAGTAAACCTAACTTTGACAATGACATTTAAAATACATGTACTGTCACTTGAAAGTTCAAATTGAAATGTTTTGAAAGTTCAAATTGAAATGTTTTGATAGATTTGTCTATGTTTTGTTCATGGGATAGGATACGTATATGTACAGTATAATTATAAGCAATAATATCATTTAGTTATAAGTAGTATACAAAAAGATGTTTTATGTCTAGCTCAAGCCTCTTAATTTAGACGAAGTTTACATTAACACCAGTGTAATATTCTATTTCTCAAACCTCCTTCCCCCATTACAGTAACAGCAGCAGTGCATATGTGATGGATGTGTCATACTAAATTATCCACAGCTTTGACGGCAGTTTTAATTTCTGTATTTCAAAGTACGTTACCATTTCAACATTACATATTTGTATGGATACCGTGATCAAGCAATATGGAATTGGTTTGGGGAATTGCAATCCCACGTCATTATAAACAGACTGTCATAACTGTTTCACCTGCACAATGTTACAATCAGCTCAAGATTTATAAAGACTCACATGGACAAAAAAGTTTGGCTTTGGCTCCAAATCAACAATGTCAGAGCAAAAAAAAGTTTTTATTAAAATTTTTAATTTCCATGCTGTTAGAATGCATATATATAGCTTTAGTTTTTGTGATGATAACAATCATATCTGGCTTGGTAGAATATTTTTGGCTGTCAGTCAAAGGCTGAGGTATATATGGAACATATATATATGTACTTTGTTTATTTGCTGTCATTTTTTTTTAATTCCTTTGACAGAAATGATTTTCAAAATTTAAGAGAGAACACTATATCTGATATATCTTATAGCTATTTTTGAGTTAATCACAGAAACTGGTTGATATTTGAGTTAATCACAGAAACTGGTTGATATTTGAGTTAATCACAGAAACTGGTTGATATTTGAGTTAATCACAGAAACTGGTTGATATTTGAGTTAATCACAGAAACTGGTTGATATTTGAGTTAATCACAGAAACTGGTTGATATTTGAGTTAATCACAGAAACTGGTTGATATTTAGAGATTGATGCTACGGAATGTGTCCATTAGTTTATGAGTTATTCTGTGAAGTTTTTGCTGTGATGGGGACATTATATGCTGTTTACTTGTTGATCATGCCTTGATGTTGTTGAATTAAGACTGGGAGATTTGTGATGATTTAAGTAGGTTCTAAGATAACTATAGAATCCGTCAGATATTATCAGCAATGCAATTAATGTATTAGGATGGTTTTGCACACAACATCTAGGAAACGATGGCTCTGCTGGCTCTGCGTGTTGGTGAGTCCTAAACCGTCACTGCCTCAGAATTTCCGGCTCTCTCATGATCAATGTACCATCTACTGTAGGCTTGGTTGATTTCGTTCTGGATTTTGTATTTACAAGGTATACATTTGGTCTCTTATTACACACATGGACTTAAAGGAAAATAAGAAAAAAATCTCCAAATGTTGTTAACTAAAGTTTTCCAACTGCCTGAATACAATTGAAGACTTCATTGCAAAACAAGTTATATCAACCTGTATTAATCAGTCGTGTTGGCTTGGATGGAAGCGTGCGAATGGTCTTACGGCGGAATAGGAAACCAGAGTACCGAAGAAAACCCATGTGGCCATGGGCAGGTGAACCCATACCTTTTTCTCGTCTGTTGGGGAATCCAACCCAAGGTCAACTAGGTGAAAGGCAAGTGTACATATTTAATTATACCGCTGTGCCACCCAACCACCCACTGGAAAATATGGTTGATTTAGACAGTACCTTGCAGTATAACTATTTTAAGTGTACTTCATCCTACATGTACTTACTAATAAGGAAGTTTACAATAATCCAGGTTTTCATTTGACAGTTAACAATTACTGAAGTTAAGTGATACGTAACTTTATAAAATTTTGCGTGCCAAAACTTACATCAATTACACATCAAACTCAAGAAAGTCCATGATTAAATAACCTTAATTTTGGTTGTGTTTTTTCAATAACAGGCTTACTATGTTCTTGAGTTCTATCCATCATGTTTTATATTTAAGAGTTGCTCAAGAATTTGAAATATTATTGGTGTGTTCTTTAAATATCCATAAAAGTATATGTACTGTATACAGACTTCGTTTACAGTACGTCTAAGACTGTGGTGAAACCAAACCAATTTGGGTACAGTATACATGTGCATTTTAAAGGAAAGAAAAGATATATTTCAGATTAAACATCATGATTCTGTCTTACCTGATATCAGCTGAACAAGAATCTGTCCATTTAAAGTGTAGCTCAGAAATTGATCTGAAGCATTACAATTCATACACATGGTATCCTGAGCTGTAGACCCTTGAGAATGAGTGTTTTTGACTCACATAAATGAGATGTATCCAACTCTTGGGATTAAAGGGACATTTCTATTTGACATATGTTTTGACCCTTCAGATTTCTGAGAAATAATGATTTTACTTCTGAAATAGCTAAAAGTTCAAGGGTCAGCTGGATGCTATGTACACATATAGAAGATATGTTTATGACTGTTGCCCTGACCTGCAGGCCTCAAATTTAAACACACAATCTACAGTACCTGATCTCCTCTCCAGAAATACCTGCAGCTAATACCACTGCACCACATTCATGGTTTTTAAAAAGAACTTTTCATTGGTGCAGTGATGGTCGGCCTGATACCCTGGTGTAATCATAGTGACAAATCATCTATTAGATGATATGAATACCTGGATCACAATGTATAACATCTACATAATTAATAACATCTACATAATGAAATGGATGCGAATTGTACATATTTCACATGTATTCAACACAGTACAATTATGGCAAGAAATACAAATCTTTAACCTGAAGATCTAATTACTGATATACAAGTTCTATGCATGGATGTTTAAATATTTTGAACTTCTTTAAATTTCTGTTCCATTGAACACAATTAGCAATATATTTGGATAGACAATGAATTGTGTACATCATTATTAACCAGACTACAGGCACATCAGCAAGGCAGTCTTGTGATCAACAAAGAAAGGAACATGCTCAATACAAAGTGGCTGTAAATTATTGATGAGAACCAGGACTGGGTGTAAGGCTGCATGATAGATTGACTGACACCAGTGTTGTAGAGGGATGGCAGGTCAGACCTCCCTAATCCTGATTGTATAGGAACTTATAGCAGCCCTATCAAGTGATTCTGGGAAGTGTGTGACCCCTATTAGAGTTGATATCTCCCCATTGATTGACAGGCTGAGTCCTGGAAACTAGTGCAGGTTATATAGATTAATTAAGGGACTATGTGAGGATATATATCTGCCTATCTAAACTTCCATCCATAAAATACCATACACACTCTATAGTGTATCACAAACTTTAAGTTTGTAGTTTCTTGAAGATTATTAACCTGGCAGTAACAATGTCAGTTTTTTTTATGAAAATAACCCACCTTGATGAAGTTTCAGGGAGGGACCTGTTTTCCGAGATATTTCAAAAATGCATAATGGATCTTAATTTTTCAGTTATTTTCTATGGAAACGGATAGACACTATAAATAGACATTTATATTATCATAGTCATAATTCAGTGCAAACAGCACTAAAATAAGTCTACCACTAAAATATTTCGGCTTACAGTATCTGGTAGTGGTTTATGTTTGGTATTGTAACATGAGGTCTGGTCGGGACCAATGATGTTTTCCCTCTGTCTTGTTATGACTAGTGGAAAGGTTGTAGACACACAGCAGGCACCTAATTATGACCCCAGGGTCCTGTATATATGCACAGCTGGTAGAGTAGGAATGCACTCTCACAGATTCATAGACATGACCAAGACTTTGTTGTGTGAAATAAATAGTTCACCAAGCCGTTGTGTAAAACCAGTGTGTATTGTGTCAGAATTCAGTGTAATTAATCACAAAGATAAGTGTTATTTGATAACAGACTTGTTATATCAGAAATACACCTGCTGGTGGCCTGGCTTTAGTCAGACTCTCCTATGCTTCTTACACGCAGCAAATATCTTTAATGATGTTTTTATACAACAAACCGGGTATACAGGCCACTCTTTCTTTTTGTCAGAAGTTGATTCAAGGCCAGTTCATGATCATTACTGTCTAAGGTTTCAGTACAAGCCTGCAGATGTAGGGAAATGTGTGATGGATTCAATAACATTTTGTTTTCATGCTGGCAATCAGTAATGATTTGAGAAAACAACCAAAACAATGCATCTATACAAGAAACAATTGGTGTAGTGTTTGTTGTCACTTACTCTATATACAGTATGTTTGTTAGTTAGTTACCACAGGAGTACCAATCTACATCACATTGGGATAGTTTGGTTTATTTTGTTTAATGTCCTATATTAACAGCCAGGGTCATGTAAGGACTGCCTGGTTTTGAATTTGGAGAAAAGCCGGAGTACCTGGAGAACAGCCGCTGACCTGCAAGCCTACGGTCAATACCAGGCAACTGCCCCATGCATGTGGGTTTCAAACTTGCTACCCAGTGGTGGAGGGCTAGTGATAAAGTGTCGGACACTTTATACCACTCTGCCACCGCAGCCCCTTAGTATTTCTATTTAACATTAATGACTGTTAGAAGTTATTGATATGACCAACCTGCTGGTGATCATGAGGTGGTCAAAAATGACTGCCCTAGCCTCTTATGAAGTAGATAATATAGGCATCTACATTCATGTTTCCAGCTTCAGAAAAGTTTTCATAGTGACTGGTTGAAGTTATTGTATCAGAAGATACATACCCTGGGTATAGGTATTTTAGACAGGTAACTTTTACTATTTGAAATTGTGTCACTATCACTGTATCAGACTGTATAATACTCCTCTCCTGTCATGGCTTCTGTTCTTAAGAAAAAACTAACAAGCTGTATCATTCCCCTTCTCTCGAGGAGTCAATTAAGTCTATATATAATGTTAGTCCTTGAACTTATTACAGGATAGAGTAATTCTGTCCACATGGTAGAGATAGTAAATGGGAACTTATGGGTACTGCAGGAGAAGTTGAGGGTGAGGGGGTGTGAGGGGTGTGGACCAGGCATACAGATATATTATACAGTATATATACACGCAAGCGAAAGAACCAGCATCTTAACGATCTGTCTGAACATTGTAGCAGTCATAAATGAGAATCAACACCTTCCTGTGTCAAGATGGCTTTATTTCCATTCAATCAAAAAATGACTGCTACCTGCAATACATACACATACTATAATCAGTTAATTATAAGCATTCTTGAGAACTTTCACAGGAAACATTTTTGTGATCTTTCTTCAAAATTTTCCCATTTTTCTTGTGGCAGTTATATTCTCTAAAAGTATCTTAGTGGTTCAGATGGTTTGTACCAGCTGTACAAATACATGTACAGTCGAACCCACTTAATTTGAAATCGGATATATTGAAATATTGTTTAATTTGAAGAGAAATAAAATCCCCGTCCAAATGCCTTCTTTGTCTTTGTATTGTTTCATCGGTTATTTTGAAATCGGTTTATTTGAAATATCGCTTTATTTGAAAGGAAATTATTGCCCCCGGCAATGCTAAACCATTGTTTATGTATCGCTTAAATTGAAAGTCGCCACGACTGGCTTCGATTATATAATTTACCGACCATTACGGTACGTGCGTCCGATCAAAATGACAGGTAAAAACGAAATTCTGATTTACACAATACAAATAAATTGTTACTGTTAATCATTAAATGCGTTTGTTATGTGCATGAATCTGTATGTTTACGAGTATACATTGAGGGAAACAGCTTATTTTGGCTTCTGCTACATATACAGTATACATCAAAATTGACTCTCATTTAACTACACGTGAGACAATTACAAATGACGAGGCCATTATTAGGGATTTACCAGACAATGATAACAACTTAACCAGAACAGTGATATTGACAACGACCCTCAAACAATTCGTGAAAATCCATCTATCACCGACGTACAGGTCCGATTTCAGACGGTAGTTCTTGGAAAGTAGCCCGGATGTACCGGAAACTGTTCTAACGTGTGTCCGGGAACTCAACATAAACAAAAACAAGCAACAGTTGAATACTTCTCCCGTCAAATTTAACATTTTTTCTTATAAACTATGAAACTACTATCATTTTGGAATTGATTGTAAATACTGACAAAGTAAAATGTCGATTAACTATATTGAACAATGGTGTGTTGTTTGACGTAGCGCGATACTGAAATATGTCGGCAAAGGCTGGATCCCGGTTATATTGAAAACCGGTTAATTTGAAGTATTTTTCCATTCCCCGAGCATTTCAATATAACCGGGTTCGACTGTATACCAGCTGTCACAATTAGTGTCGCTGTAATGAAATGTCTGTCTCATCGTTAAATCAGTGTGGAGAAATATTCATTTAAAAACTCTTGAAATGATAGCCTAATGTATTGAAAAAAAATTTACCAGTAGATCACAGTAGCAATTTTTTTCTTAGAAAAAAAAAAAGTTTAAAAATTGCATATGCTTCTTGTACGAATTAAAACAAATATATAGACTTGTGTGTATTCCAGTAACTTGTGGTGCTACTTCAGCAGATATATATGTATATATTGATTAAAGAAAATTTAATCTAATTTCTAGCACACGTAGAAGATACCATGCAAGAAAAAAATCTACTTTACATATAGGGTAAGTCAGAATACAGTCTGATTGTCTTGTGAAACTTCAGCACAGGAGTGGGTGTGGGAGTCAGGCTAATGTATACCTGAAATGATTGTACCGGTCGTCTGTCATGTTCACCGAGATATAACCTGCAGGACCATGGGTCTTCTGTCATGTTCACTGAGATATAACCAGGACCATGGTAATTATAGTTCCAGTATAGTTATATATATATATGACTACAGAGACAATAAATTGTGTAAACAAACATACAAGTATCCTTATATTTCATTTTCTGTATTGATTTAGAGAATTTGAATTTGCATTTAAACACAGGGTTACTTCTAAAATCCATTGTCTGCTTCAGAATTAAGGGGTTAATTTAATTTGTTCTTGGGAAGGCACCCCTATCTGAACTCAATCTGCCTATCATGTCTTGAGGGATTTTTGAACGGTTTTGTGCGATTTTATCATTCCATGTGCTTGGTATTTTGCAGAAACATGTTCAGTGTCTGATAGCTATATATGTTGCAGAAACATTTTCAGACCTGATAGCAAAGACTGGTCATAGCTGGGCCCAGCAGATGCATGCTACTCGGATCATTATACATCATTATTTAGTCCAAATTTGGTACGATAGATTAGGTGCTTATGCGTGATATATACTGGATAAGGAAACTTGGCCAGGTATGTTATCATGGTAGACTGGCCAACAGCCCCTTAGTTTTTGAACGGAATTGCCCAGCTAGATTTATTACAATATTATCTCCCCTTGTTTGAAGCTTAAAACTGGACATATTATATGGAACTCAATTATAAAGCTCATTTTTTTAAATTTAAAATCTATGATATTCTAGAGAGGGCTGTCTGTTACCATGGATTGTATTACTGTAAAAGTGGATATTTTCGCTTGTGTAGATAATTTTCGCTTAGCCAGCTTCCAAAGTGTTCACGGTGTGGATATTTTCACGCCGTCAAGATTTTTTTGCGCTAACTTGTATCTTTTATATTTAGTATTTTTATGTGTCAATATATTCGCGTGTGGAAATTTTCGCGGAGATTTACTGATAGCGAAATAAGCGAAAATTTCCACACCGCGAATATTTCCACTTTTACAGTACATGTTTACATTCCCACCAAAAGCTGTCCTAACTAGTACCCCCACATCCCTATATACCTAGTTCGTGTACTCTCAGAAATGTGACTGGTCCGGATCCTGTTTAAGATAAAGTGGAGCCTCAATCTCAAGAGATTCCTGTGCAGATATACATGTGTTTCATTGGTTGTTAGCTGAGAGCCACAACCTTGGGACATGTTCTATCACAGCTGAACATGTACATTTCATTGGATAGTATAGAGCCTCATTCTCAGAGACTCTCTGCCACAGATGCCTTTCATTGGTTGATACAGGGCATTTTTTTCAGAATTTTCTTGTCAAATACATTAAGTTTGGTCATTTCCAATAATCTAGGCCCCCAATCGCAGAGATGGGCTACTGATATAATTGATTGTTTCGATTCCCATCTTGAGCCTCACTTTCTGTGTCTTTTCCTGAAGAGTGATGTGTTAAGATAGTGTTCACAAGCCCAGGAGTATATTCCATGTAGCATTATATTACAAAAGACTGCTGCTGTTGTTTACTTTGATATGCAGTAAAACATATAAAGAGGGAAGAATATAGTATTTATGTTCGAAACTCTCACGTGAATTATGCCTCTAAACATCAAGCAGGATCGGACTTGGTTATATACATGTAGCACCAGTACAATCTTGTTACTGTCTTTTATTGAAATACATTAACTGTGTACTAGTATTATTTCATTAAGTAAACATAATTATGAGTAGTCCCTGGGTGCTTCAGTTTAATATGATGCATGTTTAAATAGATAACATAGGATTTGTTTAGTCCATCCACTCACATTTCTGCACTTTTCCCAGCCATGCTTCAAGGTATTTTGGTGGTATTTGGTATGTAATATAACTTCAGCATGAGTAGCTACAGATCAAGTTTTAGTTTCAGGGCAACATTTTCCAATAATGCTCTACCGATGGAGTTTCACGTCCTTTAGATATCTCTGGGACTGTTTAACAAAAATGGTTACAGCAAAAACAATGCATATTTTAATTTGTGATATGTAAACAAGGAAAAACTCTGCTTATCAGTTCCTCAAAGACTGATAGCTATATATAGTCTTTGACATTTTTTTTGACATTTTTTTTTTTCTGAATGAACTTACATTCTGTCAGTCAACATATAACATTCTGTCAGTCAAGATTTATCAGCAATAACTTCTCCTAGTTCCTAAGTTTATGTTTTTGATAGATAGACACAACCAGAAGTGGTGCGGATAGTGTGAGTAATATCAACACAGAGCTGCGGGTATTGCACTACTTCCCAGACTTGGTATATCAGACCATTGTAATACACCATTGACTACCATTACTGTTATAGATTGTTGCTCATTTAGATATCAGGATGATAGCTGTATAAATTTGTCTATTCCAATATTGATTGTATATAAATTTTCTCTTGTCTACTTATAATTGTTATTTAGTAATTTTATAACCCGGTTTACAGTTTGGTTTCAAAATTACATAATAGTAAAATTTCGATCCTCTTGTGATAATCAATTTCACCATCCAGTTAATAATTTTAATATGGAGGATGTAGAAGTACACAAAACTTGATTGAGTTAGATTAGGGGTTACTCTCTTTCTCTTGGTTGTTTAACTGTTCGGAAGGTGATTATGGATGGTAGTATCCTGGCATAAACAACAATCAATACATAAAGCTGGTAGATTATGGAGTCCAGGACTTATATATACAGTTACCCAATTATCACAAGTAGAACCAAACTTTACTTGAAACAAAATTATCTTGGTTAGGATATGAAAGCCATTTTACATTAATAACACAGGAAGTTTGACCTTATATGAAGGGATGAACAAGTGGGCATTATCATATTTCTAGACATTTGTGACAAGGAGAACCTGTTATCTGGTTAGTGTGTACATCCAATCAAGATCACCAGATCCTATTAACTTACTGGATACCAAATAAGGACATGTTCTTAATTCATCAGTAGCAGCTCATCTTTCATTAGGGTGTCCAGTTATATATAATTATCCAACACTGGGATTTGAAATCTGTCCATGATGGAGCAGTAAGGAGAGTTCAGCCAGCTGTGATGTATGTATGGCATATCTTAATTCATGTAGTGGTCAGTGCTGCCCACTGGTCAGTGACTTTTTCCCTGTGTAATGTTGGAGGATTCTGCCATTGACCAGCTGAACAACATACCAGTCGTAGTGGACATGATCTGTTCTACACCATTATCTGGGATCCCCTAGCCTCTTGTCAGCATGACTATCATATTCCCTTTCCAACTTTCAGACCTCTTGTCAGCATGGCTATCATATTCCCTTTCCAACTTTCAGACCTCTTGTCAGCATGGATATCATATTCCTTCTCATCTTGAACCCATTAAGCACTGACTGACCTCTTGTTGGCATGGCTATTACATATCCAATGCATGCAACTTGTAAACCCCATCAAGTACAGGTACAGGTCAAGACCTCTCTCCATGTCTCTGGAATAAGTAAATAAAATTTATGTATGTAATTTTGGTCTCTTGGATATCGAAACTAAGGGAGATAATCTGCATGGTGTAATAGCCGTCTGCCCTATAACCACAGCTTAATGGCATTGGAAGATTAAAGGCTCAGTTCTCTTTCATGTTCTTTCTCATTTTCTTTGTACTGTTCAGTTTCCTTAAGTTAAAATGCTTGCGTCAGGGTATTAAGATTTTTATGTGGCCAAGGTAAATATAAGTTTACAAATGACAATTTTTCTGGAGAAGCAAACTTAGATCAAAGTTTAAGATTACTTCCTAGCATACATAGGTAAGAGGAAGGCAGATCAAAGTACAAGGATACATGTATGTAATCTACGGCACTGTGACCAGTATACTTATGTGTACAAAATTGACTTAGTCTAAAGTCATAGTGACACACATTCCAACATCGTAACTTATACTGTATCAGTAAATAATCCTGAATAGTTTCTGTTGTATGGACACAATAAGCTGTAGGAATGGTTTGACACTGGTATATTATGAGCATCATGGCAAATTGTCTGTTCTTTGAAAAAAAAGGAATAGCAAACATTGTTTTATATGGCTATTTGACACTGTTATAATATTTGGCTGATCTAGATATATACATAGAGAATTTTTTTTTTCATTTAGTCTTACTCTCCTACACAGATGTTGAAGGATATGTTTTAAACAGGAGCCTGGACAATTGACATTATATCCTAGCTGGTACTACAATAGACCACTGGGACCAGCCCCCTAGGCTGGGTTTATCTGTGAATTTTTCTGTTGTTATTTTCTCATTGACAGAGATGACTCATTACGTGTACTTTACTGCATGGACCAAAGTTGTACTGTATAAAGTATACATACTTCTAAGATACCGATGTATTACACATTTGTGTCTGGTTCAATAGATTTGTCGAAATGTGTACAAATAAGCATACAGTTCACTTATTGTTGTTGCTCAGTATTTCGGAATTTGAAAATTTAGGGAAATTCATTAAAGTTTGTCAATCAAACCACATTATGACCTATTTAATTCTGTTTTTAGCTCACCTGGACCGAAGGTCCGGTGAGCTTATGCCATGGCGCAGCGTCCGTCGTCCGTCCGTCCGTCGTCCGTCGTCCGTCGTCCGTCGTCCGTCCGTCCGTCCGTCCGTCCGTCAACATTTGCTTCAAATCGCTACTAGTCATAAAGTTCTGATTGGATTTTGACCAAATTTGGCCAGAAACATCCTTGGCAGAATGGGAACAGATTTTGCATAAATGTTGACTCTGACCCCTGAGGGGCCAAAGGGGCGGGGCCCAATAGGGGAAATAGAGGTAATTCCTTTAAATCGCTACTAGTCATAAAGTTATGAATGGATTTCAACCCAATTTGGTCAGAAACATCCTTGGGGGAAGGGGAACAGATTTTGCATAAATGGTGATTCTGACCCCCGAGGGGCCAAAGGGGCGGGGCCCTATAGGGGAAATAGAGGTAATTCCTTTAAATCGCTACTAGTCATAAAGTTATGAATGGATTTGAACCCAATTTGGTCAGAAACATCCTTGGGGGAAGGGGAAAAGATTTTGCATAAATGGTGATTCTGACCCCCGAGGGGCCAAAGGGGCGGGGCCAAATATGGGAAATAGAGGTAATTCCTCTAAATCTCTACTAGTCATAAAGTTAAGAATGGATTTGAACCCAATTTGGTCAGAAACATCCTTGGGGGAAGAGGAAGAGATTTTGCATAAATGGTGGCTCTGACCCCCAAGGGGCCAAAGGGGCGGGGCCCAATAGGTGAAATAGAGGTAATTCCTTTAAATCACTACTAGTCATAAAGTTATGAATGGATTTGAACCCAATTTGGTCAGAAACATCATTGGGGGAAGGGGAAAAGATTTTGCATAAATGGTGATTCTGACCCCCGAGGGGCCAAAGGGGCAGGCCAAATATGGGAAATAGAGGTAATTCCTCTAAATCTCTACTAGTCATAAAGTCATGAATGGATTTGAACCCAATTTGGTCAGAAACATCCTTGGGGGAAGGGGAAAAGATTTTGCATAAATGGTGGCTCTGACCCCCGAGGGGCGAAAGGGGCGGGGCCCAATAGGGGAAATTAAGGTAATTCCTTTAAATCGCTACTTGTCATAAAGTTATGAATGGATTTCAACCCAATTTGGTCAGAAACATCCTTGGGGGAAGGGGAAGAGATTTTGCATAAATGGTGGCTCTGACCCCCGAGGGGCCAAAGGGGCGGGGCCCAATAGGGGTAATAGAGGTAATTCCTTTAAATCACTACTAGTCATAAAGTTATGAATGGATTTGAGCCCAATTTGGTCAGAAACATCCTTGGGGGAAGGGGAAAAGATTTTGCATTAATGGTGGCTCTGACCCCAAAGGGACCAAAGGGGCGGGGCCCAATAAGGGAAATTAAGGTAATTCCTTTAAATCGCTACTGGTCATAAAGTTATGAATGGATTTGAACCCAATTTGGTCAGAGATATCTTTGGGGGAAGGGGAACAGATTTTGCATAAATGGTGGCTCTGACCCCAAAGGGGCTAAAGGGGCGGGGCCAAATATGGGAAATAGAGGTAATTCCTCTAAATTGCTACTAGTCATAAAGTTATGAATGGATTTGAACCCAACTTGGTCAGAAACATCCTTGAGGGAAGGGGAAAAGATTTTGCATAAATGGTGGCTCTGACCCCCGAGGGGCCAAAGGGGCGGGGCCAAATATAGGAAATAGAGGTAATTCCTCTAAATCTCTACTAGTCATAAAGTTGTGAAGGGATTTGAACCCAATTTGGTCAGAAACATCCTTGGGGGAAGGGGAACAGATTTTGCATAAATGGTGGCTCTGACCCTAAAGGGGCCAAAAGGGAGGGGCCCAGTGGGGGAAATAGAGGTAATTCCTTTGAATCCCTACTAGTCATCAAGTTATGAATGGATTTGAACCCAATTTGGTCAGAAACAGGGGAACAGATTTTGCATAAATGGTGACTCTGACCCCCGAATGGCCAAAGGGGCGGGCCCAATAGGTGAAATAAAGGTAATTCCTTTAAATCGCTACTAGTCATAAAGTGATGAATGCATGTTCTATAAACAATTCTTGAGGTCTTTCAGACCTTAGAGAGTCTGGACTTCATTAATCTTTAAAGCAGTTCGGATTCCCACACTATAACCATATATAGCATTGTTAGAGTTTTACAAATAAAACAATTTGAATATGAATATTATTTCAACATTTGGTCTAATCCAACCAGGTGAGCGATACAGGCCCCATGGGCCTCTTGTTTAGAATGAGATTTCTAGCATTTCACTGTCATTTTCACAATTCCCGTAGTATGTATCTATATCTTCATCTCATTCTTTAACGAGGTGATATATATATAATGTAAGCTCTGTCTGTTGTGTCTTCAGTCAATCTCTCTCTAGCATCTTCATTTCTTTGAGAATTTTGATCAAATTACCCCTGGTATGTAGAAAGGTCATATAACTGGGTTATAGAGTGGTAACACATGTACCCTAGCACCAAGGATGTGAAAAGGTTGGAGGTCATGATCACCTGCCTGTCAGGTTGGTTTTCACAAGGTATTCGGTTTCAATCCTGCAGTAAATATAAGACCCCTAGCCTCCAGTAATATCAGTTGATACGACTTGTTTGTAATTGTTGTAAAACAGGTTTATAAGAAATCATATTTCCACATGTGTCCACTATGCATATAAGACTCTCAAAGTAGGGGATATGCATATGCTTATTGTAGCTATAGGACACAGTGAAATTACATTTATATTATTGAGCTTATTTTCAAACATACATGATTATTGTTGGATAAATAAATATTTATATGTATATATATATGCTGTTGTTACTTATTTGGATTGTGAAAATGAAATAAACATTCTATTATGCTTGCTTGCATGACCAGTCAAGGTAAGGTACGTTATTTTTGAGCATATATTGTCTGAAATTGACCACAGTATGATGCTCATTGCCAGTGGCCTGCGGTATCCAGTTCTGTACACAGGAGAAGTCAACACACCTTGATGAGAAAACTGATTGAAACATAACGTATCAGGCCAAGACATTGAAGGATGATGATGTGTTTTACATGATATGGCCTCAGGGGTCATGCCTGATTTGACACAAGGTGACCTGAAGTGTGCTAACAGTACTAACAGACCAGAGTGGAATCCATTTAGCATTCCAAAGAGATGGGGGGTATAACCTTTGTAGGTATACGTATGATAGATGGTATTTTGAGGAGGTGAGAGAATGTACCCCAGTGTTTTGTCAGAGGAGGCTGGTCCTTACCCCACTAACAGTTCATCAATCTTCTGAGGGACCCAGACACTTAGTTTATAGCTTACCTCTTATTACCAGAACTATATATATACACCAGACAGATATCTAATTAAATACCTTCCATTGCAGGTTTTATTAGCCTAACAGAGTATTAACTGAGATTCTGCCCCCAGTAATAATCAAGTATTGGTATTTATAACCTGTCCAATAAACAATCATTGTGGTCAAGAGACCAGATGCTGAATACACAGGTAACACAGAACAGGTGTCGGTTGTTTTGTTGACCAGCTGCTTTGATTAGTATCCCTTTGTAATATATAGGTTTGTTACAGGAATGCTGATAATTTAATAGTTATAAGGGGCATGTAATCTTTTACTGTACTGAGCAAACTTGTGGGTATGATAGTGTACTTGAGGATGTGTATCACAGTTGGTCATTCAAGAGGATGGAATTTTGAGGTCAGTGGTCGAAGTTCAAGCTATTACACATGCATGTAACATCCAGATAAGTACACAATGTAGGCACATACCTATATACACTAGTGGCCATACATGTCAACTGTACGCAATTTCATTCATGCTTGCATTGATAAAAAGATTGTGCATGGCAAGAAGATGAACCTGTATTGAATCTGAATGTCAAAGGTCAAGGTCACCGTTGTCAGGTTGTTGTTTCTATACATTTGCTCTTGTAACTAACCACTTAATTTATTTCTTGGGGCAATTCATGTGTGTATTCCTGTTTTAAAGGTTCTGCAGTCAATATTACTGTCACCATCTACCCTCTACAGAATTCCTTGGTTACTTACAGACACTAAACTGTCAAAGAAATCTAAATGTTTGTACCTGGACACTGAAGTATGTCGATACTGTGTATTTATCAGGAATATAGGGCTTAGGACAGAACATATTCAACAGGATGTGAATTATAAGTTAACACACCATACTGCGATAACAGGTGTGTTTTGTCTGGTTTGTGAACAGAACTCAATATGTCAGTTTACACCTACTAGTGTTGTACCCTCATATTCAGTGTAAATTACAGGTGTTCTGTGTCACCTGACTTTTCTACAAAAGTCTCTTGAGATATGTCTTGTACATATGTTGTTTCTGGGCTGTGTATAATGTTTGGGAGGATAATTACTGTACATGTGTTCCGACCACATCCACATGTGTATCCCCACCACTAGCACACATAAATACCTAGCCCCGCATGTGTATCTCCACCACTAGCACACATAAATACCTAGTCCCATACGTGTATCCCCACCACTACACACATACATACCTAGCCTCACACGTGTATCCCCACCACTAGCACACATAAATACCTAGTCCCATACGTGTATCCCCACCACTACACACATACATACCTAGCCTCACACGTGTATCCCCACCACTAGAACACATAAATACCTAGCCCCACATGTGTATCCCCACCACTAGCACACATAAATACCTAGTCCCACACGTGTATCCCACCACTACACACATACATACCTAGCCTCACACGTGTATCCCCACCACTAGAACACATACATACCTAGCCCCACATGTGTATCCCCACCACTACACACATAAATACCTAGCCCCACATGTGTATCCCCACCACTAGCACACATAAATACCTAGTCCAGAGGTGGTAATACACCAGGTCAACTGGTTCACTTCATTCATGACAGAAAACAGGAACAAGATTACGATCAACACATGTTCAAATCAATGAGTTGAATTTGCTACAAAA
The DNA here is from genome assembly GCF_902652985.1 of Pecten maximus. Taxonomy (NCBI): domain Eukaryota; kingdom Metazoa; phylum Mollusca; class Bivalvia; order Pectinida; family Pectinidae; genus Pecten; species Pecten maximus. The sequence continues at coordinate 29,547,375 of NC_047025.1, forward strand.
TTGAATTGACCCAGTTTTAGGTAATTACACGATGGTGTATATAGGGTATATATACACTGGAGAAAGTATCACTTATCTTTGATTATATGGTTAGTCTTTTAATTTAATCAGGAGATGGGTGATTAAATGTAAAACAACGGTTGTGAAGAATGGCGACAACTTAAAAAGGGCAATAACTCTTTAAATATCATTTATAACAGGACACAAAATCACCAATAGGAGTCATGGTATTACAGCTGTTAACAAAAAAGATAAAACAAAAACAGGAAGAAAAGTTATTATTAACCTTAACTTACTTATATTATCGATTTATTACCTATAGTGATCATCATGAGCTTATGTTGGGGTGTTTGGCATATGTCGTCTGTCTGTCCCTTGACAATTTTCCCTTTAAACAACTTCTTTCCAATAACGAAAAGGCCCAGAGATGTGATATCAGGTCTGCAGTATGCTAGGATGAAGTGATACCAAGACCAAGTTTAAAATTTGCTAAAATAAATTATCTTGACCCACTTTCAAGGTCACAGAGGTTTAATGTGCTAAAATCTTTAAACAACATCTTTTAAATAACCAAACTGCCCAGAGACGTGGTAACAGGCTTGTAGCATGCTCTGATGAAGGGCTAACAAGTTTGTTCTAATTAATGACCTTGACCTACTTTCAATTGGTTTGGTTTGGTTTATTTTGCTTACGTCCTATTAGCAGCTAAGGTCATTTAAGGACGGCCTCCCGTGCGTGCGAAATGCATGTGTGTGGTGAGTGCGTATGTGTGTTTTGGGAGGCTGCGGTATGTTTGTGTTAAGTCTCCTTGTGATAGGCCGGAACTTTTGCCGATTTATAGTGCTAACTCACTGAAGCATACTGCCGAAGACACCCAGCAGGACACTCCCGGTCACATTATACTGACAACAGGCGAATCAGTTGTCCCACTCCCAAAATGCTGACCGCTAATTAAGTGAGGCATTGTCAAGGGAGACATTAGGAAGAAGAAAGTTGTAAAGAAAGAAGAGAAAAGATAAAATCCCAAATTTAGTCGCCTCTTACGATCATGCAATGGGGGCAGCAGGTACAATTCTTACGCCCTACCTGCAGGGAAAGAAGTCACAAGGTTCAAATGTGTTAAAATCTGTAAACAATTTGATCACAATTACCAAAGGGCGCAAAGACCTTATATTGGGATAAATGGCTACCAAGTTAGTTCAAATGAACCTCTTCTGCCTACTTTCAAAGACTCGGCGGTCAAATTTGTTTAATAATTGTAGTGAAGACGTATTGTTCAGCTAGCGCTTAGTATTAACATTATGATGGCATATATAACTGTCAAAAGTTTTATTAGTAGCATGCAGTGTTTATTACAGTGATGTATTGTGAGAGTTACCTGCCATGGTTGTGGAAGATAATGATGCCAATTGTCTATGGTAACAGATTGATCAGGACGCACTGCTTTGTTATATTAACTGTGGTACTACAGCACTGTGTCAAGGCTGTCCGGTGTCACCACATTGAGCCCAATGTTTGTGTAGGGTTAATAAAGCGGCCAGATTGGCCAGCCGGCCGTAACAATTTGGACACATCCTAAGTTATTAGAGTACCCTTTCCTTCATCTGCCTCGTGGATCCAATTTGGCTGCACAGATTTGATTTTGTGTCCTTTCCAATGAGATGCAGTCCCGACAGAAGAGATGGAGGCAGCTGGTTTTACATATAGGACAGTTATTGAGATTAAAACATGTAAATGTCATTTGGACTCGGCCAGTTTGTAGATGGGAGTATTACTGCAGTGACGGGAGAACAAACCAATCTGCTACTGTGTGACAAGAGACGTATGTTACCAAACCAGTCGGGTGACAGTCTGATAGAAAATGGGTGACATTCTGTATCACACACTACTGTACGTCCTATTGACAGACGCCAGACCCAGTAGTCAAATCAATTAACCTGTCTTAGCCATCCACACTTCTTTATATAGAAAATTTAGATACAATTGGATGTGCCTATTACAGGTTCTGTAATTAGATACCCTTTAAATGCTGAAAATATTTGTTGTGCATTACTCTGTAAACATGAATCATACGAATATTTAGATTTTTTTTTAATCATGCATACAATACGTATGTACATGGAGATGTAATGAAAAAAAAATGTAACAAAGTACAGGGGACCTGGTGATTGCTTGAGGTTTTAAAAGAGTTCTTGAGACTTTGAATTGTTATAAGACAGAATACTCAATAAATGTGTTAAATTAATTTTATTTGTATTCCCTTTGGTATAGCATTCCTATATATACTTATAGCTACCAACCAAAATTTGGATTTCAATTGCACCAATAACCAATTACTATATGGGAATGTTTCCTTATCAGAGAGAGTTTTGGTGTTTCTGCCCTACAGATCTATGGAGGTGTTTCTGCCATATTTAATATACAGATCTATGGAGTAGGTGTTTCTGCCCTACACATCTATGGAGTAGGTGTTTCTGCCATATTTAATATACAGATCTATGGAGTAGGTGTTTCTGCCCTACAGATCTTTCTGCCCTACAGATCTTTCTGCCCTACAAATCTATGGAGGTGTTTCTGCCATATTTAATATACAGATCTATGGAGTAGGCATTTCTGCCCTACAGATCTATGGATTAGGCATAACCGTATTTATCCTCAAATAAGCCCTCAGGCCTCCGTTTATTGTAAAAATTAAAGTTTGGGGAGGGCATAATTGTGAACCACTTTTTCATTACTATTTCAAAATTTATGATTTTGTTAAACTTCTTTGTTGATAAAGGCTTAATTGTAACAAATTAATGTGGTACTTATCATATTAACTTGAGCAAGACCCATGGCAGCACTAAGAAACGACACCCCAGCATACATTACGTCAATGGTATATCATAAAAGGGTTCAGTATTTGATAAATTCTGAAGGTAGTGCCTTCCAATTTCAGGTAACAGATTAGCACAGTATAAAGTAACTACCCTCCTTGGGACTGGAGACATTAGTGATATATTGTCAGAATGTCAGTAAATTGAACTGTCAGGATTGTGAACAGACATAAGCAGAGTGATACCCATCGATACTTTGGATTCTCTACCCATTGTGTAATTCCATCTATGTTGGAGATAAAAATGTAGATGTATCTACAAAGACTACGATGTGCTGTATTTCCTAGTACACTTGTATATTACCATTTCAGCCGCTTGCGAGTCGTTTTACTGTAATTCAATCAATATCTCTAGATTTATTTGCTACAATAATGCTACAGTTCTTAAATATCTAGCCTCTTGATACTCCGATTTGGCTAAGGGAGTTTTCCTGTTCGTTCTATCATCTCCATCACTGACTCCGATAGTGCTGGGTTTAACTCTGGAAAAAAGGGGATTGACGTTAAAGTAGGAATATTGAGAGTTTGATTATTTTTGTCTGGATTTTGTTATGGTATACATACTGTAGTCTTTCGATGAATCTCAACATGATGGTGTCTTAAAATAAATACATACAGATCTAGATATCTACAGCCCTTTATTACTCTTTTGATTTGGTGCAAGTATCATCTATTTAAAAAAAAAGAAGTAAATTTTTGAAAATATATTTAGCATTACATCATTGCCAGCAGGAGATGGTGATTTTAGTGATATCACATACCAATGTTGTATATAGCTGACTGGGTTAGATTTGTACGGACTACTCCACATATACCAATGTTGTACTACCACTGACAGGGTTAAATTTGTACGGACCACTACATGTATACCAATTCTGTACTACCACTGACAAGGTTAAATTTGTACGGACTAGTACATATACCAATGTTGTACTACCACTGACAAGGTTAAATTTATACGGACCACTACACGTATACCAATGTTGTACTACCACTGACAAGGTTAAATTTGTATGGACCACTACGTATACACGTATACCAATGTTGTACTACCACTGACAAGGTTAAATTTGTACAAACCACTACACGTATACCAATGTTGTACTACTGACAGGTATAAATTTGTACGGACTACTCCACGTATACCAATGTTGTACTACCACTGACAAGGTTAAATTTGTACGGACTAGTACATATACCAATGTTGTACTACCACAGACAGGGTTTAATTTGTACGGACTACTACACGTATACCAATGTTGTACTACCACTGACAAGGTTAAATTTGTACGGACTACTACACGTATACCAATGTTGTACTACCACTGACAAGGTTAAATTTGTACGGACTAGTACATATACCAATGTTGTACTACCACAGACAGGGTTTAATTTGTACAGACCACTACACGTATACCAATGTTGTACTACCACTGATGGTGATGGTGGTGACTATATATTTGACCTTTACTTGCACTATTTTCTACTTAATATGCATTACCCACAGATCATGCCTTTACATGCATACTCATCATACAACCACACAATCATGTAATGATTTTCTTTAGGGATAACTGGGAATTCTCGAGCCATTTCCCACCCAGAAGATGGAACGGCCAATAGAGGATTAGGCAATTAGTAGAAGAAGTCATTTAATGGAATAGCCTTTCTTTAATTAGCCCTGTAACAGGTTATTTACAACCCATTAGCGGGAACCACACTACAGGGATGTACCATGGCAGATCGATGATTACAACTACCTGGAGACTAGATCATTTGCATAAATTGAGTGTTTAAGAATTGGCAGTTGACATGGAAATCATTTTCAGTAGAACTTTGGCCTGTTTTTAAGTGAAAATTGTATTATAAAATCTGTATTGGCATATGATTTATAGTACAAAGAATGAGTTACATTGCTGTTGTAGTAATATATAGTGATGATAGTGTGAATAGCTACATAAATTGATATTTGGGTATAACAGGCGATTTCAATTGGTTGTAAATATGTATATCATCCTCATAAAAGACTTCTTATTATAGAAATTTCAACTTATCATTAGTAGTCTTGATCATTGATCATTATCCTTCAACTAACCTCTGTAGTGATGTAGGCCTAGCCTCCGTCATGTGTTGTTGCCGTGAGATAGAAAACGTTGGGTCAAGTTTCACAATACAAAAACAGGACAATGTGTTTTGTCACAATTCAATATATGTGAAGAGGAAACCTGATAAGAATATTGGCTGATGGAATTGGTTAGGGGTGTCCGGTGTCCAGTAAGGAGAGGTAGGGACAGACAGACTGGTATTAACTGATCACTGTATCTGTGGTATGGCACAATATCTATATATGGAAGTGAGAGATTCTTCAGGTCTCGTATGTAAAGTTCTGAAAAAGTTCTTGTTTCTCATGTCCATTGGTACCGATACATTGGGCATGGTTATATTAACGTTCTACACATGCATATTAAAATGGTAAATTATTATGTTTTTAGTTATTCTATATTTCTGTACCCAAATATACATGTGTATGCGTACAGGTTGTTTGTTTAATTGCATATACATGTATAATTATTTACCAAAATGTATAGAAGGTTCACTGTGTAGGAACCAAAATGTATAGAAGGTTCACTGTGTAAGAACCAAAATGTATAGAAGGTTCACTGTGTTGGAACCAAAATGTATAGAAGGTTCACTGTGTAGGAACCAAAATGTATAGAAGGTTCACTGTGTAGGAATCAAAAGGTTCATACCAGGTTCCCATAAGCATAAATATCCATAGTAATAAATGTCAAGACAAATATTGATTTCTAGATGTAGATCACTATCTATTTAGAATATTACGTAAACATGGTCTTTCAGATTGTTTTATCAAAACTTTAGTTTCATTCAATACATTCTATATTTTTGTCTTTTTGTGATCAGGTAGTGGTCTGACTACTGTCACCATGGATACTCTTGGCTGACCTTGTGCGACCTTGTGGATTGCCCAGGATGAACCGCCTGTGACAACAGGAAAGACTACTGTGTTGAACCCACCTCATACCATTCATTGAGCCAAGAGAAATCCACATTCCAAAATGACGGACCACCAGGATTTAATCGCAGAGATTGCCTCTGTAGAGAAGATGGCCACACAGGATCGACTGAAACATGCAAAGAAACGTCGATCCCAGCAGCTTAAAAAATGGGCAAACTATGAAAAGCAACTAGAAAAGGATTCAAAACGTAAAAAATCAAAAACTCAACAACGAAGGAGTGGGAACCGGGCTAGGGTGCGATTCCCTGGCAAGATTGTTCTTCTGGAAGCAGCCGCCAGGAACGATATTGATGATGGTAAGAATGACTTTTACCGTCATATATTCACCTTCAAACATCTAAGTTATATAATCATTTTCATGTCGGTTGATGTAAGAATGATTATAGTATACGTATATGCCTCTAAACATCCAAGTTACATAATATACATCTTTAAATATCCAAGTTATGCAAGGATGACTATAATAAACGCCTTTAAACATCAAGTTGTATTATCACTTTTAATGCTCAGAAAATGTCAAGGTACTATCAGTATAGATGTACTGCTCTGAGGGAATTTCAGCAGCTTGTAGGCGTTTATGTTAAAGATTTACTGTTGCCATTTTAGTGTACTGTAATTACCCTTTGTAATCTATATATCCCTCATCAATGTTTGGTATTTCTACATTCCTCTAAATTGGAACGGTTTACTACCCCATAAATGTAGAGACTGGTAAAGATTTATAATGTGCCCTCACACTGGGGAATACAAAAATGGCATTTTCCTCGCCCCAAAGGGAATTATTAACATTTTCTTGAAATATTATCTTCGGGGCGAGGGGAATGCCATCAAGTTCTGAAGAATCACATTATATTCAGGAAAATGACATTGTCCTTAAAAAATGCCTCTTGTCCGAGGAAATTGACATTTTTGTCCGAGGAAATTGCCATTTTCCCGTCACGCCTGAGTGCTGCCAGGGTTTACCTGTGCAGCGGCGAGACGGCTAGCTAGCAGCACACGGCCGCCAGCTCGTTATCGACACACGTGTACGATTGACAACGCGGCCGACCACCACTGCATGTCGCGTAATCGGGCTTTACATGGAATGAAATCCTAAAATAAAAAAAGCTGTAACAACCATGCTATTAATAAACGTATCCGATATTTGCCTTACCTTTCTTATTTTAAATGGCACGGTTTGGTTCACGGTATTTTTTATCTCGCATCACGGTACGCTCATGATTCGGGCCGTCTCCGATTTTCTGCGCGGTAATTTGTATCGCCCATTTAAGTTTGATTTATATAGAAACTTTTCATGATCCGTGTTCAAAACAGGCGGTTTAAATTCATTTTAAATCGTTTCAGAATCAAAATTGTCGAGGCGAAGTGTTCCCGATCTACTGTCAGGAATCCTGTATTTTGATTGGCTGATGACGACTCACAGATCTAGGTTATTTCCTAACCTGAATAATGTTTCTCGCTGCTGCATTAAAGGCGTATTTTTGCTACAGATCGTACGGCGTACACCAATCATGCTCATCCTGCGTAAATCCCGGAGCCCTCCACACTTGACCCCGACAGGATAAACTAATGGGGCACGCTGTAAATGATACGTATCGTACCGTGAGACAAGTATCTACGTATCGTAGCCATCGTGGAGGAAGCGTATCGTTACAGCCACATGATATTGATAAACATATCTAATATTTGCCTTTTCAAGTCTGATTTGTAAACTACAACGAATTACCACTAAGATGTATTTTACAGCCAAGGGTTCATCTCGTATAGATTGATATTTGTAGGCTGGTTTACAAGGTTTCAAGGTTTTATTGATATCACTTGACACACTGACGTGTGTAACAAGAGATCACATATATATACATAATAACAATGATACATGGCGTAAAGCTATACAATCTTACTATGTTCTATGCAATAAAAAATTGTGATAATTACAAAGAACTTATTAAAGAATTTCAAAATTTTACCGATTAAACACTTGTATCTGAAATTTGTTTGTTTTAGTGTACTACCCATCGACAGCCATGCTCATTTCTGGCAAAAAACACACTTAATTGATTTTATTTGAGTATAAATACAGATTTAAAATGAAGACATATTTTAAAAGATTCGCATTGTTTATTCAGATCACTATGACTTTAGGTTGGTTAAAATAAAAAAAGATATATTACGAATAGATTATGTGACGTTTTTGATGTTTGTGTAACATTGAAGATAGTAGGTAAAATGACCTCAAAGGCTATTGAGATTGATTCCTTATAATTAGCATTATATTAGAAAGTGCCCAAATGCATTGCTGAAAGTCATAATTACGTAATCTATTATTAGTAGTGGTACTTCAAACGTCCGTATTCTGCGCAATATAGAATGCCGATGTATTTATTGCAATGAATTTTGCGGGATTTTTTTTTCGAGTAAACACTAGTGCTTTTTAAGGAGACTGCGTGGCCCTTAAAAGGGCTGTGATGGGTGGGTGGCCTTTTTATGATAATACCTATCTGCCTCATCGTCTGGATTGCATTTTCTATACTTTTTGTGAAGGCGAACTCCATCGTTACTGTCAGATGTGTGCCGTTCCTGCGTCGAATGACATTGGTAGTGTCATGTCTCCAAATCTTCTACTGTAAACTTTGGTTAGTATTTTTTTTAGTAGAGACGCTTTCTTGTTGTAGTGTCGATCGTGACGCGGAAATAATCCGGCCTGAATGAATACAGCGCTGTATGCGGGAAAGTCACATTCGACGTAATGATGTCCAAGTGTTGGTAGCTTTAGTCCGTAATAACGTGAAACCATATTGTTTATAAAGTTACATAACTATAATTCTATTTTTCAATTTGTCATTCTCATTACAAAATTTGAAACGAAAACCATTGAAGCAGATATCTGGACAAGTGAACGTACATGATGGACAGATGAAGAGATTGAAAACAATGGCATACCAAAGTAAGTCCCATAAACTAAATGTAGTAGAGTGATTTAATGTAGTTTTTAATAAAATATATAAAACATTGATGCTGTGTTGTTTTGTTATATATATATATATATATACATGTATATGTATGCATGTATAGAAGACCAGTATGCAGTATTTTACCTGTAATATGCCCAACATGTACTTTAATTTGAATTTTCGAATGCAGTGGAACCATGAGAAATCTTCGAGTTATCCGAGTTATCCGGACAGAAAGACAAAAGTGGGTATATTTTAAGACACTGACCATGAATTATATTTATCCTTCAGTGCTTAGCAAACATGGTAGAATTGACGTTTTATCCGATTTAATAGACAGCACTGACCGGCGACTGTTTCATTTCTAAACGTAGATAAGTTCCGCTTGAGCGAGCGGGTAGATGAATTGTTGACTATCGTGTGTACTGTTATCGGCGACCGCCTTAAATCTCTATAAAAACCGCCCAAGGGGGAGGCAGACAAATCGTCACTATAGAACGGTTGCTTAAGTTATAGTTATTGAATGACTAGACGAGTGTATCACGAGATATTTCGGTGGGCGGTTACGAGTTCGCGTAGCGAACGAGTAACGCCCACCGAAATATCGAGTGTACACGAGTCTAGGACATTCAATAAAATGGCTTGTATCATTGCCCGTCCATCGGCTGTCATTAAACTTCTAAAAACCAATCAGAATTGTCTCGGGTTTCTGAGTGAATTCCCCGCCAAAAACAATCAACGATCAATTAGGAGTACATTTCCCACCAAAAACGTTATCAGTTACATGTAGTTCAATGCGCACCCGACTTTGTAAGCGGTAAGCAGCAGGATGTCAACCCCTTCAGCTAGCTTAATGGTCAGTTTAAAGTACAGGGATTTCCTTTCATTACAAGGGGATGATTTTGACGACATTGTGTTATCTCAAGCATTCAAGGATATAGAAAACGAAGTGAAAGTTTTTGATGGGATTTCCGACATGTCGCTGACACCTAACGGGAAGGGGATGCAAAACATATTTAGGAGGACTGGAATACACCACATTACCAGCAAGAACAGACATTATTACAACCAAGAAGGTAAGTTATTTCTTAAATAAATGAGATAACGGTAAAGATGAAAATCAAATAATTCTTCAAACCCGATTTTAAAAATTATCTATTTGGATGGTACATAGGGACGTCGGGATTTCGCACGACACTAAATATTTAGCAAATAATCATACACATTCTGAAATCACGTTAAAAAAAGGAGTAATCAATGAATAAAAAATATATTGCTCGAAAACCCCAAAACTAGTCCCTGTGCTGTGGCCCTATTGATTCAGCATGAACATGTAGTTTATTTAAATCAATTTGACCTAGATCGATTATGATTTAATGATTTCAAGTTACTTGATTTCAAGTAAATTCATTTTTCTATAATGTTTTGTCATTAAAAAACTTGAATTCTATGAGAATATATTAGTTTTTTTTTTTTTCGAGATGCGAGTTATGTCTGATATTTCGAGAATCTTTTTTTTAAAACCTTTCTAAACCATGTCTAATACGACAACCTGTTAGCCCATCCTACCATGTCTTTATCATAGGATAATATCTAGTAATAACTTGTTTTCCCCCACTGACTTGCAGGTGACCGATGTATTCCGGAGTACTTCGATATGTACAATGATGTTTATACAGGAGACTTCTCGGAGGAACCCCCATTTGTTATGGAAGACAGGTCGTCGGTGTAAACAAACCAAAACAACATGTGAAAGTGAAAGGAAATTACACACAACTTACACTATTGTACAAATGCGGCAAACTGGACAACTGTTACACGTTATGTTAAATTTGTAAACAGGGAATCGTATACATAATATTTGTAACCAAACATGTTTTTTTCAAGTTTTAATAACACCTATGTACTACAGACCCTATTCGGCATTGATACAAAAACATCGAGATCGCTGTAAACACTTGCGCTTGACCAATGTTTATTTTACTCACCTGTATGTAATTGGGTCTTAAAACGACCAACAGCCACATAATTATTTTAATACAATGATTAATAAAAAAAAAATGTACGGTTATTACAATGTTCAAGCCTAGATAGGCCTAGATAATCTGATCACTTGTGTATTAATCCGTCACAGCGCCACCTAGGAAGGGCGATCACACGTAACGGTAAAACCAAAATCCGGCACGAACAATGAAGGACTGGATGTTTATTTTACCTTCCGGTCAGTGCAAAGTTTTCTAAGAGATTAATAGCCATTCTTCTCACCTGTGGATACACTGGTCAGTAAACAAAAGATCGATAATTACGTATACACACGCAAATGGCCAGTTTGACACGAATTACCGTAAGCTGTTCACGGCTCGGTGCACCAGGTAAATTTTTAGACACGACCAACTGGTCATAATTGTGGGAGTAATTAACGTTAATTAGTGGTCGTTGGGACTGCACAAGGTGGTCGTAATACGGAATAGCGGGGTGGTCGTAATAGTGAAGCGACCAATACAAAGATATAGAGAGAAAAAATCGGGACTGAAAAAAAAGTGCCCGTAATAGCGGGGTGGTCGTAAGGTGAGGTTTCACTGTATAATATATAGAGGACACGGCCTTCAGCTTTAATTTTCTGTGATCGGATTGACATGAGGACACTGAAGTTTAATAATTACATTAAATAGAACTAACATTGACTTTTTGCATAGACAAATTGGAAATGATTGAATGCCTTGAAGTTTTTGTTTCATTAAAGTTGAAAATTACGGAAATAAACTAATGGTTCTGTGAGTTTTTGACTGTATACGTTGCTGTATACCTTCGGTAGCCAGTAACATCCAAATTTGGGGAGTTAGTGTACACTTTGATGTACAACAACTTCCTAGTATGTGAAGTTATTGGACAACTAAGCTCCGCCTCTTAACTGGGTATTGGGATTTATTGTACACGCAACCATGATACACACTTACTGTTCATAAAACTGATAATACTGATTGATACTTTTTGTGTTGACAATCAGGGTAAGTTCATGCAAGGCCAGTATGTTTCTTTATTATAACAAAATTATTAACGCAAATCCATATAAAAAGATATTTAAACTTTAATTTAAACCTTTTAGTTATAGGCTGTAATAATTTGAATAACGATTTAATTAAACATTGAAATAACTTCCCTATAATGAAATCTGCATAAATGGTTATATCATCTTTTTTTTTTTCAAATTTTTGCTAAGAAAAACATCATTAAAAACTTACTGAAATCAATGCTGTAAATAGACCCTTGTGGAGAACCTATTTAATTGAAATGCAGAGGGACCTCACCAGGTGTTCCGATTGACACACCTGATGACCAATTTTCACGTATGCCTCCGGGTATAGAAGAAGTGGTGGTAGGCCGATCTTCACGACTCGGTGCACAAATATAATAAAGTGGAGTCTCTAATCCAACTTGTAGCTCTAGTCTGCCTTAGTTTGTTGCCAATACCAATAGTCTTTTTTTTTTGTCTATCAAACATGGTCTTTTTTTTATTTTATTTTATCAGTCATTTTATCAATCGAGTTTTAAACAATAATAATGTTCATTGATTTAAAGGAAAGTTATTAGTTTAAAAGATCCACATGACCCATAACGTGAACAGGTTACTTTGATTCATAATAAAAAAGATAAGATTCCGTTTTCAGAAAATGCAGATGTCAATTAACAAATGCTGCATGCATTGTACAGTATATTACTCTCCGATTGGACAGCTAGTATATACTATTCACGACTGTCTAGGTCCAAGCTCATTTAATTTATTGACGTTTTAAGCATTTATTTTAAACATTTACAGATTTCAGATTTTATTGATCACTATGAAATCACACATTTCTTACTTCCAATTTTAATCCGGAAGATTTTCAACAACGTGGAGAGAAGTTTGGGTCAGTCATCCGTGTCGACAACTGATCAGCTTGCCCGCTTACACGTTGTCAAAGCAACCGCTGCGAGGTCTTGGCCCCAGGCATTTACCTGTGCAGCACAGTTTTTGTAACCGTACTTTGTTTTTCACTACTTCGATTTTAAAGAACGGTTATAGACTGGCCCTGTTTTTGTTTCAAACCTTAAGCAACTGATAACTAGGGTATCAACAAATGCTATTCCGTAGTTAGAACGAGTCCATAAAAACATACGCAACCAAGATAAGATTATTATTGATCTGGAGTAAACATAACAAAACACCTTTGTGCCACTTTTACATTCTGTAGGGTAATGATTACGTAAATGTACAGTAGCGGGACGTAGCTCATGTGTACTGTTTGAAGGTCACCATGACTAATCCTAACCCTAAATGATGGTCCTCTTTAAATTTCGTTTATTTAAAATTGTAGAAGAATGAAACGTAAACCAAAACAATAATAAAAAAAAGAATTGATATTCACAAAAACATACCAAATCATTGATGAGTTGTCAATTAAACGTTTCCAAGTGTATGTAATCAAGGGAAATATCGCGTCCTCGACAAATTTATTCACAAAGTCCACGAAATTCAGCAGTCCGGAAAACTCGTAATCCAGACGGTTTGTGCTGGGACCAACAGTGTCCGGATTATCTTCGGTCTATTGTACTGTAATTATTGGCTCATGCATTTGATCCGATGAAGGAATTATGGTATGTGTTTTAGTGGACAATGGATTATTGACGTTTATAATGTATTGCATGTGTAAGAATACGACATGTATAAGTTTTTAATTGTATTTAAAGATAAATATTGTGTAGATCGTTTAGAACATTGTTTTATGATATAACCTTATGTAGTATCTTCATCTGAATCTTATATTTCTAGATATGTCTTTCTTCCTACCACTTTCTTTGCTTTCTTTGTAATCATAAATATAATGTGTCGCTTTCACTATCTTTGTAATATGAATTTTAGGGAAAGGGATTTTATAAGTTGGTAAAAATCTTTTGCCATATCCAATTGTGTGTAAACGATGATATATATATCTTAAGATAAGAAAAATATATAAAGAGGGTTGGTCATTTCCCGCTTATCCTGACCTAGGCCACCGATAGTCTGGACTAAACAATCAATACCATATGAAATAAAGTAAAATTGATACATTAAATATGAATTTTACACTACCCATCCATATATGCCTGTTGTCGTCGCTGCAGTTCATTTACATTTTACCGTGAATGATACGGGGTAAATCGGTTAAGTTATGATTTTGACTTTTTTTTATGTAAGTGGAATTTTTCTATCTCAGCATTAAAGTAATCAACAGACAAGCACGATAAGTGTGGTGTTGTAGGAATATCCGACACACACAACGCCAATCGACGGGTATTATTTATGTTCAAAGATGAGTCAAGAATCCACTTAGATAGCATTTACGGCCGTAGCAGGACGTATCGTCGTGTATGAGAGAGATTCTGAGATATCTGCGTCGAAGGACGACGTTCTCTTGGTGGTTGCAGTGTCATGGCTTGTGGAGAGATCACTGCCCATGGGATCTCTGCCCATGGCAGAACTTCTCTTGTAAGGCACAGGTATAATTTCACTGAAATTCAATACAGAGATATAATGATTAATCATTGTACAACATGTTGTGCCCTTCATCCGTGCCCAAAAATGTTAAGTTACGCTACAGCAAGACAAGGAGACATTTCAAGTGCAAGTTATTCTGAGTAAGAAATAGAACGCATAAACTAACGAACCGGATATTTTCAATATTACGAGTATTGGAATCCAAAACAATAAGCAAAATCAATACAATGTAATTCCAGTAACAGTAATAATCAGAAAATTACAAGAAATAACGTAAACAGGGTCCATGCCTATTATCATGACTAACATAATATTACCGTGACGTGAAATGGCGTGGATATTGAAAAAAAAACACCAGTATTGATTTTTACGCGATATGAAACTTGTCTTTATGTGAATATGTGAATACCATGACCCATAACGTCAATCGATGGAAAAGACGCCTTGAAAATGCAATATTCTGTGCCATTTTACGTCACGGTTATGTTTGTCACATTAATAGACCTTGTCCCTATCATTTCAAAGAGTTAACGATTGTCTACTTGAGTACACATTTAAAACACAACCCGTCTCGTAGACGAACATTTTCGTGTAAAATACAATACATACACCATATTTTTTTATTTGAGTTTCAAACATTTATACATATGTATACGTTTTAAGTACAATAAATTACAGGAAATAACGTTCAAAATGATGTCCTGTATCCAGCTTACGCTGAGGGGCTTTTTCATTAACGCACCAAACAAAATCGCATTCATCTTATGGCCGGGCGACAAACCTGTTAAAAACGAACACGGGAATCACTGGCTGACATTAAATCTTTATTTCAATTCTCTCTTTCACAAGATTATATATACAGAGAAAAACATACATGTATACATTTCCGATAAATAGCTGTGGGAAAACAATGTGGAGGCCTCCTTGGAATAAACAAGCATGATATATGTTATTCCGATGTGAACGAACTATTACATATAGGGACATTGGCATGCACATTAAGGACAAATCTTCACGTCTGCATTTATATATCTTTGTTGTTCGGAAATTCGGAATTTTATTTAGTCCCAACAAATACCAGAGACATATATCTATGTATATGTCTCTGCAAATACGAACCGTACACGGCGTACGTATTTTCACCCATGTTCTGCAGTAAAAAAAAAAATAACTACGGGACACGGCGCAATACATACAGTAGAGAAAAGAACGAACATCTTAAAAACTACTTTTTGTTTTCGTTCGTGTCACTGTACTGTAGAGATTTCAATTTCAGACTTTGATTCGGTCTCAACAGTGCACAATAAACTACGGAAAACTATAATGAGTAGGTCCTAGCCATTTACAAATCGGGCATGAAAAGGCAAATATTAGATATGTTTATTAATATCATGTGGTTGTAACTAGTGCTGCAACGACACGCTTCCCTCACGATACGATAGGTAGATACTTGTCTCGCGATACGATATGACGGTACAGCGTGCCCCATTAGTTGGCTCCGGGATTTACGCAGGATAAGCATGATTGGTGTACGCCGTACGATCTGTAGCAAAAATACGCCTTTAATGCAGCAGCGAGAAACATTATTCAGGTTAGGAAATAACCTAGATCTGTGAGTCGTCATCAGCCAATCAAAATACAGGATTCCTGACAGTAGATCGGGAACACTTCGCCTCGACAATTTTGATTCTGAAACGATTTAAAATGAATTTAAACCGCCTGTTTTGAACACGGATCATGAAAAGTTTCTATATAAATCAAACTTAAATGGGCGATACAAATTACCGCGCAGAAAATCGGAGACGGCCCGAATCATGAGCGTACCGTGATGCGAGATAAAAAATACCGTGAACCGAACCGTGCCATTTAAAATAAGAAAGGTAAGTCAAATATCGGATACGTTTATTAATAGCATGGTTGTTACAGCTTTTTTTTATTTTAGGGTTTCATTCCATGTAAAGCCCGATTACGCGACATGCAGTAGTGGTCGGCCGCGTTGTCAATCGTACACGTGTGTCGATAACGAGCTGGCGGCCGTGTGCTGCTAGCTAGCCGTCTCGCCGCTGCACAGGTAAACCCTGGCAGCACTCAGGCGTGACGGGAAAATGGCAATTTCCTCGGACAAAAATGTCAATTTCCTCGGACAAGAGGCATTTTTTAAGGACAATGTCATTTTCCTGAATATAATGTGATTCTTCAGAACTTGATGGCATTCCCCTCGCCCCGAAGATAATATTTCAAGAAAATGTTAATAATTCCCTTTGGGGCGAGGAAAATGCCATTTTTGTATTCCCCAGTGTCACATCACACTAAACCTACCTTACAGCCCTAATACAGATATCTGTTGAAGGATTGGTTATTTTCTCCCCAAGGACAATTTTTAGCTCACCTGGACCGAAGGTCCGGTGAGCTTATGCCATGGTGCAGCGTCCGTCGTCCGTCGTCCGTCGTCTGTCGTCCGGCGTCCGTCGTCCGTCGTCCCTCGTCCGTCCGTCAACATTTGCTTCAAATCGCTACTAGTCAAAAAGTTCTTAATGGATTTTGACCAAATTTGGTCAGAAACATCCTTGGCAGAAGGGGATCAGATTTTGCATAAATGGTGACTCTGACCCCCAAGGGGCCTGAGGGGCGGGGCCCAATAGGGGAAATTGAGGCAATTCCTTTAAATCGCTACTAGTCATAAAGTTATGAATGGATTTGAACGCAATTTGGTCAGAAACATCCTTTGGAGAAGAGGAACAGATTTTGCATAAATGGTGACTCTGACCCCCAAGGGGCCAAAGGGGCGGGGCCTAATGGGGAAATAGAGGTAATTCCTTCAAATCGCTACTAGTCATAAAGTTATGAATGGATTTGAACCCAATTTGGTCAGAAACATCCTTTGGGGAAGGGGAACAGATTTTGCATAAATAGTGACTCTGACCCCCAAGGGGCCAAAGGGGCGGGGCCTAATGGGGAAATAGAGGTAATTCCTTCAAATCGCTACTAGTCATAAAGTTATGAATGGATTTGATCCCAATTTGGTAAGAAACATTCTTGGGGGAAGATGAACAGATTTTGCATAAATGGTGACTCTGACCCCCAAGGGGCCTGAGGGGCGGGGCCCAATAGGGGAAATTGAGGCAATTCCTTTAAATCGCTACTAGTCATAAAGTTATGAATGGATTTGATCCCAATTTGGTAAGAAACATTCTTGGGGGAAGGGGAACAGATTTTGCATAAATGGTGACTCTGACCCCCAAGGGGCCTGAGGGGGCGGGGCCCAATAGGGGAAATTGAGGCAATTCCTTTAAATCGCTACTAGTCATAAAGTTATGAATGGATTTGATCCCAATTTGGTAAGAAACATTCTTGGGGGAAGGGGAACAGATTTTGCATAAATGGTGACTCTGACCCCCAAGGGGCATGAGGGGCGGGGCCCAATAGGGGAAATTGAGGCAATTCCTTTAAATCGCTACTAGTCATAAAGTTATGAATGGATTTGAACCCAATTTAGTAAGAAACATCCTTTGGGGAAGGGGAACAGATTTTGCATAAATGGTGACTCTGACCCCTAAGGGGCCAAAGGGGCGGGGCCTAATGGGGAAATAGAGGTAATTCCTTCAAATCGCTACTAGTCATAAAGGTATGAATGGATTTGAACCCAATTTGGTCAGAAACATTCTTATGTGAAGGGGAACAGATTTTGCATAAATGGTTACTCTGACCCCCAAAGGACCAAAGGGGCGGGGCCTAATGGGGAAACAGAGGTAATATCTTTAAATCGCTACTAGTCATAAAGTTATTAAAGGATTTGAACCGAATTTGGTCAAAAACATCATAGGGGGAAGGGGAACAGATTTTGCATAAATGGTGACTCTGATCCCTGAGGGGCCAAAGGGGGGGCATGGCCCCATAAGGGAAATAGAGGTAATTCCTTTAAATCGCTACTAGTTATAAAGTTATGAATTGTTTTTAACACAATTTAGTCAGAAACATCCTTTGGGGAAGGGGAACAGATTTTGCATAAATGGTGACTCTGACCCCCGAGGGGCCAAAGGGGCGGGGCCCCATATGGGAAACAGAGGTAATTCCTTTAAATCGCTACTAGTCATAAATTTATCAATGGATTTGAACCCAATTTAGTAAGAAACATTCTTTGGGGAAGGGGAACAGATTTTGCATAAATGGTGACTCTGGGGCCAAAGGGGCGGGGCCTAATGGGGAAATAGAGGTAATTCCTTAAAATCGCTACTAGTCATAAAGTTATGAATGGATTTGAACCCAATTTGGTAAGAAACATTCTCGGGGGAAGGGGAACAGATTTTGCATAAATGGTGACTCTGACCCCCGAGGGGCAAAAGGGGCGGGGCCCCATATGGGAAATAGAGGTAATTCCTTTAAATCACTACTAGTCATAAAGTTATAAATGCATGTTGTAAACTCAGAGAGTCTGGACTTCATTATTTCTTTAAAGCAGTTGGGATCCCCACGCTATAACCATAAATAGCATTGTTTGAGGTTAACAAACAAAAGGAATTGAACATGAACATTATTTTGACATTTGGTCAAATCCAACCAGGTGAGCGATACAGGCCCCATGGGCCTCTTGTTTGTCTGTGTTTTAAAAAGTAAATAACATAAATATGGAACTTTTTTTACTGTGATACGTACATATATATTCTGTTTTAGTCAGTGTTTCATCTCTCTCAAGGCATTATATGTTGGTTACCCAATATCAGCCAATGTTGAAAGTGCTTTCTGTGGTGAATAAAATTGTGTACAGTTCATGCCCTTTATATATTTTTTTTAATACTTTACTAAATCAGGACTTCAGCATCACTACTATTACTGCAGCTGGTTCTTTGGGCAAGTTTAATTTGGGTTCAAAAGAACTGTCCATACTTATACAAAAACGTATGCATCAATCTTACTGCTAGTCTGAATATTCAAAGCTGTAAGTTTTTCGGTTTAGATCATCAAGATGTAGGTGTTAGAGGAGCAACACTAGTATAGGTAGTTATATTTTGGTAATCCTTTGAAACAAACATAAATGCTCAATTTTTACTGAAGTAAAACAATGGATAACATTTTGAGGCAGGTCATGCCTTATCGTCACTTTGTCTGGTATGGATTACTTATGGGGTATTCTGCCCTTCTTGTCCAAATTTTTGTTCAATTCAATCGTCATTACAATTAGCAAAAATGTTTAAATGATAACTGTAAATTTTTGTCTTAGGTAATTTCTAAAACTTTCATATAAACAATTACAATTGTGACCAGTTGGGTCAAACCTGGGCCAGCCCCACTGATATAATTAGAATAATGGGAAATATCCTCTAGAATAAAGGGAAATACCCTCTAGAATAATGGGAAATTCCCTTAGAATAAAGGGAAATACCCTCTAGAATAATGGGAAATATCCTCTAGAATAATGGGAAATATCCTCTAGAATAAAGGGAAATACCCTCTAGAATAATGGGAAATTCCCTGTAGAATAAAGGGAAATACCCTCTAGAATAATGGGAAATAGCCTCTAGAATAAAGGGAAATTCCCTCTAGAATAAAGGGAAAACCCCTCTAGAATAATGGGAAATACCCTCTAGAATAATGGAAAATTCCCTGTAGAATAAAGGGAAATACCCTCTAGAATAATTGGAAATACCCTCTAGAATAATGGGAAATTCCCTGTAGAATAAAGGGAAATACCCTCTAGAATAATAGGAAATTCCCTGTGTCACAGCTGGTATACAATTAAATTCTGCTACAGGAAACCAGTCATTAACTGGTATGTTAGTTATAATCTTGTCATGTTGTGCTGGTGTCTGGAGAAAGTGTATGTAGTAGGAGTTGGTAATGCTGTCATACATTTTCACATCTTATCAGGACATCAGTTAACAAGCTGCTGTATCTGGCTGTCTGTTGTGATTAAACCTATATATACTATAGAATATGTTCATCAAACCATACACTTTCTTAACAGAACTTTTCTTAGCTTGATTCACAATTTTGTGTATTGAAATGAAATTAACCTTTTTTTTGTGGGAAACTGAATAACAATTTTCGTATTTTATACACAATATTTTATACACAGTATTTGACAGACCAATTATAGTCTGGCTATGGGCCAGCACAGAAAGACAGCAAAGACATGATCTTGGTATTTATATTGGTACAGACCTGGGCTTGTGTATACATGTATATATAATCCTCATGCATTCATGAAAACAAGAGGAAAAGAATCTGATTAAAGTAATGAAGCATGAAGTTTGGAGATAGAGCCATGGATGGGCCTACCATGTGAGTGAACGTGGAGCTCACTCCCTAATATTCCCTAGGAGCAGCAAACATCAATATATATATAAGGATGACCTCCCTGACCAGCAAGACTAGATCGGAGGGACATCAAAGATAGATGTTGATGTATTTGTCTTAGCATGCGCCATACAAATCATTTTCAATTTCTCTTTAAAGTGCCATTAATATTGCTATCAAGTATACATAACTATCATTTGTAATGTAGTACGTAGTGTGGCTGGGAATGGACTTCTGGTCGATAGACAGTCACCAATGCTTCAGAGGGCTCCAGTTTCCTATTGCATTTTTTCCTTTCTACAAAAAAAGGCTTAAACAACATGTCTCGTGATCAGCATGGTGTCTTTAATTTGCAATTGACCAAATATGGCTTCTAACTAGATATTCAATCCCCGACCATCATGATTTATTAACATGCAGTCTGCCATTACAAAGTGAGGACATTCATATATATTATGGTGAATTATCAATATATCGTGACTGAGAGGATGCATCATTAGGCGGATTTGTTCCTATGTATCCAGCTGTTGACCATCTTCCAATATTGTAGAGGCTGTACAGATCAAGAATGATGTAATTTGTTACAGATCTAGAGACTTTGAATATTTCTTGGCAATTAAAAAGTGATACGTATATATATACCTGCTGGAGAATCAGAGTTCTTAGTCCCAGCTAGACACAAGTTAAAGATGTTCTCTTCTGTCATTTGTGTTTACAATCAAAATGAAGATCTAAGCTTTCAGATTTGAACTACCTGTCGTAATTTAGAATTTGAACTACCTGTCGTAATTTAGAATTTGAACTACCTGTCGTAATTTAGAATTTGAACTACCTGTTGTAATTTAGAATTTGAACTACCTGTTGTAATTTAGAATTTAAACTACCTGCCGTAATTTAGAATTCAAACTGCTTAAAATAATTGTATTTTGTATCTTACATGTATCTTGTCTTGTTAATAGAAACATGATTGTGAAATCCACATCCCAAAGGGCGGTATATTTATTCAGACCTATTTAAATCAGCGATTAACCTTAAGAGCTATGCATATTGTTATTGTCTATTTACATTTCCATACAGTGAATCACAAATCCCCCTCAATCAGTTCTCTGAATCACAAGTATGTATTCTGGAATTAAACAAATAAATAAGAGACATTTAATGTAGCCTGAACAATTTCTAAATCTGCCGTTAGTTTATCTTCACTTACGTACCTTCTGTATTCCACAGAGAGATCCTGATATTTTACCCTAAACTTAGACATTAATTTCTTTAGAATTCTTACTGGCGCTATCCTAATTAGCATACTTAATACTTCAGAAACATTTTATTCAAAAAGCCCTTTTGATATTATAATAAATTATATGAGTTCACGCTTCAGATATGTTGAATTAGAACCATCCATTATTTACGCAGGTAACTCCTAGTTAATTCATTTATATCATTTTTCATAATTTTGAAAATGGAATCAATTCAGCTGAAAAATCAGCTTAGAATATGTCTTGTTTCAAGGTTAAAGTTTGTGAAGAGGATGTCTGTAAAATATTTATATGCGCCATGGCCAGGAAATTTTAAACATGTTCGATCGAGTTCTCCTCAATGACAATTTCAAGAAGTTGACAAGTATATCTACAATTTCGCTAAAAAAAATAACAAAAAACTCGCCCCACCCCCTCCCTCTGCCCTGGTTAATGTGGATGTTAACACAATGGCATAATTAAGTGACCATCATTAGGATCATCTGTGGTGAATTAGGCCAGAGTCTACCTTTGGGCCAATCAATAGGAGGGGATGAGGGAGCATTTAACACCCTTATTAGGTTGTCGGCCATGATGGCCATGCCAGACCGGGCAGATCGGTCCATATTCCCAGCCTGGTAGATCTGTAATTGTATATAGTTGCGATGATAGAAAATCTGCCACATCCTTATAAATATGAATTACAGATTAGTGCCAGTGAAAGGACTGGGATACAGCGGTCACTGTCAATGAAGCATAAGTTATGGCTATTAGCTATGGATCTGAATGATGGTCTCAATGACTGACAAATTTAACTGTACTGTATAGGAATCTCACAGAATAACAGTATTATGTAATAAAAGTGGTAATAAAAGGAGATAATTAGAAATGTTTACTGTTATATTTTACCTTTTGACACTTGGAGGTATTAAACGTTTGTGATGTGTTTACTAACATAATACAACAATCACTTACAGTCATAGTTCTCCTCCACTGCTGGGTGTATAAGTGAATAATAGAGGCAATAGTGTTCCTGCATGGATTTATTATGTAATATAACGATATCATCGCCAACAATACCATTAACATCATTGCTAATACAAGCATTGAAATGACTGGGCTTACAGATCTAGATAAAAGATTCTTCCTCAGCCCTATCTAAAGTACACCTCCCCGATGCTGATTGTATACAGTATGCAAAAGACAACATGCCATTTCCCTTCATTGAATTGAATTTCTGGTGGCCCCCAGATATGTTGAAATTGAAAAGAAGCTGTTGTGACAAAGTTGACAAGTCTGGCAGAAAAGATTATGTAAATGTTCATCACAAAGGAATGGGCTTTGGAATGTGCTCCGAGACTGCACATTATATATACAAATTATATATGTAGGAAGTCCTGTCATCAGAATACATTGTACATACAGTCCGGGCATTTGTTCTTGCCTAGCTAGTCTGCTTTAATGTAGAGGAATGCAATGTCATCATACAAAGAAATCCTATATACATTGTACATAAAACAAACATACAATAAAAACTTTTATAACATTTTGATCGATGAAGTTTCACAGATTATCAATTTGGTAAAAACTGATATCACTGCATGCTTACATCATTCATCGCTTATCATCGTCAATATGACTTTCGTTTTTGACCAATAAGAACGGTTCTTTCTATTCACTGGATTAAAATCTGTGTTTTTGACCAATAAGAATGGTTCTTTAATTTGTATTAACCAATTGAAATCTATATTTGTGACCAATAAGAATGGTTCTTTCTATAGTTACTGGATTGAAATCGGCTGATTGTTCTAGATCTGTTTCTCCATTTTTTCGTCATTAAGAAATGAAATAAATAGAAAATTTAATGTTTTTTTGTTTCTTATATGCAGTATATTTCATGACTATGACAGCATATCAAAGCTTGAATGAAAAACTTTGTTTATTCTGTAATTCGAGTGAATGATTTGATATCCTCTATATAATACAGCACTTCAAACTGATTCAAACAGAAGGGATTTTGGAATATGTGTACTTTTTATCAAACAAGATGTACATTATCACAGGAAAAATTCAGGGGAATTCATGATATACGGTAAACCTCCGGTTAGATCGAACACGCGGATAGTTCGAACACACATTTTTTTCTAGAAAAATAATATTTTTAAGCTAGAAAAATAATATTTTTAAGCTACTAATAGTTCGAACTCAGGTTGTTTATAACTGACACTATTTCGGATAGTTCGAACTTGTCAAATTAAGAACGTAAAGTAAGATTTTTTTCCCGGCAAACTCCATTGAAAGCTCGCAACGACCCGGCCCCGATGACTCCTAGAAAAAATGCCAAGACTTGCATTTGATCAACAGGCACGTTTAGGTTATTAGATTGCATGCGTGATCATTGGAATGTGTCTGTGATTTAATATATGCCACATATTTTAGCGTTAATTCAGTTGTTTACATTGCAAAATACACCATGCACGAGACAGCCGATTGCAAATTTAGGCCCCGACAATGTATAAATAACATTCGATATTTGTGTTGCGCTGTATGGCAAACTAAGAAATCATCCATGTATTTTCAAATATAGTGTTAACTTAGCATTATGATTATCTAATTGTGACTGGATATCTCTTAATTATTGCCAATCAAGGTATTACCTGAAAACCTGCGACCTCGCGCTAGGTAATTATATAAGCAGGCCACGCAAGGTGTTGCTTGCCCGATCGTGCTGAGTGATGTGATAAGCATTCACATCCAGTCAAAACAATCCACAGGTGTCCCAATTAGTGATGGATAATTTTGCAGGTATCAAATATGTTTGGTAGATAATATACGACTGAGCAGACATGTTGATGTTCTGACCTAATTTTATCAACATATATCGCCTGTTTTTACAGTAGTGCTTTCGTAAACGCAACAAGTTATGTAGACTATGCTTTCAATGTATTAAAGAGACCATTTATTACAATAATAAAGTGATAGTTTCTGATTCAGATAAAAAATATAGCAATGCGGAGATTATACTGTACAAATGTTAACTTTTGTGTCACAAATGAAACGTGTATTGAACTGTTTTGGGGCCTATGGCTATGCATTGCCCAAGCGGCTTCGCGCAATAACCATCGTAATTATTGCAAAATGAACAACATTTAACGATCAATTGACATTGAATTAAATAAAATACTATCATTTTACTTATTTATAAATGTGCCATTGTTCAGGCCGCCATTGTTACATATCAGATTTACAATGGATGTGATTGTGTCTAATGATTTTACTCTGCCGAGATTTTCGCCGATATCGACTCTTATTTTCTGAAGCATAATTTCGAATAATTCGAACAGGTTCGTCAATATTTATTTAATTTTATTCGAACTAACCGGAGGTTTACCATAGTTCACTCGATTAAATTAAATGTACATTGTAGTTTTGATATCATATATTAAAATATGAACAATAAATATCAATTTGACATGGCTACAAATTAAAATTTATATCAATTTTTTATTATTATCTTTAGTACGGAGACTTTTGACCCAGGGAGTGAACCCTAACTCCACCAATGAGGATGGACTGACAGCCCTTCACCAGGTATGTACTTGACAACTATTATTTGAGTCTGTATTTGTCTGACTCTTTCATGTATTTGTCTTTATGTGTGTGTTTTTTATAACTCTGTACAGTAGTTGAATACAGTATATGATACAGATGTTTTTTTTAAAGATCTGATCAATAATTTGTTTATAGAAATCTGACCAGAAATCTGTTGTTTTAAAAATCTGACCAGAAATCTGTTGTTTTAAAAATCTGACCAGAAATCTGTTGTTTATAGAAATCTGACAAGGAATCTGTTGTTTATAAATATCTGACCAGAAATCTGTTGTTTATAAATATCTGACAAGAAATATGTTGTTGATAGAGATATGACCAGGAATCTGTTGTTTATAGAGATATGACCAGGAATCTGTTGTTTATAGAGATATGACTAGGAATCTGTTGTTTATAGAGATCTGACCAGAAATCTGTTGTTTATAGAGATCTGACCACAAATCTGTTGTTTATAGAGATATGACAAGAAATCTGTTGTTTATAGCGATATGACTAGGAATCTGTTGTTTATAGAAATATGACCAGGAATCTGTTGTTTATAGAGATATGACAAGAAATCTGTTGTTTATAGAGATATGACTTGGCATCTATAACATTTATGAATAATACACTCTACCTTATGATTATTCCTGTTATAACATGATGTCTCGTCTCTTGGATTTCCACATTGTATTTCTAGAAGTTTTTGGTTCTTCACATTATGCTTCCAGATGTTTTGGCTTTTCTGACATAAATATTGATAATCTGCTAATGCTGTGTTTTTCTCTGGAACCATATATAGCTGTGAAATGATGTGATTATGGAACTACAACCGACAAGTGCAAATTAACTGGGAACGGTCGTAATAGATTGATATTTACATGGATGTAAACGTTGGCAATTCGTGTGTTAGCATCGCAGTAATTACTTCTGTAGATTAATTCACCATTAGTCATATACCTCTATCAGTCTACTGAAAACCCAAAGCTTTCTTCCAATATATTCAAAATATTCACCATTCTGATCATAATTCCAACTCTGTTGATTCTGGTGACAATTCTATCCCTCCTACCATTCTGGTGACAATTCTATCCCTCCCACCATTTTGGTGACAATTCTATCATTCCTACCATTCTGGTGACAATTCTATCCCTCCTACCATTCTGATGACAATTCTAACCCGCCTATCATTCTGATGACAATTCTAACCCGCCTATCATTCTGGTGACAATTCTATCCCTCCTACCATTCTGGTGACAATTCTATCCCGCCTATCATTCTGGTGGCAATTCTGTCCCTCATACCATTCTGGTGACAATACTACAAAGCTCCCAAAGCTACCATTCTCGCCACAATGCCATATAGGACTTAAGATTGTACTCGGTAGATTGTACTCGGTAGATTGTACTCGGTAGATTGTACTCGGTAGATTGTACTCGGTAGATTGTACTCGGTAGATTGTACTTGGTAGATTGACAAGGTATAGTAGGTTGATACATTATGTACTTGTGGTTGATTGACAGTAGCTTTGCTATTTCTTACCTGATAGATACTAGCCCTCCACCTCTGGGTTTCTAGTTCGTAACCCATGTGGGGCAGTTGCCTGGTACTGACCATAGTTTGGTAGTTTTTCTCCAAGTACTCTGGCTTTCCTCCTACTCCAAAACCAGGCACGTCATTAAAAGACCCTGGCTGTTAATACGACATTAAACAAAATATACCAAACCAAACCTGATAGATTGTCACCTCTATTTCCAGTGTTGTATCGACGACAGTGAAGAGATGCTGAAGCTTTTGCTAGAGTTTGGCGCCCAGGTGAATGCTCAGGACAGTGAGATGTGGACAGCGTTACACGCCGCCGCCACCTGTGGTCATGTGCACCTCTGTAAACACCTCATAGACAAGTAAGTACT
Organism: Pecten maximus; assembly: GCF_902652985.1. Taxonomy (NCBI): domain Eukaryota; kingdom Metazoa; phylum Mollusca; class Bivalvia; order Pectinida; family Pectinidae; genus Pecten; species Pecten maximus. The sequence continues at coordinate 29,574,783 of NC_047025.1, forward strand.
GACGGCTTTAGTCGTGGTCAAGGTCATTACATTTGTAAGGCTTGGAAGCTGAAATACATCAGAATATAGAGGTGGTTGATATGTGTTAAAGATTGGAATTGGTAAAACGTAGTAATTTGAAGATAGTAATCATTGATATAAGCTCTAAACATGGTTTTTGCGATTTTGATATGTAAACTAAGTACGCGTGGGGGTAATTTTCATGATCAATCCACTTTCGTTTGTAGTTCGAGATTATGCAAGTTGATATCAAAATAATATGAGTGGGGGAAATTTTCGCAATCAAAAAGACTGTGTAATTAGCATAAATTTCCACGTTTACTGTAGGATATGAAAGATTGCTGTGTGCAAGGCTAGTAAGGTGTGGGGTTAATGATTTGTTAAAGGTTTGGAATCAGACTTTCTGATGTTTAGAATTTGAGATTGGTATGACTTAGAGAGTTGTTAAGTGTGTAAGGTTTTAAGAGACAATAAGCCGTCCTAGTGCCAACTCCTTACTATAGGGTTAACCAGTGTTTACTGTTAACTCCTTACTATAGGGTTAACTAATGTTTACTGTTAACTCCTTACTATAGGGTTAACCAGTGTTTACTGTTAACTCCTTACTATAGGGTTAACCAGTGTTTACTGCCAACTCCTTACATTAGGGTTATTAAAGGGTTAACAAGTGGCTACCAACAGTTCCTTTAAAGCTAAAAGTGAAGCGGAGAGCTATTAAAGACCCAATTTGATAGACTCTTGTTTGCCCAGCTAAGCAGAGAGAACTCCAGGTAACCCTATCACTCATTCCCCAAGGAGTCCTCGCTCGATTGGGAGGATACTAGTACTCTGAACTAACTTGGATATTTGTTTTGAATTTGTATATAACAACTTTAGTCAGCCCATTTGATAGTTAGTTTGTATATTGCATGACAACATGCATGGTGTCTTGAATGATCTTTACAGTTCCTTATCACAGACCTGTGGCTGTGTAATTGACCAGGTCATTGATAGAGTATTGGGCTTTCACACCAGATGGCACACTAAGGCTATCCGATCATCATCAATTCTCCACTCTCCTTGACCATGCTGCCTGTTTTCATTGGTCCATCAATAATTTGACACCTATATGTTATGGGAGGCTCACCCAGGCTGGGTCACTGACCATTTGTATTTACCCATGATAGATTTATGTACATTAACTGTTTGCTGTGTGTTTGAGGACATGGGGATATAGGGATGGCTGGGTCACTGACCATTTGTATTTACCCACGATAGATTTATGTTTGAGGACATGGGGATATAGGGATGGCTGGGCCACTGACCATTTGTATTTACCTATGATAGATTTATGTTTGAGGACATGGGGATATAGGGATGGCTGGGTCACTGACCATTTGTATTTACCTATGATAGATTTATGTTTGAGGACATGGGGATATAGGGATGGCTGGACCACTGACCATTTGTATTTACCCACGATAGATTTATGTTTGAGGACATGGGGATATAGGGATGGCTGGGTCACTGACCATTTGTATTTACCCATGATAGATTTATGTTTGAGGACATGGGGATATAGGGATGGCTGGACCACTGACCATTTGTATTTACCCACGATAGATTTATGTTTGAGGACATGGGGATATAGGGATGGCTGGGTCACTGACCATTTGTATTTACCCACGATAGATTTATGTACATTAACTGTTTGCTGTGTGTTTGAGGACATGGGGATATAGGGATGGCTGGGCCACTGACCATTTGTATTTACCCATGATAGATTTATGTTTGAGGACATGGGGATATGGGGATGGCTGGGTCACTGACCATTTGTATTTACCCATGATAGATTTATGTACATTAACTGTTTGCTGAGTGTTTGAGGACATGGGGATATAGGGATGGCTGGGTCACTGACCATTTGTATTTACCCACGATAGATTTATGTTTGAGGACATGGGGATATAGGGATGGCTGGGCCACTGACCATTTGTATTTACCCACGATAGATTTATGTTTGAGGACATGGGGATATAGGGATGGCTGGGTCACTGACCATTTGTATTTACCCATGATAGATTTATGTTTGAGGACATGGAGATATAGGGATGGCTGGGCCACTGACCATTTGTATTTACCCACGATAGATTTATGTACATTAACTGTTTGCTGTGTGTTTGAGGACATGGGGATATAGGGATGGCTGGGCCACTGACCATTTGTATTTACCCACGATAGATTTATGTTTGAGGACATGGGGATATAGGGATGGCTGGGCCACTGACCATTTGTATTTACCCACGATAGATTTATGTTTGAGGACATGGGGATATAGGGATGGCTGGGTCACTGACCATTTGTATTTACCCATGATAGATTTATGTTTGAGGACATGGAGATATAGGGATGGCTGGGCCACTGACCATTTGTATTTACCCACGATAGATTTATGTACATTAACTGTTTGCTGTGTGTTTGAGGACATGGGGATATAGGGATGGCTGGGCCACTGACCATTTGTATTTACCCACGATAGATTTATGTTTGAGGACATGGGGATATAGGGATGGCTGGGCCACTGACCATTTGTATTTACCCACGATAGATTTATGTTTGAGGACATGGGGATATGGGGATGGCTGGGTCACTGACCATTTGTATTTACCCACGATAGATTTATGTTTGAGGACATGGGGATATAGGGATGGCTGGGCCACTGACCATTTGTATTTACCCACGATAGATTTATGTTTGAGGACATGGGGATATAGGGATGGCTGGGCCACTGACCATTTGTATTTACCCATGATAGATTTATGTTTGAGGACATGGGGATATAGGGATGGCTGGGCCACTGACCATTTGTATTTATCCATGATAGATTTATGGACATTACTGTTTACTGTGTGTTTGAGGACATGGGGATATAGGGATTCTCTTAATGAAAAAAAGACAGATTAGAGTTTATAGGGATATTCCTATCCTCCTCAAAGTCAGATTGTGTCGTAATATTTGCTCACCTGATTTCTGTCAAATGAGCGGGTGTACATGTGAAATTCTTCTTCTGCTATGTTGATGAAGTAGTCCGTTCGTCAATATCCTAGAAATCTGGGGTGAATTAACCTAAATTGACTCTGTATAAATCTGTGAATAAAACTACCAAACAACTACTTTTATGCTATATTTATAACCCTGAGTTTTAATGTCTTGATACTGCACAGTGGCTACGAGATGTATATTTTTACGAGGAATGATCACCAGGTTGGCCTACAATGTTCTCATCATTGTTTCCTCCTATCGCTACCTTATTTCACCCTCCACAATCAGGACATTTCAGTAAGGGCATATAACACCACTAAAAAACTACTGACCTCACCATATATATATATATATATATAGACCCCAGGTTGATTGACCGAGCTACTACCACGCTGACACTTGCGCATAAAAGTAGCCTTATTTGAATATTGACGTTTTTTGAAATGTAGGTCAAATACCAAATGTTCCGAAGTCCCCAAATCCACGATCAAATATTTTGGCGTCTGAAAATCTGAGGAAATCCTTTGTTGATAGAATACATTAGCTGTGTGCATAGTGATAAGAGTGTAATGTGCTTGCCTCTGATACAACCTGCCCTTGATTTTTTAGTGTGACCTTTTGATATAAATATCATAATTTTTCATAATTTGCTCAGAAATATTAGACATATTTTTTTTTGCAGAAAAAAATGCATGTATTTGCAAGGAAGACTACATCTTCCTAAACTATATCTGGAGATCTGTTGATCAGGCATATAGAATAAATTCTTTGTTGCTTTTCACACATTAACATGAGACATATTGGGCATATTTGAGGGACGTGAAGGATATGTGGGATACACATTGTCATCATGTTGCCCTTCTGATTGTCCGATTGATCCGTAACATTAATTCATCTTAGCTGATGTCAGCAACTCAAGTAGAATGGCGCTGCCATATTTTGTGATCATCGTGTGACAAAGTTAATCAAGTACAAAGCTGAGCTATTGATTGTAGAATTGAATAGCTTCATTGCAATACTGGAAGCTGAGTAATGTATACTTTGTCATCCATATAAGGCAGGGTCATTCCTCAAAACTTACACCTGGTATTGTATCGCATCGCTAACTGACAGATATATATATTACGTTGAGCATTTCCTTCCTTTTCCACTTAGACCTTTTATATGAACACAATTTTACATTCAAGTTTCGCATGAACTCAGACAATGGTGAGGGCAAACCCCTTGAGCAAAGAGGCTGATTACTTACAGATATTATATGTAGAAAGTATACTTTCTTGTGTCTATTAGTCACATTATAATAACATTTTTGTAGGGATACAATAATAGGTTGCATAATACATTACAATATTGCCATTATTCATTATTTAATTATTAGTCACATTATAATAACATTTTTGTAGGGATACAATAAATAATAATAGGTTGCATAATACATTACAAGATTGCCATTATTCATTATTTAAGACCCCCCCCCCATAAGCATATGTGTTACAACTCTAAATATTTTTATAAGAAAAGTCTAAAGCTGAATTTATTTGTTTCTTTTGTCTGAGTGATCTGTTTAAATCCCTTTTATATTTGTTAGTTGTAGGATGTTCTATTCTCGGTGAAATGTTTTGGGTCAAAATTGACATTACTCTAGAGCTAGTTAGTTATGCTTTGAAGAGATGAGCCCACACACAATCTCTTCTAGAATTATATTCTATTGAACATGTAATTTATACAAATTAGGGACCAACTATATATAAGGAAGGATCAGTGTAGCCCTGACTTCCTGTGGTAATGACAAAAGATTAAATCTCAGACCTATATTTGGGCTAGAGCTAGCGCTCTATATCTAATGATGATTGTTCCCAGCTAGTTATATGTAGAAGACTTTCTTGTAGAAATCACAGACCAATGTTACCACATCTGCTTGTAGAAATTTCTCTCAGATGTCAATGAGATTTTAGTCGGGATTGGTACATGTTATGCGTAACTGGGGAGGACAGCTATGCATAAAAGATAATTTCTCGACAGAAATTTTTTATTTTTCAAAATTGAAATAGTTATATTCGAATTGAATTTCAGAGTGAAAATACTATTACCATAGTAATTTTGATATGAATAGTTGTAAAGTGCATAAGAATGCTGATTGCATTGTAAGATATTGAAAGTGCTGACAACCATAACAAAATTTTATTTCAATGTTTCTAGATTTTATTTTTTCATTCACTTATGATTCTTCAAAAATGTCATTGATTCGGCTAAGAATGACAATATGCACTTAAAGTTTTTTTTTGAGGATGTATACATTGGGAGTTAGATTAATGAGGGTGAGGGTATGTAATAGAGATGGCATTGTATGCTGTATGGATGAGTGTATGGTGTTGGTGAGATACGGCTTGGTAGTATTTGGTGGAGATGTGTATATATATGGTAAGGATGAGTATATGGTGAGGATGAGTATATGGTAAGGATAAGTGTATGGTGAGGATGAGTATATGGTGAGGATGAGTATATGGTGAGGATGAGTGTATGGTGAGGATGAGTATATAGTGAGGATGAGTATATAGTGAGGATGAGTATATGGTGAGGATGAGTGTATGGTGAGGATGAATGTATGGTGAGGATATGTATAGTGAGGATGAGTGTATGGTGAGGATGAATGTATGGTGATGAGTATATGGTGAGGATGAGTATATGGTGAGGATGAGTATATGGTGAGGATATGTATAGTGAGGATGAGTATATGGTGAGGATGAATGTATGGTGAGGATGAGTATATGGTGAGGATGAGTATATGGTGAGGATGAGTGTATGGTGAGGATGAGTGTATGGTGAGGACGAGTATATAGTGAGGATGAGTATATGGTGAGGATGAGTGTATGGTGAGGATGAGTGTATGATGAGGATGAGTATATGGTGAGGATGAGTATATGGTGAGGATGGGTATATGGTGGGGATGAGTGTATGGTGAGGATGAGTGTATGATGAGGATGAGTATATGGTGAGGATGAGTGTATGGTGAGGATGAGTGTATGGTGAGGATGAGTATATGGTGAGGATGAGTGTATGGTGAGGATGAGTGTATGGTGAGGATGAGTGTATGGTGAGGATGAGTGTATGGTGAGGATGAGTGTATGGTGAGTATGAGTATATGGTGAGAATGAGTATATGGTGAGGATGAGTATATGGTGAGGATGAATGTATGGTGAGGATGAGTGTATGGTGAGGATGAATGTATGGTGAGGATGAGTATATGGTGAGGATGAATGTATGGTGAGGATGAGTGTATGATGAGGATGAGTGTATGATGATGATGAGTGTATGGTGAGGATGAGTATATGGTGAGGATGAATGTATGGTGAGGATGAGTGTATGATGAGGATGAGTATATGGTGAGGATGAGTATATGGTGAGGATGAGTGTATGGTGAGGATGAGTGTATGGTGAGGATGGGTGAATGGTGAGGATGAATGTATGGTGAGGATGAGTATATGGTGTTGGTGAGTGTATGGTAAGGATGAGTGTATGGTGAGGATGAGTGTATGGTGAGGATGAGTGTATGGTGAGGATGAGTGTATGGTGAGGATGGGTGAATGGTGAGGATGAGTGTATGGTGAGGATGAATGTATGGTGAGGATGAGTGTATGGTGAGGATGAGTATATGGTGAGGATGAGCGTATGGTGAGGATGAGCGTATGGTGAGGATGAGTGTATGGTCAGGATGGGTGAATGGTGAGGATGAGTGTATGATGAGGATGAGTGTATGGTGAGGATGAGTATATGGTGATGATGAGTATATGGTGAGGATGAGTGTATGGTGAGGATGAGTATATGGTGAGGATGAGTATATGGTGAGGATGAGTATATGGTGAGGATGAGTGTATGGTAAGGATGTGTGTATGGTGAGGATGTGTGTATGGTGAGGATGAGTATATGGTGAGGATGAGTATATAGTGAGGATGAGTATATGGTGAGGATGAGTGTATGGCGAGGATGAGTATATGGTGAGGATGATTATATGGTAAGGATGAGTATATGGTAAGGATGATTATATGGTAAGGATGAGTATATGGTGAGGATGAGTGTATTGTGAGGATGAGTATATGGTGAGGATGAGTATATGGTGAGGATGAGTATATGGTGAGGATGGGTATATGGTGAGGATGAGTATATCGTGAGGATGAGTGTATGGTGAGGATGAGTGTATGGTGAGGATGAGTATATGGTGAGGATGGGTGTATTGTGATTGATGAGCATATGATGAGGATGAGTATATGGTGAGGATGTGTGTATGGTGAGGATGAGTATATAGTGAGGATGAGTATATGGTGAGGATGAGTATATGGTGAGGATGATTATATGGTAAGGATGAGTATTTGGTGAGGATGAGTATATGGTGAGGATGGGTGTATTGTGAGGATCAGACCTTCAGGGAAAGATGTTGTAACTGATGATCATCAGTCTGATATTAGGCAAATGTCAGCCTATGACTTCTTATCTACAACATGTCACTCTCAATTTCATTCTGTCTTGTTACTCCATAAATTATTCCTGTGTGTAAAATAAGAAAAAAATATGGCATCTAAATTATTCACATATACAATGATCCTTACATTGATATCCGTGAAGTATAACAATTGTTACAGTTATCTTAAAGATGTTTCCATGGTTACAGATAAAAACCATTCCCTCATTTCTTATCAGTTTAGGTTTTATCCATAAACAAAGCTTGTTATCACAATGAGACATATTAAGTGAGTTGTGTTAGTGAACAGAATACCTATGTTTGTATATTTCATCTTTCGTGTTATAGGGCTGGGTATAAAACAAGAAAGGTGTGTCAGTAAAAGAATACTTATATATGTATACTTCATCTTTCGTGTTATAGGGCTGGGTATAAAACAAGAAAGGTGTGTCAGTAAAAGAATACTTATATATGTATACTTCATCTTTCGTGTTACAGGGCTGGGTATAAAACAAGAATGTTGAAATAATAAATTTCTCTTAACACGAAGAGAAAATATTAAAAATCACATTGGAAAACTATGAGATTGATATTGTATATTGATGATACTGATGTGCAGTGATGGAATTTCATTCCAAGCAGGGACTACATAGATTGTTGGGTAGAGTAACATTAATCTACTCCGTAAAGTACACAGAGTAAGATTATACCAGGGAACCACAAATACATTCATTTGTTAATGGACTATTGCTTCTATGGAATTTGAGAAATGGATTGATGTTGCCATAAAATCATTTGTATCTTAACTTTGATTTGTCTTCATTACCAGAGGTTGATTAGGTTATATAAGGCTAGTGATAAAGTGCTGGTTGGTTAAGTTTATCACTTTATCACTAGCCCTCAACCTCTGGGTTGCAAGTTCAAAACCTACGTGGGGCAGTTGCCAGGTACTGACTGTAGGCCAGTGGCTTTTCTCCGGGTACTCTGGCTTTCTTCCACCTCCAAAACCTGGCACGTCCTTAAATGACCCTGGCTGTTAATAGGATGTTAAACAAAAAACAAACCAAAAATGATGTTGCCATAAAATCAGTTGTATTTTAACTTTGATTTGTCTTTATTACCGGAGGTTGATTAGGTTATATATATATTTGTGTAGATGTTAGATAAATCAAGGCTTTGTGTAAGTTCTTATAAATTTGTATAAAAATGGATTCTTCCTTACCATTGATCAAATGAAATCATCTACTTATCAAAATTGCATGCAAATGCTCAAAATGTATGACAAATAGTAAATATTGTATGAGAGAGAGAGCCGAACAGTTAAATCAAGCTTAAAGAATGCAACTTGGTATTTCTAAATTACTATTTCTTCAAATTTTCATGTTAAAGAATGTGACTAACAAGTTGTTTAATACCACAGAAAAGCAGAATAAATTGGATTTTAGCATTAAGTCTTTGTTTTATAGGGGGGCAGAGCTTTTAGCTGTGAATGCTGATGGAAACATGCCATACGACATTTGTGAGGATGAAGTGACCTTGGACTATATAGAGACAGAGATGGCTAAGAGAGGTCAGTATTATAAAGGTCAAGGCCATTTGTTTCATAAACTGAAGCAAAGTTACTTCACAAACATAGGTCTGTAAGTTGTAGTAATTAAACTCCCCAGCATGACACATGAAGCAGAATATATATACAGAGGGTCATATTGAAAGGAAACAATTGAAATGGTCATGAAGATAAGATCGTCAAGGTCATTGAGTTTTTTTAAGATGACTGGGCTTGTCACGTGATGATCAACCTACTGATTGTGTTGGAATAGGAGACACATTTGATAGGATTTATTTACCATAGTTGTATTTACCAGTTGTCAGAAGTCTGTCTTCCCTGGCCACACACCAAATATACATGTATACTCTACGTAATATAGTGGTAGAGGAGCAGCCCTATAAGATGTGAGGGATATGCCAGACCAGATCTATGTCATTACAGCTAGGCGGACAAGTTTGTCTAGACATAGTGCATCATGATGTCCGGCTCTCAACAGGGACTTAGGCATTCATAGCAATTACTTTGTGGCCAAAGTCTTCCCCGTTTTGTCTGTTATCCTGTTAGATGGTGGGACATTTAAACACCCAGTCTACACCTGTCAGCTTGTTACTCTGCCATTACAACATTATTCCGTGCATCAAGTAATTGATGTAACTACAATCTTAATTTAGTTACTGATAAACTAATTGCAATTGAACGTCATCGATGCAGAGATGAAATTTCACATCATTATTGTTATTATAATTAATGTTTAGTCTCTGTTAGAAAAAAAAGTAAAATTGACCTACATCTTCAATGCTCCTTATGTCATACAAAAATTTTACATCCTGCCCTGCACAAATTATACAAAATGTCATCAACCTCATAAGGTTATGAATTATATGTCCCATGTTTTGACATTGAATTCTTCCATTCACGAAAGGAAAACATGGCTCTATCTTCATATCATAGCCTCAATATGTGTATGCCATAGGCCTTAAATGATACAAATTGATGAAGGGCATTAAAACAATACAGCATGCATGTGTATGCCATCTAGGGATACAATATTGTTATCATGTTGTGGCTATCAATGTAAAAGGGAGACAAATATTATATACTATATTATACAAAAAATGTTCTAAAAACCTTCTTGCTCTAAATGATGACCAATTTGGCTGGGAAGCATAACATTTCAATTAGGCGTGGAGTGGACTGTATACATCAGGGTTGGAGTGGCCCTCCAGCTCAAGTGGTTAATACAGGAGCTATGATTCTAGTGTGGAAACACTAGCTTTCTGTGGCCAACTGTAATTGAGCAGAATTATATGGGGCATTTGTTTTACTCTACATCTGTGGCAGTCATTGAGAAACGAAGTAAATTGATCGAATAGCTTTGTGGAGGGTGTTTTGTTTGATGCATATTTGTGAACAATTTTCCATACAATGAACATGTAATTCTCTATGGAAAAGTTGGGAGGCAGCACAACATATTCTGTGTTTTATGCTTGTTATTTGTGTTAACATTATCATGATAGTAAATGCTTTCTAACTGTAATTAAACCATAAACTGGAAGGTGTTTCCCCTTGTTTACAAATATTATACTGTATTCCAATGTCAAAGTGTCTCCATACATTGAAGTGTATTAATATGTCTCCATACATTGAAGTGTATTCCTATGTCTCCACACATTGAAGTGTATCCCTATGTCTCCATACATTGAAGTGTATACCTGTCTCCACACATTGGAGTGTATCTCTGTCTCCATACATTGAAGTGTATCCCTATGTCTCCATACATTGAAGTGTATCCCTATGTCTCCATCTCCATACATTGAAGTGTATCCCTATGTCTCCATACATTGAAGTCTATCCCTATGTCTCCACACATTGAAGTGTATCCCTGTCTCCATACATTGAAGTGTATCCCTATGTCTCCACACATTGAAGTGTATCCCTATGTCTCTATACATTGAAGTATATCCCTATGTCTCCACACATTGAAGTGTATCCCTGTCTCCATAATTGAAGTCTATCCCTATGTCTCCATACATTGGAGTGTATCCCTATGTCTCCATACATTGAAGTGTATTCCTATGTCTCCATACATTGAAGTGTATCCCTATGTCTCCATACATTGAAGTGTATCCCTATGTCTTTATACATTGAAGTGTATCCCTGTCTCCATACATTGAAGTCTATCCCTGTCTCCATACATTGAAGTGTATTCCTATGTCTCCATACATTGAAGTATATCCCTATGTCTCCACACATTGAAGTGTATCCCTGTCTCCATACATTGAAGTGTATCCCTATGTCTCCATACATTGGAGTGTATCCCTATGTCTCCATACATTGAAGTGTATTCCTATGTCTCCATACATTGAAGTGTATCCCTATGTCTCCATACATTGAAGTGTATCCCTATGTCTCCATACATTGGAGTGTATCCCTATGTCTCCATACATTGAAGTGTATCCCTATGTCTCCATACATTGAAATGTATCTATGTCTCCATACATTGAAGTGTATCCCTATGTCTCCATACATTGAAGTGTATCCCTATGTCTCCATACATTGAAGTGTATCCCTATGTCTTCACGCATTGAAGTGTATCCTTATGTCTCCATACATTGAAGTGTATCCCTATGTCTCCACACATTGAAGTGTATCCCTGTGTCTCCATACATTGAAGTGTATTCCTATGTCTCCATACATTGAAGTGTATCCTTATGTCTCCATACATTGAAGTGTATCCCTGTGTCTCCATACATTGAAGTGTATCCCTATGTCTCCATACATTGAAGTGTATCTCTATCTCCATACATTGAAGTGTATCTCTGTCTCCATACATTGAAGTATATTCCTATGTCTCCATACATTGAAGTGTATCTCTGTCTCCATACATTGAAGTGTATCCCTATGTCTCCATACATTGAAGTGTATCCCTATGTCTCCATACATTGAAGTGTATCCCTATGTCTCCATCTCCATACATTGAAGTGTATCCCTGTCTCCATACATTGAAGTGTATCCCTATGTCTCCACACTTTGAAGTGTATCCCTATGTCTCCATACATTGAAGTGTATCCCTATGTCTTCACGCATTGAAGTGTATCCCTATATCTCCATACATTGAAGTGTATCCCTATGTCTTCACGCATTGAAGTGTATCCCTGTGTGTCCATACATTGAAGTGTATCCCTGTCTCCATACATTGAAGTGTATCTCTGTCTCCACACATTGAAGTGTATCCCTATGTCTCCATACATTGAAGTGTATCCCTATGTCTCCACACATTGAAGTGTATCCCTGTCTCCATACATTGAAGTGTATCCCTATGTCTCCACACATTGAAGTGTATCCCTGTGTCTCCATACATTGAAGTGTATCCCTATGTCTCCATACATTGAAGTGTATCTCTGTCTCCATACATTGAAGTGTATCCCTATGTCTCCATACTTTGAAGTGTATCCCTGTGTCTCCATACATTGAAGTGTATCCCTATGTCTCCATACATTGAAGTGTATCCCTATGTCTCCATACATTGAAGTGTATCCCTATGTCTCCATACCTTGAAGTGAATGTCTCTATACATTGTAGTGTATCCCTATGTCTCCCTCCATCTCCATACATTGAAGTGTATCCCTGTCTCCATACATTGAAGTGTATCCCTATGTCTCCATACATTGAAGTGTATCCCTATGTCTCCATACCTTGAAGTGAATGTCTCTATACATTGTAGTGTATCCCTATGTCTCCCTCCATCTCCATACATTGAAGTGTATCCCTGTCTCCATACATTGACGTGTATCCCTGTCTCCATACATTGAAGTGTATCCCTATGTCTCCATACATTGAAGTGTATCCCTATGTCTCCATACATTGAAGTGTATCCCTATGTCTCCATACATTGAAGTGAATGTCTCTATACATTGTAGTGTATCCCTATGTCTCCCTCCATCTCCATACATTGAAGTGTATCCCTGTCTCCATACATTGAAGTGTATCCCTATGTCTCCATACATTGAAGTGTATCCCTGTCTCCATACATTGAAGTGTATCCCTATGTCTCCATACATTGAAGTGTATCCCTATGTCTCCATACATTGAAGTGTATCCCTATGTCTCCACACATTGAAGTGTATCCCTATGTCTCCATACCTTGAAGTGAATGTCTCTATACATTGTAGTGTATCCCTATGTTTCAGTCCTTTAGTCACCCCCCACCCCCCCACCTCCCACCCCCATTCCCCGCCCAGCTTTTAAACTCCTGTTTCTGAGACTCTTATCACAAACTCCAGGGAGACTTGAGCAATTTTTTTTTTCTGTCTGTAATGCATTTAATATGTTTTTGATCACCAGGCATCACGCAGGAAGAGATAGATGATACCAGATTGATAGCAGAGAAAGAAATGTTAAAAGATATGGAGTACATTGTCTCTCAGAATGGCAACTTGGAGTATTACACAGAGAACGGTACAACTCCTGTAAGTAGGTCTATGTAAATCTGATGTAAATACATGAAGATATCGTAAGAGAGGATAGAAAATGTATGGAGAAAAGGTCACTGGAACCATAAAATACAACTGTAAAAGATATTTATTGCAGTTTTAAGCTTACTTTTTTGTGCATGTTGTATTTTTTCAATGATTAGTTTAACAAAACACATTTTTTCTTGAATAATTGGTATTCAGGTATTAAAAAGAACCTACAGTTTTTGGGTTGTTTAAAATGTACCTGGGGAATGCTGACTAAGTCAAGTCACAAGTTGTTGCATTCCATGTACATGCTTGCCTTATCCATTTGATTTCAACATGTCTATTTAAACCAGCTGTTGTTGTTTTTCAAATTTCTGTTTAGTTTTATCCATACATAAATCTTCAATACACTTCTACCTTGTATTAGTGGGATATAAATGTGTACGGAATTTGATTTTGTCTACTGTACAACCTGAGATGTCAGATTGTTTTTATCCTGATGAATGATAATCAGTTAAGTTATAACTCAGCTAGGTCTGTTTACTTTAACAGTAAAGTTTAATATCTTAATCACAGAATTATACTAACAGTACATGCAACTTCAAAAAAATTTAAAAAGTAAGAAGATATGTGGGACATTGACTTCAACTTTTTTAAAGCTCTCGGAACTTTTTGCGAGCCTGTAAAAATCCTGTCGGACCAGTTATCTAACTTTTTCCTGACGGCTTTTTCATAGGGTAATTATTACAAGTGACATTTACTATAGTTAAGTTTGTAACTGGTATTTTCAGATAATTTGTTTAATGGCAAGCTACAGTAAATTCATCTGTAAATCAAATTTTACTGCAGCAAATAGATCGAGTGACTTTTATTTCACAGATTTTTTATTCAGTCTTGAGAAAATTTGTATTTCTCTGAAGACATTATCAGTGCTTACACATTGTTAGATTGTAACAGATTCCCCTTTGATATACTTGAGGATGGTACCTGATGTTTATGGGGCCGCACGCGGTGGCCGAGTGGTTAAGGTGTCCCAACACTTTATCACTAGCCCTCCACCTCTGGGTCACAAGTTCGAAACCTATGTGGGTCAGTTGCCAGGTACTGACTCTAGGCCGTTGGTTTTTCTCCGGGTACTCCGGTTTCCTCGCACCTCCAAAACCTGGCATGTCCTTAAACAAAAACAAAACCAAAAAAAAACTTATGTTTCAAGCAAAAAAAAACTACATCAAGCAAACATTGACCAAATACCCAGAGTTTTCTATTTTACGCAAATTTCAAATGGCTACCATAGCAACCATAATTGGCATTATAAATATGAATGTAGATATCTTATAATGTTCGTAACAATTAGGTAACAACGTATTTGGAAGCAGAGATTTAAAAATTCATTTCAGTTTAGAATTTGATAATTGATAATTATATAAGTATACAAAGCTGAATCGGGCCAGAAAGAGTTCTCTGATGCATTTTGATTACCTCATATGCTTTACTTGAACAGTAATGTGCCACTTTCTCCTAAATTAGAAAAGGATTACAGCTGAATCTTCCTTAATTACAATGGTCATTCGATTGATAGAGCACTGCGACAAAATGATTGAGTTTTTTGGTTTTAGATGGTGTCAGTAGTGCAAAATTATTCTAGTATGGTGAACATGAGCCCGCGAGATTACATTCTTAGAAAATAATTGTTAATTAAACAATAGGCTTACGCGATTTTGAAGTCGGTGAAATTTTGAAGATTCATGAACATGCATCCAAAACAAAAAATGATCCTGTCAACTAATCATGGAAAAGAATAAATTATCCTGTCAACTAATCATGGAAAAGAATAAATTATGGAATGGTAAATTTTTTTCAGCTCCACATCGCAGCTGCCAATGGCTTCATACATGTAGCTGAATTTCTGTTGGATCATCATGTTTCTGTGGATATGAGAG
Organism: Pecten maximus; assembly: GCF_902652985.1. Classification (NCBI taxonomy): domain Eukaryota; kingdom Metazoa; phylum Mollusca; class Bivalvia; order Pectinida; family Pectinidae; genus Pecten; species Pecten maximus. The sequence goes on from NC_047025.1 coordinate 29,590,209, forward strand.
ACCGGGACTCGTGGCAACCAATCCATGCTGCAGCTTGTTGGCTTCAGGTAGAGTTATCTCCCTTAGTTTAAAATGTCACCAATTCATGAGAAATTTGTTAACGATAGTATATTATATCAGAAATTTTGTAATGTATTTTCTTGCAAATTGAAAGTAGGTGATACATAAGTTAAAATGTTTTTAAAAATATCTTTTGAAGCACTATTAATGTTATTGAATTACTTGCAAGGAAATCTAAGAATAATCAAGGTCAAAGGTCATCTCTACAAAATTCATAGGTTATTAATAATCTAATGAAATCTGCAATGCTTTTCATAGCTTTGATTGTGTATCCTGTCACGGTTTTTAATTTCAGCCTGAAATGATAGAACTACTAGTAAGGAATGGTGCCGATATTGACTCTAAATCCAAAAATGGCGAGACTCCTTTTGGTAAGATCTTTGTGAATGACGTTTGATTTTTTTGCCTCATATAGAGAAACATCAGGCAAAGAGACTCAAAAAAATATTTATTTACAGTATTTAAATGAGTTCAGCATCCGGATAGAGTAACGTTTTCATTGTATATACGTACAGTGTGTAAAATTCCAAATAACCTGGTAATTGGCATATTATACCCTATTGGGTACAGTTGTTTAAAAGGTGATTAGGCTAATCACAGTTTAACAACAGTTTTAAAATCCTGATAAAATCTTTTCTAGTAAAACTAACTTGACAAAACTTTATGAAATTATATCACTCCTCAGTTTCTTCCTACCTGCCTGTTTTAAGGACTACACACACTCGGGTTTTGAAGTAAAGGGGAAATGAGATTTTCATTTACAAGTGATTAAGCTAATCACCTTTTGAACAACTGGGCCCTGATTGTTTTTAAACTCTAAACAACATTTGTCTAATTTATGTTTAGAAATTTTATTCTGTAGTAAATCATTTTAAGTGGTGACAGGAACATTTAAATTTCTGGTTGGCCATCCTTTAATGACCTGAAATGCTGATAGGACGCTAATCAATACCAAACCATTTCTGGTTGACAGGAGAAAGAGAATTAGTAAACTTTTAAAAGGATAGATGGAATATAAATATCCACGATTTATAGATATACACATATCTGTCAAATGTCTGAAAACATTAAAGATTGCTATGGAATAAAGTACAGTTTATGTGTAATGTAAGAAATTTGTGTGAGATGCTGAGATAAAGATTGTTATGGAATAAAGTGTGTGTAATGTTACATATTTGTGTGAGGATGCTGAAATAAAGATTATTATTGAATAAAGTGTGTGTAATGTTACAGATTTGTGTGAGGACGCTGAAATAAAACAGAAGATCCTAGACATGAAGGATGAGATAGAGAACAACAAAGCCAGTCGATCCAAAGACAATGTCCGACGACATAAACACAACACAAGATCGTAAGTATAGCTGGTCAGCTGGTTCGTGGTGCTGGCATTATTACCTGGATAGTACGCTGTCATTATTTGGATCTAACATGTAGCGTACCTGTACGGTTCGGTCACCACTGCAGGATTTACCTGCAGGGGAATTTTCTACATGTATGTTTCCATGGAGACGGTAATAACCTCTTCTTTATTGGTACAGTTTTATTTAGCTGATAATTGGCATAACATTATATCTCGATCAGACAATATTTTATGCTGGTTTATAGATTTTTTTATATTACTAGATCTGACAATCACATCATCATTGAGTTATAATGTTCAGTTTAGAATTCTGATATAATGATATTATCTCAACAGAACAGAAATTGGCTGCTATGTATAGGATATTCATATATTAATTAATCTTGACATCAATCTGAGATTGATCATAATCAAAAGCTATTGGAGCAGTCAATTGATATTGCTCATAGAATGTCCTAGTTTAATAACCATGGTTACTCCATACATGTAAGCACTGCCCAGTGACCTCTCTAAAATGTTATATTATCCACGGCTGTGACTTGGGACTGTAAATAACCCTACCAAGTGTATGCATGTTGATTATATAAACAGATATAGTCCAGTATCACTAAACGCTGTCAAGCTTCCAGCAAATCATTTAGATTTTTTGTCCTGTCTGGCTGCCTGTCTAGATATTATAGAAATGCACTTTATCATTGTAATATGGTTTCCAATATTTTGCTTTGACATTTTGCAGAACTTTTCATCAATTTATTATAATCATCCTTTTTTATTTCATCATTAAACCATTAAAATAACAGATTATCTTTTTTTTTTTTTTTTAAACATTCCATTTTTTAATATTTTGAATTAGAAATAGAAATTCTGTCTATTTTGATGTGGAAAAAAGTGTTTGAATGAAAAAAATAAAATTAATGAAAGACTTTACAATTGATATATAAAATCTTATTTTTATGTTAGTTTTTAACCATTTAATTTTGTAGAAATAGTGAGTAGAGCTCTGTACGTATCCTAGGAAAGTAAATGATTTCTAGGGGGCGTTTCTTGTTTTAGGGGTACCTCTTCCACGTGAGTAACATTACATAATAGGACATTTTACATACTAGTTTCTTTATATATTAATACTCGCTGTTGACTCATCTCTCCTACTGCTAATGGTGCAATTTGGTCCAAAACAGTTAATAATGGGTTGTTGTTTTTTTCAAAGAAACACAGATGGAATACTTACCGCCTTAAAGCTTTTCCTTGTTAGCATAATTTGAAGTAGTGAAGAAGACACTTCCACTGATCAGGTCATTAACAAATAATCCACTGTTGTAATGATATAAGGGGGGAATTGGTTATGCTTTTATGTCTTATAAGATATATTGAGAGCTAAATCATGAGTCCATTAGTTAGAGTGTTAAACCTGTGAACTTAAATCTTTTTGTGTTGTAAAATTACTGTAGAGATGAGCGAGTCGACTGTGAAGACACTTACTCCGTTAGGTACAATAAACACAGAACAATTATTTCATTTGGATCTCTGAAAGGTTCAAAACACAAAACTTTTATTTCGTATCTTTTATCCTGTATTTTTATATTATTGCATGTACATTATTTTTCAACCTGTACTTTTACAAGCATATATACATACTTTGTATGTCGACTAATAGCACAATGTATATATATTTGATACTTTGTATGTCGACTAATAGCACAATGTATATATATTTGATACTTTGTATGTCGACTAATAGCACAATGTATATATATTTGATCTTGCTTGCTTTCTGATACTCTGTAGTAATAGCTTTTGTCTAATGATTACTCAACACCTATCTTGTAGTGTATGTATCAAGATAAATTTGATATTTATCTGGAAGCCTTGTTCTTATGTAAACAAATACCTGGTATATATATTGTTCATTCATTTTGATTACATCTTCCTTATTCCCCATTTCTGTCTGTATCTTTGACATACATAGTGTGTAGAGATGTCATACACGATAAACTCTTTGTGTAGAGATGTCATACACGATAGACTCTTTGTGTAGAGATGTCATACACGATGAAATCTTTGTACAGGTATGTCATACACGATAAACTCTTTGTGTAGAGATGTCATACACGATAGACTCTTTGTGTAGAGATGTCATACACGATAAACTCTTTGTGTAGAGATGTCATACACGATAGACTCTTTGTGTAGAGATGTCATACACGATAAACCCTTTGTGTAGAGATGTCATACACGATAGACTCTTTGTGTAGAGATGTCATACATGATAGACTCTTTGTGTAGAGATGTCATACACGATAAACTCTTTGTGTAGAGATGTCATACACGATAAACTCTTTGTGTAGAGATGTCATACACAATAGACTCTTTGTGTAGAGATGTCATACACGATAAACTCTTTGTGTAGAGATGTCATACATGATAGACTCTTTGTGTAGAGATGTCATACACAATAGACTCTTTGTGTAGAGATGTCATACACAATGAAATCTTTGTGTAGAGATGTCATACACGATAAACTCTTTGTGTAGAGATGTCATACACGATAAAATCTTTTGTATAGAGATGTTATACACTTAAAATCTATGGATAGAGATATTGTACATACAATCTTTCTGTAGAGATGTCATCGGTGTAAAAACATTCTGTAGAAATATTAGAAGTGAAAAACTTGTTTAAATTTTTTTCTTGTTGAAAATTTTATCAAATGAATGATATATCAGTTAGAGAAACTATAAAAGAATTAAGTTTTACAATTATTTTGTAACTTTAGACAGGTGGTGTTTTATAAATTACTACAGCAGATTCTTAAGGTATTTTTTTTAATGAGGTATGATGTCAAATAAAAGAATTTCGTTAGTGTTTGTCAAATCGTTCAGAAAAGATGACTTTAAAATAAATACAAATGAATAAAAACAATTAGAAAATCTATCTGTTCTACATGAATGTCACAGTGAGAATAAAATACATTATAAAGAAGAAAACTTCTCCAAAATGAAAGATGAATTTATATTTTGTCCTGAACTTTTTATATATTCTATGACAGTATTTAATGGAGTGGTCTCCCTTTGATAATGGTAGTTTTGGTTTTTTTTTTTTTTCAGCTTCTCTAATAGTTCCGCCTCATTATATAGTTCCAGTACCTCTCTGAGTGACAAACCACACAGGTATCCCCTCATTCACCCCTCATTTACAGGCTAGGATGAACTTGTTTTATACCGCTGACTGAGGTAGATCACTAATCTCTTGGCTAGAACTGTGAATAAAGATCTCTGTGATTGACGAATTCCTTAGAGATTCAGGCTTTCTGCTCACATACTGTGTTCTTATTCAATGAAATAAAAAATTGACAATATCTTAAAAGTATTCAAAATGATGGTCTGAAATCACACTTGAAATCTTGTTAACGAGCCAAAACTGTGAGCATAAAGAGACTATGACAGATTCACTCAACAGCTTTGTGAAGCAGACTTCCTTTAAATGAGAGTAGCATCTGCATGTGATTAATTTTCAAAAGGATTCCTGTGCTGCGTCAGATTTGTAAGTGCAAGTTCATCCTAACCTGAGGCCTTCCTTCATCATTTACCTTGCCTTTACCTCGCTAGACACTATAGTTCAATGGCATGTGACTCGGTAAACTTCAAATATAGCCACTCATATTGCAGATTCAACCTCTCTCAGCAAATTTTGTCTGTCCTAGAGGAATTCATCATACATTAGTCTACAATGCTGGCTATGTAGACTTATAGGTGAATTATTGGGGAGAAAGTCGTTGTTTCAAGTACATTTGTATAATAAAAATGCCAATTTTTTCAAAAGAATATAATTTTTCAGCTTGCTAATATTGAAATTTATATGAAGAAAGAAAGCACATTTTAATTCTAGTTTGATCTCTATTTACTGGACCATTGAGCTATATAATATGTACGATCTGTACCTCTACCATTACACGAAGGTGGCTGTATACAGGAAGGATATGGATTTACTTATGGTTTTAGTGCTATACCCTGAGAAACTTTTCTTATTGATATTTTTCAAAGAAATTTTTTGTTACACCAAGACCTTTTCTAATATGTATATGAATCACTGTGTTGATTTTGGCAACAAAATCAATGTATCAGAATCATATAACTTAATGAATTTACAAGTAATCTTGTGAACCAAAACAGATGGATTTTCTATGTATATTATATGTGTATACAGCCACTTCGTATATGAGGTAAATACCCAGTCATCTCCTGTTAATTCCCTGTTGTCATAAACCAAGCAGCCCTAATCATGTAGCAGTACTCCGACGAAAACGCTTTGAAATTAATTTGATATGTTTTGAGATCAAAGTTAGAGTGATCGTTAATTATTGTACTTGGATCCAGTAATTTGACAATTGTTACAAGTAAATCTGAGAAAAACTTACTGTATTTCAAATTTTAAATGCTATTTGATGTGACAATCCAGCCCATACCATGTTACTGACAAATGGCATTTCATTGTTGTTGGTCCCCTGGGCTTATTACAGGATAAAATAGTAGTTTATTAACTTAACCTTATCTGGAGTTATGCAAGGGAGATAACTGTTCCCCACAAAACAGGGGCAGGTAACTCCCACATTGATTTGCTGCTTTGTAAGTGATCCCTGGAGTTTGCCTTGCCAGTTATCTGTTAGCCGTTGTTTATCAATGAAACACAAGTATTACATATTGGGAGAGTTTAGCCAGTATAATATGTATATATGGAGACGGACAGATGTTCATGGAGATAAAGGAAGACGATTGTAATTACGTATACCATATATGGAAAGGAAGACGATTGTAATTACGTATACCATATATGGAAAGGTTGACAATTGTTATTACGTATACCATATATGGAAAGGTAGACAATTGTTATTACGTATACCATATATGGAAAGGTAGACAATTGTTATTACGTATACCATATATGGAAAGCTGCATGTTTGTAATTCTTGTACCGGAACATTTCACTTGGTCAGTGGCTTCTGATTCTACCTGGTGATATTCTTTTTTATATAGATTTTAATATTATGAAATTTACAATATCTTTTTATCTAAAAAAAAAACAACAAAAAAACAAACATTTATTTTGGGGTTTCATACTTGCAGGATCGAGTGGTCTTAATCAAAGTCTGCTCTAGTAAAAACAATTATTTAAAGATTATTTCCAATATTGATAGACACTGATGCCAATCCACAGTAATAGGCAAGCAGATTAAAAAAAAAAGATTGTAAAAACTTGGTTTTCCTGGACTTTGAAGTAGTCTATAATGCCTGCTAATGCCCAAACTCTGTCTGAGCTATTAAGTGATAAAGAGAAATTTAAGGCCCCCAGGGCCCGCCTGGTCCAACCAGGACTGCCTCAACTTGGAGAGATTTGTGATATAGAGTCTGACAGACTGGTATGGTCTGTGTGCTTATCAACCAAGCTCAGATCAGCTCAGGGGAAAAATACTTGTGTTTAGAAATTGGCCACAATATATTGGTCTGGTGATGTGGACTTTTTACCAGACAGCCCACTATTAGCTGGGGATAAACACCCCAAAGTCGCACATACAACACAAACATTCTAGCGACATTGATTCCAATGCATATCTATAACACTACATCAGTTGTCTGTATTCACTGTTTGCTGTCGAGAGAAGATTCGTATACAGTGTGTCAGACCCTTGTTAACAGGGTAGGACAGCTCAAGGCTTCTGGCATATGGTCAATAGTTATAAATGTGACATGAAAAAACATTTCCGAGTAAAAATACTACTTTTGTCTGTACTCTTTTAGGATTTTCTTTGAAAGTGGCTATAGATGTAAAAAACTAAATTCATTTCATCTGAATTTATTTAGTATAAATGGTGGTATACAGAATTTCCTTTGTACATTTGAAGGTGATTGTGAAGGTCACATAATGTCAAGTCCAGACTTTTAAGTGAACAATATGTTAGGGTGTACACATCTGTCGGATATATGGCGTATAATGAGCCTATATTGGGTAGTGTAGCAGATTACCATGACAACCATAAAAAAAAATTACTGAAGATAACCAGTTGACCTTTAAAGTTCCAATGTCATACGTGTCATCATTAGGTGATAAAGATAGTATTAATTGTTTGAAGGTCTTTGGAATCCATCTCTCCCTGTGCAACACTGGTTTTTGTAAATGTCTCTATCATTATGCATTTGATCTCAGGGATATATCTTAGGAAGATGTGGGCTCCTTGTGTGGAAAGTAAAAGGTACAGATTATTGTCAGAAAAGTTTGCTTGCCAAAATCTCTAGAGGACTCATTCCATGATTGATGTTATATATTTGTCATCTCGGAGTATTAAGGAACGAGATTTGCTAACTGTAATCAATCAGCAGTCAACAGGCCATGGTAAATCAATTTTTACTGAAAGAGAAAAATAGTCTAAAGCAGTTCATTTCTTTGTCATCTCATGACATTACAGATCGTTACATATATAACTGCCATTTTAATTTTATATTTTGTTAAAACCACATCGCTATTCAGTGGGTAGTAAGAAGAGAAAAGAAGATGAAATCATAGTTTTACTACATAATGTGACCGAGGTTTGTTTCTGAACCCGCCCATGTTGGTTAGGGTCAGGTAGTTAGAGGATGGTGGAATATTTCTGGGAGAGATTGATTTTGAGTATAGCAGCAGTAAATACTGGGGTCAAGGGTCAAACCTACCTCTTAATAAGGTTGCATGGGCTCTCTGTGGAATTGTATGGGTCAAATGTCAATCAAAGTTAATTACTAGTCAGTACGGATATGTAAGATATACTCCGCCTACGGCACTTTAGACCCATTACTCCTCAAGTATGTTTGTACTAAAGGGTAGCCAAGTCTGTCTGCATTGTCTGTTCAACTTTTTTCGTGGTTTTGTTTTTGACTTTGTTTCCCATGAGATATTTGATAATTTAAGTTGTAATGAGATATTGCCTCACTTTAATTCTAATTGTAGAAATGCATGCATATTACATTTATTTTACAGTAGCAATTGCATTATCTCCCCAGAAACTTTGTTATTACATTTTAAGTGAAGTTAAAAATGAAACCTTCTCAACAACTCTATGTCTTAACTAATGAAGATATATTTCATAATATTTCATGATACATAGAATAGATATATGGCAAACGAATGTTGTAATTCTAGGTCCTTATTTTAAATTAATGTACATGTATGTGTTTTAATTACGTGTAGGTGTCTTGCGTGTGATTTCCTATTATACATCTTGTGTATGTGTGACAGATTTCGCCTTGTGTCTAATTTTAATTAGGTTTTAAAATGATTTATTTTATTTTGTTTCATATTAAATATTGTATGCCATAATTATTATCCTTGCATGCTTGTTTTTAACTGTTCAGAGAATTTCACTGCATTTAAATGTCTAGATTTTTCTTCTTATTTTATTTTTATTAATGTAATTCTTAGGAGCATTGTTTCATAAATAGGTATTTTCTAAACAATTCTTTTGAACATATGAAATGATGGGATAGAAAATAAAACATCAGTTCTGAAGATTAAATTGGTTAGGCAATGAAAAGTAACATGTTGATAGAATGATATGGAATGAAGTTAGTGTGTATAAAGCTCTTAGCAAAAGTGTCTGCTTGCAGCTATGATAGATTTCAACAATGAAGAATTAGATCTCTTATGTGTCGTATAGGCGGAAAAACAGAGTTAAAAAAGGGGTATTTCATGTTAAGTCTGTACAGCAGATCAGAATTTTTGACTCTGAGTGCAAGATAAAAAAAACCCCCAGATAACCGTATTTAAGCCGTGCTGGTAATGATAAACCTTTTTAGGTAACGATGATGGATAGTCTCCCCTGGTCTCCATAACTGTGGTGGGTAGTCTCCCCTAGTCTCCCTAAAGATGGTGGGTAGTCTCCCCTGGTCTCTGTAATGATGGTGGGTAGTCTCCCCTGGTCTCTGTAATGATGGTGGGTAGTCTCCCCTGGTCTCTGTAATGATGGTGGGTAGTCTCCCCTGGTCTCTGTAATGATGGTGGGTAGTCTCCCCTAGTCTCTGTAATGATGGTGGGTAGTCTCCCCTAGTCTCTGTAATGATGGTGGGTAGTCTCCCCTGGTCTCTGTAATGATGGTGGGTAGTCTCCCCTGGTCTCTGTAATGATGGTGGGTAGTCTCCCCTAGTCTCTGTAATGATGGTGGGTAGTCTACCCCGGTCTCTGTAATGATGGTGGGTAGTCTCCCCTGGTCTCTGTAATGATGGTAGGTAGTCTCCCCTGGTCTCTGTAATGATGGTGGGTAGTCTCCCCCGGTCTCTGTAATGATGGTAGGTAGTCTCCCCTAGTCTCTGTAATGATGGTGGGTAGTCTCCCCCGGTCTCTGTAATGATGGTGGGTAGTCTCCCCCGGTCTCTGTGATGATGGTGGGTAGTCTCCCCCGGTCTCTGTGATGATGGTGGGTAGTCTCCCCTGGTCTCTGTAATGATGGTGGGTAGTCTCCCCTGGTCTCTGTAATGATGGTGGGTAGTCTACCCCGGTCTCTGTAATGATGGTGGGTAGTCTCCCCTGGTCTCTGTAATGATGGTGGGTAGTCTCCCCTAGTCTCTGTAATGATGGTGGGTAGTCTCCCCTGGTCTCTGTAATGATGGTGGGTAGTCTCCCCCGGTCTCTGTAATGATGGTGGGTAGTCTCCCCTGGTCTCTGTAATGATGGTGGGTAGTCTCCTCCTTTCTCTGTAATGATGGTGGGTAGTCTCCCCTAGTCTCTGTAATGATGGTGGGTAGTCTCCCCCGGTCTCTGTTATGATAGTGGATAGTCTCCCCTGGTCTCTGTAATGATGGTGGGTAGTCTCCCCTGGTCTCTGTAATGATGGTGGGTAGTCTCCCCTAGTCTCTGTAATGATGGTGGGTAGTCTCCCCTAGTCTCTGTAATGATGGTGGGTAGTCTCCCCCGGTCTCTGTAATGATGGTGGGTAGTCTCCCCTGGTCTCTGTAATGATGGTGGGTAGTCTCCCCTAGTCTCTGTAATGATGGTGGGTAGTCTACCCCGGTCTCTATAATGATGGTGGGTAGTCTCCCCTGGTCTCTGTAATGATGGTGGGTAGTCTACCCCGGTCTCTGTAATGATGGTGGGTAGTCTCCCCTGGTCTCTGTAATGATGGTGGGTAGTCTCCCCTGGTCTCTGTAATGATGGTGGGTAGTCTCCCCTGGTCTCTGTAATGATGGTGGGTAGTCTACCCCGGTCTCTGTAATGATGGTGGGTAGTCTACCCTGGTCTCTGTAATGATGGTGGGTAGTCTACCCCGGTCTCTGTAATGATGGTGGGTAGTCTACCCTGGTCTCTGTAATGATGGTGGGTAGTCTACCCCGGTCTCTGTAATGATGGTGGGGAGTCTCCCCTGGTCTCTGTAATGATGGTGGGTAGTCTCCCCTGGTCTCCGTAATAATGGTAGGTTGTCTCCCCTGGTCTCGCTTAAGATGGTGGGTAGTCTCCCCTGGTCTCCCTAAAGATGGTGGGTATTGTTCGCTGGTCTCCTGGTGACCATGGTTGTCAGTAGTGTCCCCTGGTCTCCATAATGATGGTGGGTTGTCTCCCCTGGTCTCCCTAAAGATGGTGGGTATTGTGCGCTGGTCTCCTGGTGACCATGGTTGTCAGTAGTGTCCCCTGGTCTCCATAATGATGGTGGGTTGTCTCCCCTGGTCTCCCTAAAGATGGTGGGTAGTCTCCCATGGTCTTCATGACCATGGTTGTCAGTAGTGTCCCCTGGTCTCCATAATGATGGTGGCTTGTCTCCCCGGGTCTCCCTAAAGATGGTGGGTAGTTTCCCCAGGTCTACGTAACTCTTGGTTAGCATATCTGTGTTCAACAGAAATATAAAAAAAATAAAACAAAAAAAGTGCATATTGCACCCTATATTTACAATGGCTAGTGCATTTAAAATACATGGAGGACATACATGTTTAAAAAAGTAAATGTAAAATAATACTTAAATCAGAACTTTGAAATGCATACATGTGGAAAAAGATCAAAATTTTGATTGAAATTTCAAAATAACTGGATATAAGAAAATGTGGTTATGTTTTACTATCATGCATTTATAACTTTAATATTTTCTTTAACACAAACATAAAGCACATACCTCTCACTGTTTTTAACCATTAAGTACAATATGCTCATACAATAGAGGGACTATTTCTTTCAGACATAAGGGAGCAAACCAAGAACAGCACCTCAGGTAGTAACCCATAGTGGAACACATTATGCTGTAGATTTGCAGTGTTCTGATTGGCTCAATTATCAGTACCCATGGTTTCAAGGTTGTTACAGCTTCTGATTACAATTGATAGCTAAGTTACTAACTGCATTATAATAATTACTGAGATTGGGTCTTCTTGTGTTTTTTTTTTTTATTACAATTTTTATATAAGTGTTCCATACTAAAGACTTGCATGTTAATTGTATTCATATAACTGTATGCTAGAATATTTAATATAAGCTTTTAGTTAAGTTAGAAAAAAAGTTTGAGGACTCTGCCTTTGGTTGTTCTTTATTCCCTGAAACTGAACCATGTCAGGAGGCATTACTAATTAACCCGTGATAACAACGGAGGGTAATTTTATATACATAATCTGTACAATTGTATGTTTTATCACCAAATAAAACTTCAAACAATTCAAAGAAGAAAAATAGATGAATTTGAATGCAGCCCATCAACATTATTTTCTGATTATGTGTAAATAAGTTTTTTGTGTAGTATTATACTAATATAAACTATAATCTCTGGTATATATTTAGATATTCCATATAAATATTTACACAATCAGGGACTTGTTTTACAGAATTGTTAGCTTATTCTAGTACACTCAAAATACAGTGTGTATATAATAGATTTTATATATATCATTCATATATTTACCATGTATACTTTTTGCATGTATTTTTTTGGTTTGTTCAATATATTAACCTGAATTAACTTTAGATAAAATTTGATATGTCATGGTGTCATTACTGTACCAATGTTATAACATGAGACCTGGTGTCAGTACTGTACAATGTTATAACATGATAACTGGTGTCAGTACTGTACAATGTTATAACATGATAACTGGTGTCAGTACTGTACCAATGTTATAACATGATAACTGGTGTCAGTACTGTACAATGTTATAACATGATAACAGGTGTCAGTACTGTACCAATGTTATAACATGATAACTGGTGTCAGTACTGTACCAATGTTATAACATGATAACTGGTGTCGGTACTGTACCAATGTTATAACATGATAACTGGTGTCGGTACTGTACAATGTTATAACATAATAACTGGTGTCAGTACTGTACAATGTTATAACATGATAACTGGTGTCAGTACTGTACAATGTTATAACATGATAACTGGTGTCGGTACTGTACCAATGTTATAATATGATAGCTGGTGTCGGTACTGTACTATGTTATAACATGATAACTGGTGTCAGTACTGTACCAATGTTATAACATGATAACTGGTGTCAGTACTGTACAATGTTATAACATGATAACTGGTGTCGGTACTGTACCAATGTTATAACATGATAACTGGTGTCAGTACTGTACAATGTTATAACATGATAACTGGTGTCAGTACTGTACCAATGTTATAACATGAAAACTGGTGTCGGTACTGTACAATGTTATAACATGATAACTGGTGTCAGTACTGTACAATGTTATAACATGATAACTGGTGTCGGTACTGTACCAATGTTATAACATAATAACTGGTGTCAGTACTGTACAATGTTATAACATGATAACTGGTGTCGGTACTGTACCAATGTTATAACATGATAACTGGTGTCGGTACTGTACAATGTTATAACATAATAACTGGTGTCAGTACTGTACAATGTTATAACATGATAACTGGTGTCGGTACTGTACAATGTTATAACATGATAACTGGTGTCGGTACTGTACAATGTTATAACATGATAACTGGTGTCAGTACTGTACCAATGTTATAACATGATAACTGGTGTCAGTACTGTACAATGTTATAACATGATAACTGGTGTCAGTACTGTACCAATGTTATAACATGATAACTGGTGTCGGTACTGTACCAATGTTATAACATGATAACTGGTGTCAGTACTGTACAATGTTATAACATGATAACTGGTGTCAGTACTGTACAATGTTATAACATGATAACTGGTGTCGGTACTGTACCAATGTTATAACATGATAACTGGTGTTGGTACTGTACTGTACCAATGTTATAACATGATAACTGGTGTCAGTACTGTACCAATGTTATAACATGATAACTGGTGTCGGTACTGTACCAATGTTATAACATGATAACTGGTGTCAGTACTGTACCAATGTTATAACATGATAACTGGTGTCAGTACTGTACCAATGTTATAACATGATAACTGGTGTCAGTACTGTACCAATGTTATAACATGATAACTGGTGTCAGTACTGTACAATGTTATAACATGATAACTGGTGTCAGTACTGTACCAATGTTATAACATGATAACTGGTGTCAGTACTGTACAATGTTATAACATGATAACTGGTGTCAGTACTGTACCAATGTTATAACATAATAACTGGTGTCAGTACTGTACCAATGTTTTAACATAATAACTGGTGTCAGTACTGTACCAATGTTATAACATGATAACTGGTGTCAGAAATGTACCAATGTTATAACATGATAACTGGTGTCGGTACTGTACCAATGTTATAACATGATAACTGGTGTCGGTACTGTACAATGTTATAACATGATAACTGGTGTCAGTACTGTACAATGTTATAACATGATAACTGGTGTCAGTACTGTACAATGTTATAACATGATAACTGGTGTCAGTACTGTACCAATGTTATAACATGATAACTGGTGTCGGTACTGTACCAATGTTATAACATGATAACTGGTGTCAGTACTGTACCAATGTTATAACATGATAACTGGTGTCAGTACTGTACCAATGTTATAACATAATAACTGGTGTCGGTACTGTACCAATGTTATAACATGATAACTGGTGTCGGTACTGTACCAATGTTATAACATAATAACTGGTGTCAGTACTGTACCAATGTTATAACATGATAACTGGTGTCGGTACTGTACCAATGTTATAACATGATAACTGGTGTCAGTACTGTACCAATGTTATAACATAATAACTGGTGTCAGTACTGTACAATGTTATAACATGATAACTGGTGTCGGTACTGTACCAATGTTATAACATGATAACTGGTGTCAGTACTGTACCAATGTTATAACATGATAACTGGTGTCAGTACTGTACCAATGTTATAACATAATAACTGGTGTCAGTACTGTACCAATGTTATAACATGATAACTGGTGTCAGTACTGTACAATGTTATAACATAATAACTGGTGTCGGTACTGTACCAATGTTATAACATGATAACTGGTGTCAGTACTGTACCGATGTTATAACATGATAACTGGTGTCAGTACTGACATCAGATCTCGTGTTACATATGTGATGATTGTTTACGAACTAAACACATGATTTAGCTGTACATAGGGGAGTTGGTTTGGAATATTGTGTTCCTCATTATTTTGCTTTATTTATGTTAGAAATTGTGCTGTAGAGTTTTGTTTTCCTCTTTATTATCTTGAACTCATTTAAACCTCGGTGATATGGCTGAATATATATCCTATCTACTTCCTTACTTTTCAAAATATCCCCTCTATTTCTGATGATCATGTTGACCCCTGACAGTTGATTTTCCCGCCTGACTGTTGATTATCTCCCCTGACTGATGATTATCTCCCCTGCCAATGAATTATCTCCCCTACTTTTCTGTCTATTGCAGTGCCTCCATCAGGAGAAGTAGTATGCGTGGGGAGAAAAATCCACTGTTTATGAAGGAAGCCAAAGAGGAGGCGCTGCATTTTGGATGGAGAAAGGATAATAATGACGATATTGTGGTAATGTTGCCATATCATATATAGCTATATCATGTCATAATATAATTCGGGGAAACTGTAAGTTGTAAAATTTGATTAGATGTTTTATCAGTTGTAAAGTGCTTAATTGTTGTTACACAATGTATATCTGTACACAAATTTTATGCACCAATTTATGGTTGAAATTGCATGACCAACAGACCAATATAACCTTGACACCTATACCCCAGCCAAGTATTTATAGTCCAGATGAAAGTCAGTTTAGACAGGTTATACTGTATACATTGTCCATGTCTTAATGTTATTCACTCAATTGCAGGAAGATGAAAAGGAAAACCTTCCCTCAACAAATATTGATGATGTGCAGCTTATAATTGATGATGGTGCGGAAGACAAGAGGAAGCAGCCCCAATCCTTGATCGAAACTTCACTCAACGGCAACACTGACACTGTCGAGTACACTCGCATGATTTCAGATACCATAGACATTCGTAAGCAACAGAACAGAAATAGTAAATCGAAATCACCTAATGAAACAAAAACTGTGAATCGAACTTCTACTACAGACAGACCTTCTGCCCCAGACCAAACAGCCAATCAGCAGTCAGGTCAAGGGACAGCTCACCAGGGGGGTCCTGGGTTAACTAAGAAACGCAGCTTTACACGAAAGTCAGAACAAAGCCCACCGCAAAGGCAGAAGGCAGAACCATTGGAAGAGGAGCAGCTTACTGAAGAGGAAGATGGTGAAGGAGAATCTGGGTCAAAGGTCAGGTATCCCTCAGGAACGCCCTCGATTACTTTGTCTGACCTGAAAAAGCACAGGTCTGAGTCGCGTAGTCGTGAGAACAGTGTAATTGACACGCAGGTGCAGAACCTATTCCTTAGTAGCCTCAACAGTAACAACAAGAAATACAGCAGTTCTTCACTCCCCAGGGGGGACAACTCTGATCACCATACTGATAGCAACGGCCACAATAACAATATGAAGTCTTATCCTAATCATTCAGAAAATATAAGGCGCTTCACTGCACCCGGTCATTCACCAGCTGTTGGAGGAGAGGAGAAGCAAGGCTGCTGTGTCATTTTGTGATGCATGCTGGGGGGGTGTTAGATGTTCTCTTTATATGCAACAAATGATATAACTGCAGGAATGGTAAAATGGTTACCATGTAAATTAAAGAAATCATTGCCACAGGAACTACCAAGGGAATTGTTACCATGGGAATCCCTAGCCAGTGAATCATTGATACATGAATTGTTACCATGGGAATCTTTGTAATGGAAATCGTGAACCCAGACCTTTCCTACTGGAATCATGACCATGAGGATTTTTTACCATGGAAATCATCAAAGCAGTTCTATGTGAAATCAGTAGTTTTGTTGAACATGTAAAGTGACATTTAAGATATTTTTGGAATTCGAGACTGATCTATTGTTCTATATTATTATATGTATTATCATTGGAAAATTTTAAGTGGATCAAGTAGCAAACAGGATCAAATGACCCCATGACATTGACTTCCATATACAGAAGTCAGGTATGTTTTTACTAGTGTAAACTGGCACCCAATAATCCAAGTTGGGCACTCAAAATAATGAGGACATCAAGAATTCATATAGAAACTCTTCATGTTGATATGACAAGGGGAAAGATCAACGTCTGAGCTATATTGTTAACTAGGAACTTGTAACCATGCCGACTATGGTATGTTACTAGGGGTATCTAGTAACCATGCCGACTAGGGTATGTTACTAGGGGTATCTAGTAACCATGCCGACTATGGTATGTTACTAGGGGTATCTAGTAACCATGCCGACTATGGTATGTTACTAGGGGTATCTAGTAACCATGCCGACTATGGTATGTTACTAGGGGTATTTATCAAGGAGTAAACCTATCATAGAACCATTAACAGTACTACATCTGTATAGGACAGGATGTCAGAT
Organism: Pecten maximus; assembly: GCF_902652985.1. Taxonomy (NCBI): domain Eukaryota; kingdom Metazoa; phylum Mollusca; class Bivalvia; order Pectinida; family Pectinidae; genus Pecten; species Pecten maximus. The sequence goes on from NC_047025.1 coordinate 29,607,517, forward strand.
TACACAGGTTCAGTATGCTTGGATATAATTCTGTGACTATAAGGTATATACAGGTTTATATTGATAAAGGAATGTAATACAGGTATATCTAGGTACAGATTGATATACAGGTGTATCTTGGTACAGGTGTATAGAAAGGTATATCTTGGTACAGGTAAATGGACAGTTATGATTTATTACAGGTGTGTGGAAATGTCCACTAAAGAGTCCGAGGAGATCCATAATATCAAAGATTCTGTACCTTAATCTGAAACTGGTTTTATTAAGGTAATAAATCTATAGTAGATAGATATTATTTATTGCACTGTAGCTTTGCAGAACTAGCTTTGAATATTAATGAAATTAATAATCACAGAAGTAAAAGTGAAAATAATCTGAGTAGATGTAGGCAGCTTAAACAAGTCCTCAAAGCATGAGTATGTCCTGTTGAGGCCACACAATACCGAGGGATTCTCTCAGCGATTTCAATAGTATTCAATTACAGGTCTTAACCAAATGCTCAATTATTGATAAAGATTTTTTTCTATGTAGTTTTGTGATGAGAATGTTCTATTGTTTTTTTCCAGTGATAGGTCCAATGGTTATTACTTAGTTTTGTCAATAAGAAGTGTATAATACTGTACGTGAAAACTTCCTCAGAAATCAGACAGACAGGACTTGTCTCCGAATAGGTTATGAAATGGGATGGTCTTATTCCTGAGTGTGGACTTATCATCAGTAAAATTGGTGTTAAACTGAGAGAAAACTTTTTGTGATGTACCGATCTTCCTGTTCATGTACCAGTATAGATATTAACTAATTGAGTGCTAGGAGTTTAAAGACTGGAAGTTTTTTTTTTTTTGTTTTTTTTTTGTTTTTTTTTTTTTTAAAAAGGTTGTGAATTTTACTGTATAATATGTAGTGTATATCAGAAGTGGATTTTTGTATCTTAGTTGTCTCCCTTTATTTTGTTTAGTATATATTGATTAATTCACTAGATAATGATATGCATCAATTATCACATTTGACTGTATGAGGATACATTCCTAAATTTGTATGTATAGTGATACCAATATCATTACAAGTCACAGAAATCTCAGACTCCCTGAACCTTTTTGTTTTAAGCATGAAAGCATCTTAAATACTATTTTATTTGAATATTGATTTCATTATATTTACCAAGGATTTAGATACAAATATAACAATGCATAGGAAAATTAGTCGAGAAAATATAGGATATAATAATTATATTGAAAACTTTTTGGAATAAATTCTAGTTTGTATAGATGAAGGCTGCTGGAGTTGTCTCCCATATGTGGAGTTACTCCGATAGACTCTACAGCAAAAAAGTTTGATATGGAAACTTAATTATTTGGAATCTGATCATTCATAAAAGTATTTTTGTATAATTTAGAATTTACAGAGTAAATTTTCATCAAACCTGGAAAGTAGTTGTTAGCTTACAATTGTTTGTTTTGAAGATAACCCAAATATTACTATCACTAGTACAGATTTATTACTTTTTGAGAACATTGTATTCATTGATAAATAAATTGCATAATGAATTAATAATTTGAGTGCACAAGTGCAATATCCAGTGTATTACGACTGTTGTCTCTCCCACAGATATATGTATTACAGCTGTCGTCTCCCCGAGATATCTGGGTTCTACATTCCCCGCATTACAGGTGATGCAATATGTAATGATGATAAAACAATACCACGCTTATATATATATTTTATAATTATCTGCACTTGGTAAAACTTATCATCTAATTGTCGATAGATTTCATTTAGAACTATGTTATCCTTCATATTGTTACCTGACTTATTACCAGTCTATTCAGATGACGTGAAGTAGGCCAGTTAACACATGTACATTGATACATGTATAAGGTACAGATATGTATGATATAGGTATAAGTTTACATTCCAGTTGATTGGCCAGTGGTACAGTTGTTTTATGACTTTGGCTGATTATCATTGTAGAGTGTAACTATTTGGTCCTGTAGTTATAGACAAATGACAAAAAAGTGTTTTGCTACAACTGAGTCAAATGCAGAAATCTGACATTATTGTGATGTGGTTACAGCGAAAATTTGGTACAGAAACCAGAAATCAGACATTGTCGTAGTGTTGTTACAGCCAAGTCAGGTACAGAAATCAGACATTGTCGTAGTGTGGTTACAGCCAAGTCAGGTACAGAAATCAGACATTGTCGTAGTGTTGTTACAGCCAAGTCAGGTACAGAAATCTGACATTGTCATAGTGTTGTTACAGCCAAGCCAGGTACAGAAATCAGACATTGTCGTAGTGTTGTTACAGCCAAGTCAGGTACAGAAATCAGACATTGTCGTAGTGTTGTTACAGCCAAGTCAGGTACAGAAATCAGACATTGTCGTAGTGTTGTTACAGCCAAGCCAGGTACAGAAATCAGACGTTGTCGTAGTGTTGTTACAGCCAAGCCAGGTACAGAAATCAGACATTGTCGTAGTGTTGTTACAGCCAAGTCATGTACAGAAATCAGACATTGTCGTTATGTGGTTACAGCTAAGTCGGGCACAGAAATCAGACATTGTCGTAATGTGGTTACAGCCAGGTCAGGTACAGAAATCAGACATTGTCGTGATGTGGTTACAGCTAAGTCAGGTACAGAAATCAGACATTGTCGTTATGTGGTTACAGCTAAGTCAGGTACAGAAATCAGACATTGTCGTAGTGTGGTTACAGCCAAGTCGTGTACAGAAATCAGACATTGTCATAGTGTGGTTACAGCCAAGTCGGGTACAGAAATCAGACATTGTCGTGATGTGGTTACAGCCAAGTCGTGTACAGAAATCAGACATTGTCGTAGTGTGGTTACAGCCAGGTCAGGTACAGAAATGAGACATTGTCGTGATGTGGTTACAGCCAAGTCAGGTACAGAAATCAGACATTGTCGTGATGTGGTTACAGCCAAGTCGGGTACAGAAATCAGACATTGTCGTAGTGTGGTTACAGCCAAGTCGGGTACAGAAATCAGACATTGTCGTAGTGTGGTTACAGCCAAGTCGGGTACAGAAATCAGACATTGTCGTAGTGTGGTTACAGCCAAGTCGGGTACAGAAATCAGACATTGTTGTAGTGTGGTTACAGCCAGGTCAGGTACAGAAATCAGACATTGTCGTAGTGTGGTTACAGCCAAGTCGGGTACAGAAATCAGACATTGTCGTAGTGTGGTTACAGCCAAGTCGGGTACAGAAATCAGACATTGTCATAGTGTTGTTACAGCCAAGTCAGGTACAGAAATCAGACGCTGTCATGATCATATCATCAACTTTCATTTTGTAACCTTATTGTTTTCAATATGTTTGGTATATATTTAGTTATGTTTATTTTTATTCACCGAGCTCACCATCCATCTTAATATTTATATTTGAATTGTTGTTCAGACTTTGGTTTCACAAAACATCTTATTAACTAATATTTTCACTGTTACCTTAATTTTGTCTTAGTTAAGGGAAACCAAGGCCTGTTGACTGTTGTATTAACCTGGAGTCAATTGTGGATAAAGACAAAAGACAAAGAAATATGGATGTGTTTGATGGAATGGAAGATTTCTTTTATGTCTATTTTTCAATGTTGTAAATTGAAAGGGTTGAAAAATATCAAAATTTATATTTCTGTACAACTTATATTGAGATTTTTACATGTTTTTTTGAGAGTCTGTTCCTGATATCTTAACACTTATTTTTAGCTAACATCCTAAGTACCGTAAATAGCCAATTTTTTTTTAAATTTTTTTTTTTTATACAATTTAAAATATTATGAAGGTTTATGTACTTATACAAGATTCTGCTAAACCATTTATCATAGACATTGCTGTCTCTATTTTCTGCTGGGTTTTCTCACTAATTCAGATCCATATACTTCTCCATGACAATTAAATTCAGTGAAGAAATTAAACTTTCATCTGTGTATAGAGGATTACAGTAAGCAAACAAATTTAAGTTATTTTATTTAAGTAAATTTTATGCAGAAATTACTTCAGTAGGGTATGACTGTGCAACTTTCATTTTCTATAACAAATATTCATGGTGTACTGTAATGTATGCTTATCTGTTAAACTTTGATAAGGCATTACAATTTTGAGTGGATTTATAATAATAAGGATGTATGCAATATTATATATCTTATAAGTGATCAGGCCATTATGTACAGCTATTGTATTAAAGCTGTATGATGCTATAAAATACTTCACAAAATCTCCTTCAAACATGGCGTATGGTTCCTTTTCTTAATGATAAGCCCTCAGACAGATACATGATATCTAAACAATATTATGATATAAGTAACTTAAAGAATTCATTAGATAAAATGATATGCAAATGAATCTCCCAAAACATAAGCAGTTACAGTATTTTGCATATTGAGTTTGATCTACTTGGTGTTAACATGGACAGTATAGATACAGCACATAACAGATGGTGAAGGAATCGTGAATCCTAGACTTGGAAATAATTCAAGGTCAGTTTCTGTCAATCAGACCCACGATACAACATTTATCTGTCCAAGGTCATTTTCATTATGTGAGGGTATGTGTTACTGGGATTTGTATGTCTAAATGAAATTTCCACTACAAGGCAAGCCTCAAAGTGTTCCAAGGAAATGTTTTAAGTGAATAAGAATCTAATTTCCATTAATTTATTAATCTGGAAAACTGGAAAAGAAGACATCAGGCTCTGTACCATATACATGTACTGTCAAAAAAGACTACAAGGAAAACATTTCTTGTGAAAGTTTCTCATAATAAATTAACTTATGAATTTCAAAGTGCTGCTGTGCAATAGTTTTAAATAAGAAATGCATAAAGATTATCATTTCAATTTAACAATCATTGTATGAGATGTGATGAGTTTGAAAGTCGATGAACACATATACTTCAGTATAACTGTAAGATAGCCATGTCTAGCTGGATGAGATACTGTGCTGTATGATCTATTGTTTGCGTACGGTCTGTATCTCGGTTCCTAAACATGAGTGTCACAGGGTACATAAATATTGGTTGAGAGACAACTCAGAAAGAGTACCGGTACTGTAGCTTGTGGGTATGTGTTGAATAAATATACATGATCTGCAGGATGGGAGTTCAGCGATAGGGTTTATTACAGACAGTATGGTAACAAGGCATATCAATTTATTATGGACAGTATGTTAAAAAGGCGACCGGATTTGTTATAGACAGAATGGTTAAAAGTCAGCTTGATATAAACAGTAGAGCAAATAGAACACTTAATTTATGATAGATGGTACAGTAAAATTGTAGACTGAGTATGGTAAAAAGGGGGCTGGATTTGTGACAGTACGGTAAAACGGGGACTCGATTTATTATAGACAGTACTGTAAAAGGGGACTTGATTTATTATAGACAGTATGGTAAAAAGGGGGCTGGATTTATTATAGACAGTACGGTAAAAAGGGGACTTGATTTATTATAGACAGTACGGTAAAAGGGGACTCAATTTATTATAGACAGTACGGTAAAAGGGGACTCGATTTATTATAGACAGTACGGTAAAAAGGGGACTTGATTTATTATAGACAGTAAGGTAAAAGGGGACGTGATTTATTATAGACAGTACGGTAAAAAGGGGGCGTGATTTATTATAGACAGTACGGTAAAAGGGGGACTGGATTTATTATAGACAGTACGGTAAAAGGGGAATTGATTTTAGTAGAGTAACAAGTAGTGTTATCTATATATCCCTCGTGTTCATGTGTATGTCAATGAAGTGTTTCTCCATCTTAGAATGAAAGATATTAACGTTGAGTGTGAATTCTATTTTATCATCCTATTGTTTTGCTGTTATGGTACAACATTTTATATTGATTATATATATATATACGTTTATACAGTATTGTAAATATCTTTAAAACGGCTTGTAAATAAACAAACAGAGTACCATGTGTATAGGCTAAACTTCTTAAAGGAAATTGTATTCTTCAAGGGAGCTCACTCTTGTTGTAATAGTAAGACTTGTTAACTATTGGACTGATTGGGAATACAATGCACTACATAAACATTTTTATAAGATCCTACTCTTGTTGTTGTTTATCTTTCCAATGACAACCTTCGTGTGATTTCTTCACAAAATTCCATAATTCTGTGATTAATTCCACGACAATTACAATCTCGCTTAAAGTCATAGAGGGATTTTCCGATTGACCGAGAGCTTGACAGCAGGGTGTCAGTCTGGTAGAAGCACACTACTACTCGAAGGTTCTTATACTCCAGCAGTTATATAGTTTTCTATAACAGATATCATGAAAGTAGAAAAAATATGGAGCACATTACTGTAAATTTCACAAAGTACCATGAAAAATACACCCTTTATGCTTCAAACATTTGACAAAACTATTAAAATTTAAACAATTGTTAACTTTAATTTCCTCTTTGCACTTTGTCATTATAATATGGAGTATTGAATGGAAGATTACAACATCTGCAGCTACCAAAACTCCTATTGAAGGATTAAAGGAGAGATGATGGACTTTATCAAAATAATAAACAAGATTTCTGATGCTACATCTAGTACCTTGGTCAAGAATTGGGATGATATGGCTTCGCAGCATAGCGGTAGGGAAACACTCCAAGAAATTATATTCCCTTAAGACAAAAACTTCACTTAAAAAAATTCTTCGTAAGAGTAGCGAGTACAGTGAGCCTCCCTGAGGATGTAGTATCGGCGAAAAGTATTAACAGTTTCAAAAACAAAACTCGATAAAAACTGGAAAACCAGGAAATATTAGAGCTAATTTTTAATAATCTGTAACTATGTCTTGAGTCTAGTATAGAGGATTCCCATCATGCATCAGCAATAAATCTAGTCTAATCTAATTCGAGTTCAACTTCCCAACCTTCTGGGGTCGAACATGAGTGATTATGATTTCCATTCTATGTTAATTTTTCTGTGGTACCAATGCACAGCTAGACATTATCTAAAATAGACAAACAACTCTATTAATCAAAAATCTGTTTATTTCAACATAAATGTATACTTACAAATAATCTGATACTGTACAAATGGATGAGAATGAGTGCATCTATGTGTTATATATCACAATCACCATGGGAATGTACATATAATGGGGTAAGGACTGGTCATTGTGATTTACATACTTTTTATCATTATAAGCATTAAGGCAGAGTGAAATCTAATGTTCTTAATTATCAATATTCGAAACATTTGCAAATATAGGTATAATGAAGAATGAGTTTTCTGGCCAAGTGTAACTGTATAACTGACCAGTTCTTATGCGAGTGTACCTGTTCGCCCCGCTGAGACAGTGTTCAATTTACTTATGTCTAGAATTTAATCCTTCAACTATCTGTTTTTTAAAACAAGATTCTTGAGTTTGTCAGGACCAGGGGTTTAGACTGTCTGGGTCATTCACCACTAGTCCAGGGGTTTAGACTGTCTGGGTCATTCACCACCTTCAACCTAGGTAACTATTCTAATACAGTGCACTTGTTATTATTGTAAGCATATTAAATTTTGTTCTCACTTGAAAGCACAAAAATTAGGGCCTCACATTGAAGCACATTAAGCATTGGACAAACTAGGGCCAATGATGAATTAGCACACTTGTCATACTTTAGAAAAAAATAAACAGTTTGATGAAAGTTAACCTCAAACAGCAGATGGTAGCAATAGCAATACAATCTGAAATTGATGGATAACAATAGAGTTATGGAGGAGAGTATAACAATGGAATGGGGCTACAGAGGGGAGGATAACAATGTGATGGGGCTACAGAGGAGAAGATAACAATGCAATGGGGCTACAGAGGAGACGCTAACAATGCAATGGGGCTACAGAGGGGAGGATAACGATGCAATGGGGCTACAGAGGGGAAGATAACAATGCAATGGGGCTAATGAGGGGAGGATAACGATGCAATGGGGCTACAGAGGGGAGGATAACAATGCAATGGGGCTACAGAGGGGAGGATAACAATGTGATGGGGCTACAGAGGAGAGGATAACAATGTGATGGGGCTACAGAGGGGAGGATAACAATGACATGGGGCTACAGAGGAGAGGATAAAAATGCAATGGGGCTACAGAGGGGAGGATAACGATGCAATGGGGCTACAGAGGAGAGGATAACAATGCAATGGGGCTACAGAGGAGACGATAACAATGTGATGGGGCTACAGAGGAGATGATAACAATACAATGGGGCTACAGAGGAGACGATAACAATGTGATGGGGCTACAGAGAAGATTATAACAATGGAATGGGGTTACAGAGGAGACGATAACAATGCAAGGGGGCTACAGAGGAGAGGATAACAATACAATTGGGCTACAGAGGAGAGGATAACAATGTGATGGGGCTACAGAGGAGAGGATAACAATGACATGGGGCTACAGAGGGGAGAATAACGATGCAATGGGGGATAACAATGTGATGGGGCTACAGAGGAGAGGATAACAATGTGATGGGGCTACAGAGGAGAGGATAACGATGCAATGGGGCTACAGAGGAGAGGATAACGATGCAATGGGGCTACAGAGGAGATGATAACAATGTGATGGGGCTACAGAGGGGAGGATAACAATGTGATAGGGCTACAGAGGAGAGGATAACAATGTGATGGGGCTACAGAGGAGAGGATAACAATGTGATGGGGCTACAGGGGAGAGGATTACAATGTGATGGGACTACAGAGGAGATGATTACAATTGAATGGGGCTACAGAAGGGAGGATAACAATGTGATGGGGCTACAGAGGGGAGGATAACGATGCAATTGGGCTACAGAGGAGAGGATAACAATATGATGGGGCTACAGAGGGGAGGATAACAATGTGATGGGGCTACAGAGGGGAGGATAACAATGCAATGGGGCTACAGAGGGGAGGATAACAATGTGATGGGGCTACAGAGGGGAGGATAACGATGCAATGGGGCTACAGAGGAGATGATAACAATACAATGGGGCTACAGAGGGAAGGATAACAATGTGATGGGGCTACAGAGGGGAGGATAACGATGCAATGGGGCTACAGAGGAGATGATAACAATGTGATGGGGCTACAGAGGGGAGGATAACGATGCAATGGGGCTACAGAGGGGAGGATAACGATGCAATGGGGCTACAGAGGGGAGGATAACAATGCAATGGGGCTACAGAGGAGAGGATAACAATGCAATGGGGCTACAGAGGAGATGATAACAATACAATGGGGCTACAGAGGGAAGGATAACGATGCAATGGGGCTACAGAGGAGACGATGACAATGTGATGGGGCTACAGAGGAGATGATAACAATACAATGGGGCTACAGAGGAGATGATAACAATACAATGGGGCTACAGAGGGAAGGATAACAATGCAATGGGGCTACAGAGGAGATGATAACAATACAATGGGGCTACAGAGGGAAGGATAACGATGCAATGGGGCTACAGAGGGGAGGATAACGATGCAATGGGGCTACAGAGGGGAGGATAACAATGTGATGGGGCTACAGAGGGAGGGGAGGATAACAATGCAATGGGGCTACAGAAGAGACGATAACAATTCAATGGGGCTACAGAGGGAAGGATAACAATGTGATGGGGCTACAGAGGAGAGGATAACGATGCAATGGGGCTACAGAGGAGACGATAACAATGCAATGGGGCTACAGAGGGGAGGATAACAATGCAATGGGGCTACAGAAGAGAGGATTACAATACAATGGGGCTACAGAGGAAACGATAACAATGTGATGGGGCTACAGAGGAGACTATAACAATACAATGGGGCTACAGAGGAGAGGATAACAATGGGATGGGGCTACAGAGGAGAAGACAACTTCAAATCTATTCACATACATATATACATCCACTGACTTCTTAAACTGACCATTCGTTGACACATTTCGGACACTACATGGATACTCTAATATTGCATAAAAATCCTACGAGTCTCTCCTCCGGCTTTAATTTCCTTCCACAGTTTACAGGAAGAATAAGACCCGTATATTCCTACTGTTTCCACTGTTGTTAATAATTATTATGAACTGCTGTCAAATTTCAAATGAATTTCATTGATATAATAATACATCATTGATCCTTTTTCATGAAATATGTTGCACTCATTGAAAAAAAAAGTATATATTTTCATATCATTATCACAGGAGTATTCACTCCATCAAACACAATTACGGGTAAGTGTTGAGATTTCTGGCACAATAATTTACAGAGTAAAATGTAACATCTTCAACAAACAACTATATAAACACATCATCAGTTTTTGTAGTTTGACTAGATAGTAAAAACAATCACATGGAGATTCACTGAATGAGTTAACAGTTTGGTACATGTTATAAATAAGGTGTGTGTAGCTGTACCTAAATATAAATTGTGTTATTGTGGTACATGTTATAAATAAGGTGTGTGTCGCTGTAGGTAAATGTATTGTGGTACATGTTATAAATAAGGTGTGTGTCGCTGTAGGTAAATGTATTGTGGTACATGTTATAAATAAGGTGTGTGTAGCTGTAGGTAAATGTATTGTGGTACATGTTATAAATAAGGTGTGTGTAGCTGTAGGTAAATGTATTGTGGTACATGTTATAAATAAGGTGTGTGTAGCTGTAGGTAAATGTATTGTGGTACATGTTATAAATAAGGTGTGTGTAGCTGTAGGTAAATGTATTGTGGTACATGTTATAAATAAGGTGTGTGTAGCTGTAGGTAAATGTATTGTGGTACATATACATGTAAAACTGTAACCTGATAACCACACCTGCTCCTGTAAGATCCCCCCCCCCCCCCCACCACTTTTTCAGTAAAAGAGGATAGGTGTGTTTATCAAAACATAGAAAGAGTGCCTTACCTCACTGATCTGCCAATGTAATCTTCAGTCTTTTAATCAATAGACTCTGAATTGTTTTCTCACCACAAAGGTAGGTAAATTAAAAAAAAAAGTTATTTTTTTCCACCCAGATTTCACGTGGAAACTTTTCCTTGTACGATGTACATGATGTTTTTGTAGGTCGAATAGAGTAAATGGTATATTGCACGAAGGTTTGACATTTTATATAAACCGGTATGAGCTAATTATAAACAAGCATGTTTGATCACAGCTAACATTGGACTTGGAACAAGAGTACTATGGGGCCGAACAATATATACCCATTGTAAGCCATATACAATGTAGTGTAATAGTAAACCCTCACCTTTACTTTCACTACAAAGTCAATGTATAATTTCTAACAGTTTGAGGAATACAAGTACTCAGGAGTTACTGCAATAGTCTCCATCTCATTAATTGATATGCTTATAAAGCCTACCGAGTTTCAATGAAATCTGTTCAAAAATCTAGAAGATCTCCGGATAAAAATAAAAAACCAAATTAAACAAAGGACAATAACTTTTGAAAAAATAGTCTAAGTAAAGTAAAATGCCTGTCAATGAAACACAACTATATATCATGGTTATAAAGCCTAATAAAATTCAAGGAAATTGGTCGAAAAATGTAGGAGCCAAAAATCAAATGAACCAAAATAAATAATGGGCAATAACTTTTGCAACATAGTCGAATCAAAATGCCTCTCAGAGAAACACAACTATGTGGGACAGTTATAAATCCTACAAAGTTCTGAAGAAATTTGTCAAATAATGTTGAAGATCTCTGGACAAAAATCAAATACCAAAATAAACAAAGGGAAATAACTTTTGAAAATGTAATTGAATCAAAATGCCTCTCAGGGAAACACAACTGTATAATGACAGTTATAATGCCTACAAAGTTTCAAAGAATTCAGTTGAAAAAATGTAAGAGATCTCTAGAAAAAAAAATCAAATACAGAAATTATAGGTAATAGCTTTTGCAAAATAGTCAAATCAAAATAATTTTCAGGGAAACACAATGACAGGTCATGATTGTAATGCGTACTAAGTTTCAAAGTAATTGGTCAATAAATGTTGAAGGAGATTTCTGGACAATCAAACGTTTATGCCAGATGCATACAACACCATACCACAATGCGGTACTCTTGTAAAATTTGATGAGCATATAAAAGTCATCGTCATAATTATATATAAGAGCAGTGTATACATGGGTAGGGTATGAATATTCATTCTAATTTCAAACATGTGAACAATGTATTATTTAGAAGAGCTTTTTATGCATCAATGAAAAGCTTGTCAAGTTTTGAACAGATGCATAAAAACAAACACCATACAATTCTGTCAAATGAATATGTACATTGTAATTTGAAGCATATCTACTAGTATTGAGAATGATCTTATTCAGAGTCTTTACTTCATCAAGTGGATTGTAATCCTAGCAAGAGATGCAGTGTAAATGAATAAATTACAGCAAATATTTTTGTTTGAAACAAAAATCTCAGAGGTAATGGGCAATGTTATTGCTTCTAGTCCCTTTAAAGCAAATTATATGACTATATTCACACATAAACATCTACATGGATTTACAGGAGTAGTTCATAGAAGTTATTCATTTGGAAATAATATAAATTATACAAACTAAAAAATAAATAATTCTTTATATACCAGGTAAACTCATAGGAATCTCAGGATATCATACAGTGTATTGTCATCATCAGCTGTGTGACAACACAACAATACAATAATATTCACCTAGCCTGAGTTTCCTCTGGCCCTTACACCATGTCAGGTGTTGTCTGGTGTAGGACAGACATGGTGTCAGCTAGGGCCAGAGGAAACTCGGGCTAATATTCACCATGTCAGCTTAGCTTTGGCTTCTGGTAAAACCAAACCAAATTCTTCACATATGTGTAAAAAATATACATCAGAAAAATTATATTAAAATCTTCTATCTGAAAAATATACATCAGAGAAAAATTAAATTAAAATCCCAGATCTGAAGTAAGAAATACATCAATTTCATCAATTGCAGACAACATAACATTTAACTTCTACAACAAATCTCAGCAAATGCACCATTTAAATATAAAACACAACAGATTTCAACAAGCAGATTCTAATTATGTCTCAGATTCTGGAAACAAATCCAGCCTATAAAAAGACTGTTATCCTGTATCAATAGATGATTTAGATAGAAATTCACCATACCATAGAACCAAACAAATGTGTTCTGATGGTTATAGATTTAGATAGGTTAGTATGCCATATCTCCGGGACACAGATTCTTGTCCAAATGAGACTTTGACATTAAGTTACGATACTGTATTCTATCTTAGAATGTTTTCCTAATCATGAGAAACTTTGACACAATGTTACTATACCATGTCCCTGAAATCACAAGGCTTTTTCTGATGATTAGAATTTTAACAGACACCATAATATATCTGAGAACACTAATTGTTTTCCTAACTGTGGCAGTCTGACAGACTTAAATAAAAAAAAAGTCACGATATGGTTAAATGTTAACTTTTGAACCTGTCCAGTACAAGAGCCTTTAGATTTATATCTTTGTCAGTGTTGATGCCATCTTTTCGAAGTTGGGCTAAATTTGCCTCCAGATGAGCTTTGTCTTTTCCCTGCATCCAATGAAAGTAAATATCGAGATGTAACAAGGGGAGGTAATGCTTGTCACGCCTATTGCCATGGAGACATGACAGGGCAGAATCTGCATACTTGAGTGCCATGTCAATCTTATCAATAGCGTGATAGCAGATGACAAGGCTACAGAGAGTCCCTATCACATCTGGATGCCAGTCACCTTGTAACTTCTCTTGAACTGGAAGACACTTCTCCAGAATGGATATAGCATCAGAGTAACACCCTCTCTCCATGGCAGCATAACCGTTTCTAAGATCCTCCTCATAAAAAAATGCAACAAAATCGGGTGAGAACCTTACCCTATGTATGGAGAACAGGTGAGTAAGATACTGCTCAAAGGCACGGCTTCTGCGAGCGATGGTCTCATTTCTAAAATTACCCATCAACAATTTCCCAGGAAATGACACTTCCTCCATCAGTTCTGGAAAGCGTTTTCGAAGACATGTGTTCAACTTTTCAAAATCTGAATATCTTTTCTCCACTGTGCCAGGAACCTTCTGGATCTTGTTATGACCACTGACCAGAATAGTATATTTCTGTAAAATACAACATGGACAGAGTTACAGCAAACTGTCTGATACATCATAATTCTACTAAAATAGCCCTAACACATCAGAGATCATAGTAGCCAAACAGCAACATGATGGCACACCCTTTATAGCAAGGAAGGCTAAAGTGAAAAATGTGATACAGTTTTGTTACAAGAGCCACATGTAATTTTTTGCATCAGATTTAAAAACAAATATGTAAATATGTCAGCAAGAAAACAAACTTCATTGTACGTTTATGTATATACTTACCACATAGCTTGAGCGTCCATCTTTGATTTTATCTGCAGAAACTACATCAAAACTAACGGCACCTGTCCCAGGGAAGTCACCTTCAAAAGATACTGATCCAGCAGGGCTGGCCAAACCTACAACAAAGATACATTATCAATTAAAACACCCCAGCAAGTTTCAGGTAATTAGCCCGAGCTGCCTCTGGCCCCAACAACAGGCATTTCTGGTGTAGGCCAGACATGGTGTCAGGGCCAGAGGAACTCAGGGCTGTAAACCTAGGCCAGACATGGTGTCAGGGCCAGAGGAACTCAGGCTGTAAACCTAGGCCAGACACGGTGTCAGGGCCAGAGGAACTCGGGCTGTAAACCTAGGCCAGACCATGGTGTCAGGGCCAGAGGAACTCAGGCTGTAAACCTAGGCCAGACATGGTGTCAGGGCCAGAGGAACTCAGGCTGTAAACCTAGGCCAGACATGGTGTCAGGGCCAGAGGAACTCAGGCTGTAAACCTAGGCCAGACCATGGTGTCAGGGCCAGAGGAACTCAGGCTGTAAACCTAGGCCAGACATGGTGTCAGGGCCAGAGGAACTCAGACTGTAAACCTAGGCCAGACATGGTGTCAGGGCCAGAGGAACTCAGGCTGTAAACCTAGGCCAGACATGGTGTCAGGGCCAGAGGAACTCGGGCTGTAAACCTAGGCCGGACACGGTGTCAGGGCCAGAGGAACTCGGGCTGTAAACCTAGGCCGGACACGGTGTCAGGGCCAGAGGAACTCGGGCTGTAAACCTAGGCCAGACATGGTGTCAGGGCCAGAGGAACTCAGGCTGTAAACCTAGGCCAGACATGGTGTCAGGGCCAGAGGAACTCAGGCTGTAAACCTATATGTAAACTTCAAAAAATCATGATATGATCCACCTTCATTCTTATAGTGATAATTTTGTAAAAATTATGCAGCTGTGCCATTTTATAGCTGTTGACCTACGTGGGAACTCATATGCTCCTGCATGCATCAATTAGTATGGTTGATGGCTGCTGCTTAAGCTTGCTGTGCTGCAATATTTTTGTTGAAAACCTGCCCTGCTTCGAGCTCCCTCCCAGTATATATAGTATTACTGACGGTTAAACTAATTTTATTTTTGCAAAAAATGTATCTGATGTTTAGACTTAACCTTGCACCGTACTGAAACTGTATTTTGTCATACATATGAACATTTTTGAGGATGAGGGGATTGTTTTTGTATGTATATGTAATGTTTTCTGATATATCTTTGGTTATAACAAGAGCACACTGAGGTCAATAACGTTATGGCCACTCTTTGACAACTTGTTTCTGTTTTCCTTTTATGGTAATATAAGATAAATTACAGGCATAAAAAGCTCTACTGTACAGAGATTATGTTGTCTGTAATACCAGAGACATATATATGTAACAGGAGAGGAGAAAATGTAGCGGCCAGACCGGGGTTCGAACCCGGGACCTCTGAACACTATAGCCAGATGCTCTACCATTTGAGCTACCTGGTCACCAATGATCGACCCAGTCCAGTCCCGCTACACACCTCCCTCCTTTTTTCCAAGTCTTCGCTCTCGAAGACACACGAGACCCTTATACCACCACCGTGGGTATTTTAGTTGGGCGCCAATTTTGTAACAGGAGAGGAGAAAATGCAGCGGCCAGACCGCTTTATAGCTGTTGACCTACGTGCATGCATCAATTAGTATGGTAGGGTTCGAACCCGGGACCTCCGAACACTAGCCGGATGCTCTACCATTTGAGCTACCTGGTCACCGATGATCGACCCAGTCCAGTCCCGCTACATATATAACGTTGTCTCTGGTAATACATCAAACAATTATGCAAATCAGTGTTACATTTGCGTCCCTTACACTATTAAGGAACTGACGATGAAAGCGTTCAAATGAATGTTTTTTTTACACAACTTGACTTAAACTAAAAGTCTAAAACAAACTTTTTGAATCTTCATCCTTGTCTTCAATTTCTAGAGTGAGGTTTGTTTCAGGAAATGCATCACTTTCATCTAATAACACGAGGTCTTGGACATCATCCCTATGAATACATGCCCTCTCCAAATTATTTTTTAGATTATCCTTCCGGAGGAGAGAAGCCATAATTTCAGGAAATAAAAAGTAAACAGTAGAACCAAAATGTAAACATTGTTTTCATCCCTCAGCAGACAGGAAGTTTATCTTTTGTGAGCTTGGGGATAACTCCTTTTCTACGAACAATACACTATTCGGAATATCTCTGGTTTAATCCAGTAAAATTAGAGAAAACGAAAATAATACGAATGTCTTGAACTGGGAGCGGTCAATGTGGCCGAACATTCATTTCACAATTTTAAGAATATCTTATCCTTTGTATTACTTATACTATATGCCGCAACTTTTGAAATTAAACTTTAGTTAGTTTAAATAGATATTATAATTTTCAAGCGGTATAAAATATTTTCGACCAATTAAATTTCAGTATGATATCGTTGTCAATTCCAAAATGGCGTCAGGTGAGGAGAGGAAGGCGTCCTTCGGGGATGAAAACCAGCTTCAAGCAATACTGGTGGAATTAAATTCACAGAGAAACATATCAAGGTTTTGCGATGTCATCCTGAAAGTATGTGGTGATCAGATATTCGCACATTCCAATGTATTGGCAGCAGCTAGTCCTTATTTTGCGTCCTTCCTCGGACTTGGACAGGATTCACCACGGGCATTTTCTCAAAAAAATCCTCAGATCATTGAGATCCATATTGATGGTAGCGACGGGGACAGTGGTTATGGAGACGCAGTTCACAGGGTTGTAGACTTCATGTACACTAGTAATATTCACTTGAATTACAATGTACTTACTCCTGTTTTGGAAATTGCTAAAATCATGCAAATGAACAAAATTCTGGAATTCTGTGATCTATTCCAACGTGGTGAAGATGGTGTTAAACCAAAAGAAACAAAAATTATAAGTGATGCAAACACCCAGACAAGCGTGACTTATTCCCATCGTATTCAGTCTGATCCACCCAATAAATATGATAAAATCGAACAACCGCCGAAATCGGAGGTAAAACGAAAAAGAGGTAGACCAAGGAAAATTCAAGAGCATATTCCATTAGATATTCCAACAGCATTTGATCAAGAGGAATTGAAGGATGAGACAGAAGAAGTTGAGGAAAATGATAAAAAAGAGCAAGATATTTTAGAGACAGAGGAGGAAATGTATATAAAAGATGTTGATCATGATCAATCAGACTTATTGACATATAGTGTAGACAAATTTGAAACTTCAGTTGAAAACACGAATGAAGATGAACCTGAAAGTACACCTGATGGTCGACCAATTAGGAGGGTACGTGGCAAACGACCAAAACACTTCGAAAATTATGTGGACAGTCCCATGGTATGTTACAATGTCACGAAGTCAAAATCTGGGAGAGAAATATATGAATGCCAGGATTGCCCTTACAATTCAGAAGTCATGTATCATTTCAGAAGACACCGCTCTTCTCATTTGAGTGCCGGTTCTAAATACAAATGTGACAAATGTGACTTTTCTACCCCACGACTAAAAGTTCTCACTAATCACCACCGGAACCATTTGCATGAAGACAATAAATGCAGCTTTTGTGATTTTCAGGCTGATGACAAGCAAATACTGAAAGAACACCTGGAAAAACATTCTGGACAATACCCATATTTTTGCCAATTTTGTGAGACCAAATTCAAAACAAAAACTCAACTAAATATTCATCTTCCAAAGCACTTGGACAACAAACCATTTGTATGCACAGAATGTAATGCTGGATTTAAATGGAAGCATGCACTGAAGAACCACATGATTACTCACAGCCAAACGAAGGACCACCTTTGTGATATCTGTGGATTCACCACAGCACATAAAAGCCAGTTGAAAGCACATAGACTAATACACACTGGAAACACATACAAGTGTGAAGTTCCTGGTTGCACATTCCAAGCAACAAAGCGACAAAACTTGAAATATCACATGCTAACACATACTCATGAAAAACCTCACCAATGTGAAATATGTGGACAAAGTTTTTCTCTGGTAAAAAATATGAAGAGACATATGCTACTGCATACAAATACACGACAGTATAAATGTAAATTATGCATATTTTCCACAACCCGCTATGACAAGCTCAAAGACCACATGTTAAAACAGCATGGAGAGGGAGAAATGCCAAAAAAGAGGTTCAGATTAAATGACTATCAAAAAAGTGTCGTTCCTGGAGAAACCATAAACTTTGAGGAACTTGGGGATGGTGAAGTGATACCAAACATTGTTCATGTTGAAAACACTATGAGTACAGCACAATGTAAGATTGATGAAAATGCCACTGGTGAGCAACAAATTTTCATCACAAACCCGGCTGGGGAACCTTTTCCGATCACCCTTACCAGGATAGACAACATGGAGGGTGTTAACACTGGCTGTTACCAAGCTATCCAACTGGTGACACATGTGGAATAATTAACTGGTGACACAGGTGGAATAATTAACTGGGGAATAATCATTAATGGATGGCTCATGTGGAATATGGCTCATATACCTTATTTGACCTAATAAGGGCGCCCCCTCCCTTTTTTCAAGGAAATAAATCTTTGACCGAGTGTCAAAATGGTGTTCAAAAGTAATAATTCATGTGAAGTGTTTTGCTACTTTATGTGTTGAATTTTCTTCTGCAAATTAATATAAGTAACTGGAACACAGTTTTTGCCACATTTTGTCTATTCCTACAGATGACATATGCATGTCAGTGCAAAGAGCACCCGAAACTAAACGCACATACAAATAATAACTTACCATTTTTATTTGAAGATAAAGTAAAAGACTTCATTCTTGTTGATAAGTAACTTTTGTTCAGAACAGAAAGCTAGTAAAAGACATTGTAAATCAATTATTAGGTCAAAGAAAACGATGTCTGATATATGATCTGGGAAATCACCTGTGTCTATAAATAGAACATAAAAGAGTTCCATTTGAACATAAAATGGTGGAACACACGTTCTCTGGTCTAAAGATCAGCTGGCATGGTTTATAAGTTTACAGGAATATTCAAGTGATGTTTAAGCTTAATATATGATAATGAATAGATATCTTCATCTGGAAATTTTTTATGACTGAATATTTTACCGTTTCCACAGCCTTGGGTATTCTGCTATAAGGTATATAGTCTGTTTCATAAAACTTCAGAATTAACTAATCTTAATAAGGACGCCCCCACTGTCAATTACCCGCGCTCTGTGCCCTTATTAGGTCAAATACTGTATATATGGAATAGTTATAACGTTGTATAAGTTCATTATGGGTGCACGCGTACGTGCATGCGTGGCTCACCTGGAGTAATCATAACTTGGCTCATAATTATATAATACTGTATAACAGATGGCTCACATGGAACATCTTTTGACTCATGAGATCACTTTGGGTGAATATAACTGGTGGCTCGTGTGGAATAATTATAATGGATATAGCTCACAACGAATAACTCTCACTAATAAAGTGATCGTGACTTGCCCTGAATAATTATAAATAGTAATATTAATTTAGACTAGATATAGTTGATGGCTCCTGGTGACTCGCATGAACACAATGAATAATAATGATTAACTAGTGGCTCACCAGGAATATTTTAATTGTTGCCAAGTACATAGTTTGCATTGTTTTATATATTGTACATGTATTACATATGCTTGTACATTTAGTAGCTAGTTGGAAGTAAAAATACTAAATGCATGCAGGCAAAACACTTTGTTAAATTTTTCAAGCAATATAATATTTGTATTACCAGCAATTTAATATGTAATTGTCTTAATCATGACCAACTTCAAAAAGAAGCAGATTGCTTTGAAAATTTGTAAAAATAAAATTTTTTTTCCTATTGATCATTACATTTGCTTTTACTTGCATGATATACATATGCATGCATATGTAGAACTAGAGCAAATGTGTCCACCTTGTAAAACAATCAAATTATGTACATTCCGGGGATCCTCATACACAAATACTTGTATTAATTGTTGATTCTAATTAAACATGTTCATGTACTGTTGTCGAAATCATTATTTACACACAATCAAGGTGATGTTTTATTATTATCTATAAGGAGTAGACTGATAGGATTGAAGATAAATTAATATTTGATATTTTATTTCTGAGTAGCTATATAGATTTTGATATTAACTTCAAACGATTATTGTAATTTAATTACACAAGAGTTTTATTGTTTTCTAATGGATTTCACAATTTAATCTATAATTCAAATTTAAACAAAGGTAAAATACTGGCACACCACACATTTAATTCTTGGGTTGCAATATATGGTCAAGGTCGACATCATCATAACTATATAAATATATATATCCATCTTTATTCTGTATTTGTGAGCTTAATTACAGATCGGCTAGATACGGCTGGTAATTGTTATGGCTGTGATACATTTTGTATGTCATTTAATTTGCAATTCCTTTATGTGTAGCCAAAAAAACATGTTAATGACTCGAACTTAACTCAGAATAATTGTTATAAATGATAATAAGCTTTATTAATGTTTGTCACCATGATTTTAAATTACATTTTCATATACTTATAATAGTCAACTGATCTTGAGAGTAAGTTAAGACATGTTATAAAATGCATAAATATTATTGATGATTTCTAGTACCAATAAAAAATAGCTATACAGGCACATAAATTTGTAAAGTTTATACTAACTAAATGAACAAATAATATGAATTGATAATTAAAGAACAAGCAGTTAATTCGTGGAATTTATATCCCCCGCTTTCCTGGCATATTGTAGGTAAATGTTTTTGAGGTTGAAGGGACAATAACTCTCTTCCTAAGTTTGATGAAAATCTGATAATATGTGTGGGAGTACTAGTAATTGCATGGAAACAGCAGAAATAAAATTTTTCATTAAGGGGTCATAACTCTGCCAAATCATTTCTCTCAAAAGTGGCAATCAAATTTAACTTGACCTAGCCCTTCAGGCAATTAACATTGTTATCAAATTTGAAGAAAATCTGTTAACAATTTAACTGTTCCAATTATTTTATAGAAATGAAGTGTGACAGACGGACAAATCCAAATTATTTAATAGCCTGATTTCGGTGAAAGCCAGAAATAAAAATACAATTCATAAATATAGAAATTTTACATATACCAGTAGTGTCCATATAGCTGCTACATTTAACCTGTATATGTGAACGCGGAAAGATTAATAAAAAGTGTTTCTCCTCGTACCTACCTACCTAGCTACCTACCTACCTAAATGTTGCCAAGTTATCTGCATTTTGTTTGCCAGTACTATTATCTGAAAATGTTTTTCTTGTTCACCTGATTAATTCGGAATGACATGTTACTATACTGTTGATAATTTTGGTATGTGTAGAAATTTAACTACAGTAATTATATACATGTAGTTTCAAAAGTTTTTAAGACAAATGAAAAAAACATTTTCTTAAGATACTTTTTTTTAATTTGTCTATAATTATTGAATTAATGACAAGAATTAATCCTCTTTTCATATATATGGGGTATTCACATTTACACAGAACTTGTACATGTTTAATCTGTTAAAGTAGTTAAAACATTATGGAAGGGGGCCTGGGGCATATTTAAAATTTGCTATCTCCACCCATTATACTAGTACTGTATGTATACGTAGGAATCATAATGGTTATGCTGAAAAGAACATTAATCCCTAGTTCTTCTAGATAAACTTAGCAATATTGTTACAGTTGTTGTGAAGTTGAGATTTAAGCATACCTTTTTACACAGTTAAAGAATCGAAGTCATGAGAAATCTTCAACATTAAGGATCCAACTAAAAATGTTAACAGGTTTGAAATTTTTAGGACGGTATCATGCACTAAATATTTTTACCCAGTATTTATTTTCATCAATAATATATTTATCTGCAGAAAAACAATCTGACTGGACCTTTAAAAATACCAATTTATAACCAAATATTGAGAGCTTCTGATCCATGCCCATTTTCGCAGACTACAATATTTACAAAATACAAACTAGCTGCCATAAATTATTGTTTAATTCACACAAATCCTTGCATAATTTATTGATGAAGTGTACAACAAAGAATGATTTTTAAAGTCTTAATTTGTTAAGTGCTTCAAGTTGCACAAGTTTATTATGTTGATATTATATTGCATTTGAAGTTGTGAAAAAAATCATTAAAATATTATATTATAATATCGTTTTGTTGTCTTTAAGAGTTATCTTTCTTGGATCATGTCATGGAATTCCACAGGCATGGTGGTATATGTTGTACAAATTCAAAGTACTACATGAACTATAACTATTGGTGAAAACTTGGGAAATGAGGTTACTGTCAGAAAATTGACATTTGATCAAAGGATTTTTACAACAAATAATGAAACAGCCACATTCGTATAATTTTACGTTTGTACTCGTGTATAGTGACATTTGTTTAGGAAGATTCAATACTTCGGATATCTGGAATGATAACAAATATTTCCAAAGATACATCATAACTACTGAAGCTGGTAATCCTAGATCAGCTACACGTCTAGGACTTTCCGATGGGAGTGGATAACGGTTATATATCCCAAGTCGGTTAACTTGGCTAGTGTCTGTTGTATATGAAGAGATCAGTGTATGACAATATCTACAACAGAAGTCGTATTGACTCTGTACGGTGTGGTCTTGAGAATGATGGGAGTTGCTCCTTTCTGTATGCCTGCTGCTCTGTAGCTGTCTCAACAGTCTTATGTCTTGTTCCACAAATTTTTGTATCACAGCTGAGTAGACTAATGGATCTCCATTCAGATTCAAGCTCTCAATCCGTAATGGAAGACTTGGGAAATGTAATGGACACACCACAAACTGTTTGCCACTGTCGTGCCAAGTGGTTGTCCATCCTTAATACATTGGAAATGTTTGCCATGCTAAATACAATGGCCATACTAGTACTGCCTGACACTATCTTGCTGGATGTGCAAATCCCCAATATATTGGACATACTACTCGGCACAACCTTGTCATGATACGCACATGATTCTTCTCAGATGAAACACAATCTTGTCTGGCTT
Source organism: Pecten maximus (assembly GCF_902652985.1). Classification (NCBI taxonomy): domain Eukaryota; kingdom Metazoa; phylum Mollusca; class Bivalvia; order Pectinida; family Pectinidae; genus Pecten; species Pecten maximus. The sequence goes on from NC_047025.1 coordinate 29,630,928, forward strand.
ATGGAAATCAAGCTTTGTTGCTACACAGCAGTGTGCGGACGATACAAGCTCATCGTATGCCGAGCTGTTTGTCTTTACTGTGAGCTGGGGGCTCGTGGTCACTGAAAACTCTATGAAAGTGCCTTCTTGGCCCTCTCTCTTATTTCTGGATTCAGGATGGGATGTCGGTCGTTGTGAGGTCAAAGAAAGTAGGACAGCAATTTTGTAGTCGTTAGTTGAATCTCGATAACTTTTTTCTTGTAACATGATAATAAAAGATACAAGAAGGAAACAGCCACTGCATCGTCAGAAACAGCAGCAAAACATAGTGTAGACTAGATGGAGCACAGATCGTGCCGTTCTCTTGAAGCAAATTATGCTTCTGGGCAAGTGTGGCAATGGGAAAACGATCTTGTTTCACACTCTGAATTCTAAGGTGCTCAAACATACTGCTAATGAAATACGCTGTATCTTATCTCAACGAGAAATGATTCGACCACGCTCCGAAGATTGGTTCATCTGGTGAAACTTCAAAAGACTATATCTGCTTCACAAGTTAATCACCTCAGTGACCGACGTACGGTGGCATCTACTCTTCTCTGCACTCCTCCTGAATATGGCGACATCTCTTCATCTGGTGTGATGGGTTGACCATACTTATAAAGTCAGGCCTAGTTATCTTACTACCCAGATCTACCTTTATCTTTCAGGGATGTTACATGATAGAGGGGACGTGTTTGTGTCTTTCTCTTCCATGCTGTTGTTTCCCCTAGGATGGCAGTTGCATTCTGTTCATTCTCTTCTTCTGTTGTTCCATTTCCATGAGATCTGCTATTTACACGCATAGCAATGTCGTGTCTCTTCCATCGAATGTGTCTATCTGATGGCAAAGTTAACTCCCCCTATTTCGTTCTGGTGCATTGACAAATGACTATCATGAAGGGCTTCAGCTTCATTTCCGCTTTTGCCCCAATTTTCTGTTGCTCTTCTTTCTCCCTCCATCCTCCTTATTTTTCTTTCTTGTATTGGCCTTCTTTCATTGCTGTTTTTTTGGTTGGGGTGTGGGGGTTGTTGGTGAGGATGAGTGACTGTGTTTGGGTGGGTGTAAGGGGGGGGGGGGGGGGGGGGGGGGGCTGTATACAATGCCTTGACTCAAAACACAAATGTTCCCTAAGGCGTGTCTCAATTCTATTACTATCTGTATCTGATTTTGCCACAAACCACTCACGTTCCTCCTGTCCTTGTCTGGAAATTAATGCCTCTCTGATCTCCTCAACTTCTATGAACTTAAGTCCTGGATTTGTAGAATTGTAGTGAACTAGGAAATAGACAAGTTTTATATGTTATGTGTTCAAAGTTACCTAGAGTAATTAAAGCTATACGCGATATGCAGCCAAATCTATTTGAGTTGCTTCCCTTAGATCAGTAGTTAATTAACCCGTTTTAGGTTTACACCCTTCATTCTATATCAAGGTAAAATATAACCAAACGGTAGCACCTGAAAGTCAGTCGTTATTAGGTAGCACACGGTCCGTGGGACCAGTAATGACGTTATGGGGTGTAGATACGCCCATATTTCGGGTAAAGGTCACGATTGGTCAATTGACCACATCGTCATTTCATACATATTAATTAACCCTTAGGGGATATACAAATACTTGCGCGTTTTGCATAAGAAGTTTTCCAGTAGTTTTTAGACAAAACGGACCTGAGTGCCGTTCGGTTGTAAATATGTAGACTTAGATTTGTTTAAATGTGTGTGAACTGTTAAGTGTGAATGCGCCGGCGATAGTGTGGAAGATGGATAAAACTTCATTGGATTGTATTGTACCTTCGGGATTTTCCTGTGGATTAATAAATATAAGTAAACTTTATATCCAGTGTTGAATTATGTTTATCACACCACAACCATCCCAAAAAGAACTTTCACGTCCCGTGTTCATGGAGAGCGGACGTTACAATTGGTGGCAGCAGCGGTGGGATGGTTTTAAAATGTGGTTGTGATAAACTGGAACTAACACTGTGGATGTTTGAATTCTACGAAAAACTGTGATGTCTTTCGTTCGACGGAGTTTGGTACGATTGGATTCATACAACTCGTCAAATCCTATAGTGCTATCGAGAGCACGAAAACTGTGTGTTTTAAGTCCGTTACTTTTAATTTACAAAGGAACGGCATATATTCGGAAACTTTGTTCGGAAATGGATTTTTAACCCTAGAAGTGCTTGCCTCGAGCTTGTGGATTTATCTCCGCTACCCACATCATATAGTTGTGTGTTTCACAAAGAAATGTTGAGTAATGGAACGTTTTGACTGTGTGTTTAGCAGTTGTGTTCACTATTATATTGAAGTTGTAATGAGAGATCTATTTACTCGGGATATGATGCAGGACATAGGTCTGGGATTTTCGGAGGATATTTACCCTCGGGAAGCTGAGGATTTTTCTAGTGGTTTCCGAGTTACTATGGAAGTTAACTCATTGTGTTTTCTCGCGTTAATAGTGCCTAACGGAGAAGTATTTAGGAAATTAAAAGTGAATATTTTCGCTACTTGGAAGTTAAAATCCGACAATTTTCCGGGATTATATACAGGATATATACAGGACATGTATAGGACATTTTATCCAATGAACCGTGAGTACATTTAAAAATCATCGAAATATTGTCGAATAACGGTTATAAAAGCTGTGACGGTGTCAAAGAACTTTCGGATTGCTAAATAAAATAATTAAGCATTTTAGACACATGTTTTTGACCTTTTAGGAAACTATGATCGTTCATAGATTGTGACAACTCTCAGACTAAGTAGTAAAATGAGCAGGAACTTGATCAGTGTATCGTGTGTCAGTCCTAGATTCGGGAAGGCTCAACTCAGGGAATAACCAAAGTCAAGTATCGCCAATTTCTGGAACTAAAACAGTAAGGTTGATGGGGTCGACCATACGGGGAAAGCAAACGGTGGTGCTAAAACAGACATTGGGAGAAGGTGGTAAAGTTTAAAATCTTCCGCGCAAAGTCGCAGACAGGGAGATGTGAAAGCTAAATTCGTGATGTTCAAAGCAACGCGAATAGGAAGTTGATAGCAAAATAGCCGATAATTTAATTGGAAATTAGACTCTGGGGCCAGGAGTAATTCCATGATGGAAACATCTTTTGGCGTATCGTCGAATACAATGTAACACCAGAAGAACGCCCTGTGTTAGTACCGTTTCGCACGCGATTTGAAACTACTTATGTCATGGAGAAATGTGCATTATCCAGAAATTGTGAAAATGTGGAATTGAAGAGACAAGTTTTAGCTCGTGGTTTTGGTATAGAAAATGAAGAATTCCTGGAGAATATGTGTTAACATAGCAGATGATGTGTATCCTACACGTATTTGGTCGTATAGATGATATTTGGTCGCATTCAGTGGAGCTGTGGTTTAATTTGCTTGTATTTGTTAATTTGACTCTTTTCAATGTCAGATTGAGCCAAGTCCGCGTTCGTTACGTCTCAGCTAGTGAGGATGATATTTGTACATGTAGATGATTTTGGACTTTGAATAGTGCCAATCATGTGTTCCAGGATGGAGTAGGCGCTAAGTGGAACGCTTGTGCATATAATACTATATATATACGTAGTGCTTCATCTGGACAATAATTGTGTACGCGAAGGATTTTAAACAGTTTTGGTATATTTTGACCGCTGTTTAGTAGCCTTGATATCGCGCGAAATTTAAGGCGAATAATGCAACTTCTTGTACAATGAAGTTTAGATCCTAGGACAGGTGGTTTCTCAGGATAGCATTGGAAATCCTTCGAAAATCGCGGCAGTTGAAGCGATGTTGCTCCAGTTTTGTATATTACCGAGTTACAGCTATAGAGCGTTAGATCTCGGACTTGCGTCAAATTATCGGAAATTCATGTTCGGTTTCGCACTAATAGCGAAATGTCTGCGTGACCTCGCCAGGAAAAGGTGTTTAAGTGGTAAAATTATGGACTAAGGAATGCTCAGTGTATGTTCGCATTCAACGAACTGGAATAACGACATATCTACTCCGATTCTCGGATATCCAAGCTTGGAAAGTGGAATTTATATTCTTTACACGGAAGCTAGTAACTTTGTCACATTTAATTGTAAACTCTGGATTTACATTAAGATAAGTGAAAATCAATGTTTTTCAAAGGACATATCCTGGGAACAATATTCAATTCGAACTCAGTAATAATTAGAATTAACTCGGAAAACGTGTTCACAAAGTTTACCAATCATTCAGTACGGCACGGAAAACGGTAGCTATAATCATGACCAAAATGTGTTATGATATTGGAGATAAAATACGCAGATTCCAACATTAAATACTAGTGGGAACTAAGGCTAAGTTAGCCCGTCATTGGACCGGACCGTGGACAGTAGTCGCACGGCTTAGTGATGTGTTATTTAGAATTCGTTACTCCGGAAGATCAGAGCCAGTTGTAATACACAGTGGCAATTTGAAGTCTGGAGGTACACGTACTGGGGACAGCGCGACCGACCCCAGCACAGCGGGAGCTTCCACCCCTACCAATAATTTACCTAAGCGTTTGGACTCGCCAGGTCCAACGACTGACCAGAAGTGGACACCTCTCGTTGTCAGGACAACGCGAACTGGGCGAGCCATCGAAACTTAGATACCTCCGTTTTAAACTTCAAAGGACTTACGTATACGAAGATCATCGACTATTGCCCTTTATGGACGCATGCCCAGTGGGGATGAAGATTGGATTACGTAGTTATCATCGATATAATTATTGCCCTATATGGACGCAGGCCCCTGGGGAGATGAAGAATGGATTTTGTTTTGAATCGGTAAAGATTTCAACTTTTTGAAGTGACTGAACTTATCTAATTCAAAAAATGATGTTCGTTGAACTGTTATTTTGGATCATTATCAGAGAACATTCAGGACTTTTAATGGATTATTAACTTTTTAATAGGAACCGTGCAAAATTATCAAGGGATTTAAACGTTGATACTTTGATCTGGTGTTTGAACTGTGATATTAATTCAAACTTTCGACTTGGATTAGAACATTTAGTGAAATACGGAAATTCGTTACTTTTGGATTTGTAACTTTGAAATGGACTGAATTATGCAGAATTACCAAAGGATTATTACGTGCGTGGATACTTTACAGTGACATTATATAACTGAACTTTGTGATATCAAAAAGTGACTTAAAGTAATTTCCGATGGATATATTATTTAGGACAAACACACTAACTGTGATTATTAGTTATTGTTTCCGTGGATCACATTTATACATGTGAATTTTTGGAATTTATTTCACTGTGTCAAAGGTAATGTACGAATAGCATGTTCATTAATATTATAGTTGTGAGTATTGCCTCCAATGTTAGATTTCTATCTTAGATGTAACTCAAATTAAGGGTTATGGATGGATTTTATCTCAATATTGTAGTATATCGTATTAGTGGATACGTAAACTTGGGGGTTTGGACGTTACAACTAAACCATACATATATTTGTTATTTCATATCCGAAATATACTTGAAAAATGATATTCGATTGTGTCCGTGTAGCCAAATAGGTAGGATATCGATGTAAAATCGAGAATTTATATACAGTCTGATGACGTTTTATGTGTGCAGGGGTATAACGTGTGATAGAGATGTACGAAGAGTACGAGTTGCTGTATGTTTTTGTAGACTAGGTACATTTTTGAAACGTTACGGTAAACTAGTAAAATGTATGTTAATATTTTGGTAGACATTAATTTTACAATGTTTGTTTGAACTTTGAGGATAGATAGCCACCAGGAGCTCGTAAGCGATCGATGTTAGCTATAGGCTTGTAAACATTATTTTTATTACGCAAAGAAGTTTTAGTGCCAAAACCTTTTAAAATGCGTGTAGAATGTCAGGAAATAATATTTGACATTGAAGTTTAGACTCGTACATGTCGTAAGAAAAGGTTTGTTAATGCAAACGCAAAATGGTATTTTAATATGTTTTATGTTTTCACGTTAGAATAGATAGATTGCTTTTGTTACGAAAACTTTTAACTATGTATGACGTTTGTGGGGACACAAACTCTTCGAAAGAAGGGGGTTGTGTAGTGAACTAGGAAATAGACAAGTTTTATATGTTATGTGTTCAAAGTTACCTAGAGTAGTTAAAGCTATACGCTATAGGCAGCCAAATCTATTCGAGTTGCTTCCCTTAGATCAGTAGTTAATTAACCCGTTTTAGGTTTACACCCTTCATTCTATACCAAGGTAAAATATAACCAAACGGTAGCACCTGAAAGTCAGTCGTTATTAGGTAGCACACGGTCCGTGGGACCAGTGGTCAGTGCCTAGGGCTTTAATTAGAAATGTCGTTATGGGGTGTAGATACGCCCATATTTCGGGTAAAGGTCACGATTGGTCAATTGACCACATCGTCAATTCATACATATTAATTAACCCTAAGGGGATATAAAAAGACTTGCGCGTTTTGCATAAGAAGTTTTGTCCTAGGCTCGGTTATAACCGGAACAAGGACGTTAAGCCCCATCAATCAATCAATCAAAAGCATAAGAAGTTTTCCAGTAGTTTTTAGACAAAACGGACCTGAGTGCCGTTCGGATGTAAATATGTAGACTTAGATTTGTTTAAATGTGTGTGAACTGTTAAGTGTGAATGCGCCGGCGATAGTGTGGAAGATGGATGAAACTTCATTGGATTGTATTGTACCTTCGGGATTTTCCTGTGGATTAATAAATATAAGTAAACTTTATATCCTGTGTTGAATTATGTTTATCACACCACAACCATCCCAAAAAGAACTTTCACGTCCCGTGTTCATGGAGAGCGGACGTTACAGAATAACTACACGCACGCCAATAGCTGTGAAGCTTGGAGGGGCATTTGGAATCCCACCATCAGTACATCCATACCGTTTGTATCATCCATATCAAAACCTGTGCCCATCATGATCTTCAGTCTTCGGCTCCGCTGCCTTGATAATAATTTTTATTCTCACGACTAAGGGTGTAGGCGAACTGGTTTTAATTTGTCATTTAATTTTATTCAATGTTGACAAATACATCATTATTATGTTGTCTAGCCACGTACATTTTGTATTGCGGTGACCATCACACCCTGTCATACGTACGTAAGATGGAGCACAGTAACTAAACGTGTCATAATATTTGTTTGTACAATTGTTAACATAAACGTATTTTACAAGTTCCTATCAGTAGTCGATCAGATGTGACATTTTACTAGGAGTGTTTATATAATTTAGTAAACAAGCTTTCGTGAGAGACATTCATAGCAGACAGAGCATTACCAGTCATGCGGTTTGGATTTGTCCTACAAATATATTTATCTAGACTAGTCAGTTTGACAGCAGATCTAGAGGCGGCATAACTTTTATATAAGATAAGAACGTCAATTTACGAATACTTTTTTCCTAGTATTTTGTAACTAGGTGGACAAGAGTACGGGAACCAAGCCATTCGCATGGTATTCCGATTCCCGATATTTTGGGGCCGCGACAGCTCAGAAGATTAGAGTGCTGACCATGTAACATCAGTTTTATATCCGAGGTGCGTGGTTCGACTCTCACTGTCTCTTGTCTGTTTTTCGGGAGGAATAGCTTTACGAGTCGGTCTGTCCAGTCGTGGTCGTGTCCATGGTTAAGACACTTTACCCTAATTGCTCTGGATGGCGAAATGCGATAAGCCTCTTGTATGAACTTCATATTCAGTGAGGTTACGGTAGTTACCAATTACTGCAAGGGACCCCACCTCAAAATGATCCTGTCTGTTCATGGGGCTATGAACCAAGCAAGCAAACAAACAAAATAGTCTCGATTCAGTTTTAAAATACTGAACAGACTTACAGACCTGCCATTCAAACCCCCGTGATGTAAAACATCGATCTGCTTAAACTCATAACCAAATATACACGACTGGGCCTCAAACTAGTAAGTATAGTTTTGAAAATAAAGCGGTGAAAACTTGCTGCTACAGTCAAACTTGTAATAGCGGACACCCTTATATAGCGGACACCTGTCCATAACGGACACTTCCAGGAATCCCCAATGAAAATCACTATATAAATATCATGTATATAGCGGACACCTTCCTTATGCGGACAGCGGACACTTATTTTTGTCCGTAAAGTTGTTAAAAATTCCGTATAACGGACACGTGAAACCATAACCGTGTTGATATTTGTGTGTAAAACGTTTCTAAATAACAAGCAGAGCATTAATTACTCAACTCCCCTGGCAGCAATGCTAACTTAGGAAGCCACTTCATCAGTCACTAATTGTCCTGTTACCTGTAAGTTGCTGTAACAATGGGCAGTAATTACAAGAGAGTGACCGATCGCCATCGGCAGAGGTGTTTGTTTACTCAACCCCACCGATGACAGCTAAGCTTAGCCATTCAACCATAGCCTAGACAACAAGAATGGTCAGGGGGTAATTAAATCATTATCAGGACCAACAAAAGAGGGACAAAGCAATAGTTATGTCTGTCATAATTGTTTTACTTACAAAATCAACCGTATGCAAATCTGACAGGGCAGGCACATGGTTATAAGCCGCCATTTTCTCACACTCGGAACTCCTCGGAATACGACTACGTAACATATAAAGAACAGCTGAAGAGTTCCGAGTGTCTTTGTATACACTATACTAATTGACTGAACCAGAAAACGGTATTTATTAAATTAAATCCCTACATAGATTTCAGAAAATATGTCTCAAAATAGATGCTTAGGGATTATAATTATCAGAGGAAAATGCACTTTCATTTATAAAGAGTTAATGTTGTAATAGAAAAGATATTTCAAACATATGTGTTTTCCAAAATATTGAGGATTAATGAAAATTGTTTTACTATGACAAGAATTACCTTTACTTTTTTACTATGTTGAGTATTTGTCTGAATAGATATTCAGTATAGTATGATATTGTGAAGATTTGTTTTGAAACTATAGGCTTAATATGAATTATTAAAAATATCAACTTCAATTTTTGTGTCAGATGAATGATTGAAAATTAATTAATTAAGCATTTATCTTTAATTATTTGTCTTTTATTCATTAGTTTAAGTGTTTAAATATAATAAATCAGGAGACATATAGTGTACTATAAACAGACTTTGGTTTGTTTCTTCGTTTATAAGGGACATAACTCGTTGAACCTCTATATAAAGGACACCTCTCTATAAAGGACACTTTGGTCTTGTCCCTTAGGTGTCCTTTATAGACAGGTTTGACTGTATCTTGTAATGAAGTGGTAGGGAACATTGTGTCACGGGCCTAATCAGTAATCAAATACATTTGTAATAAGACTTGGGATTAATTTATCATCCCCGGGGACAGGTACTCCTGAACAATCCCAAAATCCTACTTCTTTTTACCTGTATACAGACCACCTTATCAAGTGTCCAACTTGGTTCAATTAAATTGACGTTTTATTTAGTATTCCATGCATTCCGCGGTCCTATACTAGTGACACATATATAGTTGTTTATAAATTTTCTCGGGGAGGGGTGCGTGGAGGAGCATGAGGATAGGGTGAGAAAGTAGAAAACGTGTTACTTACTTTTTATACATAACACATTTACCTGTGTATATATAGCATCGTATGTATATAGGTAATTATTTAAATGACAGTAGAAGACAGTTTTGGGTCAGCGAGTCTCTGCTTGATAAGTGTAAGTTCTCACATGAAGTTTATTACCGGTAATGTTAGATGTAGACTTCCACTACCTATGTACGGGATGGTATGATAACAGGCAATACCGGCCACCCTCTTGTTTACAGTGTGTTAAATACATACTGTATTACATATCCAAGATCGGTTTGATACACCTGGATTTACCTGTCGAATTGTAATCATTGATTTGATGGAGACAGCTTTGTCGGATGTAAGGTGACACACACAGGTGTGTATGGCATGACACTTACCTGGGGATGTACGACACAGACAGAACCAAAGAGAAGCGGATTATCCCGGGGAGGGGGTGAAGGGATACAGTATGACGTCCCCCGGGAAGTCGGGACTTCTAGGAGGAGAGCGTACCCTCAGGGGCCTGTCCCTCGGATTCGCTAACATGGTACTGGGTTATTTCCGGAAAAAAGAGGTAACGTATTTACTCACATGTTCACAGGCATTATTAACACACCTTTCCAGGTGATCAACATCGTATTGTATAAACATTGATTGGCATAATACGTACATATATCTATAATATGTCAAAAGTGAACCATGGGGTGGGGCATTAGTCACCATAGTTAGACGAGAGAGTGTTAAAAAAAGGTGGCGAGGGGGGGGGGGGGTATATTGTTGAGGACGGATTGAAATCCAGGTTTAAAAAGGATAGGGGGGAAGGGGGGGGGGGGGGGGGGTCATTTTGCAAGATGCAAGAGAAGTTGAATTGATTGACTTAAAGGTCTGTCGCCTTTAAGTAATTATATAATCTTCAGATTATGAGTATTGACAATCACGTGGTATTTACCGACATAAGACGTAACTAAGATTGTTGATATGAAGTACAGTGTCAATAAGGACGAGCCCACATAAGACTGACAGGACGATTTATGGCGCGGCGACAATGATATAGGATCTTAATCAATGGGGGCATGGAATAAATTTTCGAGAAAACGACATTGATACTTGTAGTTCCTATATACACGGACTTGATACGACCTTTTCAGCTCCACGTTCCTAATGATTGCGGACCGTCAGGTTTCGAATTTGTGTCAAATCACTGCAATATTTTATAATCAAATTTTGTGGGAGTTCTCCGACCACCCGGATACATGATATATAAAAGTGTTACCCCCAGTATTACGGTATTATACATACAATGTATTGGGAAATGAGCCATTCTCAGTATGACACTATTCAGGCGTGGATGACACATTTTTGAGGCTTTATATAATGAGAGATAAATAAATAAATTTACTTATAAGTAAATAAATTTACTTATAAATAGATAAATAAAGAAATAAATAAATGGAAATTAATCCAGTAATATATGAATATTTCCGAGTTTATCACAGATGAAATATAAGCCAGAAATCCAACCGATCTCTCAAGATCCTTGGATCCGACAACAGAAACGAAAACTTCACGTACTCCCTACTTACAGGATACACATTATTCAGTAGCCATGGTGACATTCTATCCATCAACACTACTGTTTATTGTGTAGAACAGGAATTTGTAGTATAATTACCAACCCCATTTTGTATCTACTTATATAGTTATGTATATGGTGTCCCCGCGACAGCATTCCGGTCTGCACTGTACAATTCCACTTGATACGTCCATATTTATGTGTGTTGGTGGAATATATTTATCAATTTAAATGGAATTTCGAGGTGAATACATTGTTATATGAACCTGAAAAATGATATCAACCGAGACGAATGTCGGTTTTTTTCGCTGAAAGTTCCTGTTTTTTTTTTTAATGTAGTAGCGATTATGACGGCTAATGATATGACGTCAGCCTGCGTTTTTTTAACCATACAGAGATAATCTAACGAATCGCTGAGATATCACGTGATTATGGTCCACACAGTAAGACTAGGAGTCACGAAAGGATAATTGTAGAAAACTGGCGATAAAATAATTGGAATTGGCCCTGATCAATTTTGGACACGCGGATGTTTTGTGTAACTAAATATAACCCTTCTGATGTGTATATCATCAACCTGGCAACGGGAACTACAATGTACACACACACTCCAGGTCGACATCAAAACATGCACGAGTTTACACGGGCATACTTGTGAACTGTTTGATCCTTACTGCGTTGTTAATATTTAACAGCAAATATATGCAATGTCACATGTCTGGACGAGACCAAACGAAATCGTTCCGTTTCTACTCTCTCACGTCTCACCAAATCTAAGTAGGGGAAGTTTTTCTCTCTCCATTTTTAGATAGGGAATGTTTTGCCATATGACGGAAATAAGTTCTCAGTTGGGTTTATTGTATGTTACAATACGTACCATGCATGTCGGTACATTAATTGGTATCATCTGTAGGCCTTAGCTCCACCGAACTTGATGCATGTGTCTGTAGCCAGAATTAGACAAAAACTTATAGCAGTAACTTAGGATTTAGCTGTTAACAATAATTTGACAACAAGTAAAGTAAAATGATGCTTGCAACATGCATCCGTATTTGATTTAAACATATTTGATTGTATTTTATTGATGCATTCGTACACGAGCTGTAATGGAATAGCGTCAACAACTCTCCCGGGCCGCTTTTGAGTTTAATTGGGTACTCAAGGTTTTATCATTTCATTCCTGTATAACATTCTTGTAAATTTGTTTTGTCCTTTTGAAAGATATTTTTTTGCAAGCGCGAAAGTTAATGTCCGCTGTCGCCCTTTCCTCACCTGCTGGTTTTTGCATTATTCACTTTGATATGATACAAATTATAATAGCTTGTTTCTAGCACGTATACAGAAGTCGTGTCTCTAGTGATAATTTGATAAATCAAGCCATATAAAAGCAAGGTTACCAGGGACGTACCTTATAGTAACATAGTAATCCATTTTGAATTCTTATACTGAGACGAGACATATAGAACATCTCTCGGTAATGTAAGACTTATGGTAACATAGCACAGCTAATTGTTATGTTATTATATGATATTTATAATATATGCTTCATTTATATTACTTTGGAATATCGAGCAGTCTTCGATCGTTTTGCTCTTCAAGCTTTTTTATTGTTATTTATTTATCTTTTTTTTTTTTTTTAATTTTTTTTTTCTTTAAAAGAAAAAAATTAAATCGATTTGCTTGACGGTGAGCAGTATAACTATACAGAATTATATATATATTATACCTAACTCTGTGGATATTCATGTTGTGCGATGTTATCGCTCAGTTTTATTTTTGGAATGATATCTGTTAGAGTCGATCGTCAGGATTATTAACCAATAAAATGACGTCAACATCTCAACCTGGATTTACGGATTTACCTGTGTGCGTACAACTTCCGGCTCACGTGCAGCTGAAAAGTGAAAGTGGGGAGCAACAGGTATTACTTGAGACCGTGTGTACAGCATGTCAAACTTAATATCACGGATTTATGTTTGTTTAATTAAGTATACCGGTACGTACGTATACGTAGTTTAATGTTATAACAGCTAGGTATCTTGTAGAAATATTCATCAACTGTTGTATATCAAGATCTGATATAAGGTTACAAAGGTATTGTATATTAATAACATGCATCTCATCACAGTATGTTATCTTATCCACATCATAGGATGGTTAACAGTATCTACTTTTTCCTCACTAATAGATACATATGATATGGCCATTTCTACACTAATTATGGTATGGCCATATTCAATTCTCCCTCTAAAAGATGGTATGGCCAGCCTAAATTTCTGCACTAAAAGATGATATAGTCAGACTTGAAATAATTTTTGCCTAAAAAGATGTTCTGGTGATGGTAAAGATGGTAGATTGTTGACTTTTAGTGGATACTGTACTCATGAAATGCTACCTCCTGAGAAAAAATATTTCCAATCCAATATCAGACTTATGTTTGAGTACTGCTAGTATTAGAGTTATCCTCCATGTAAACGCTGATTCATATTAGATTTAGTCAGGAGGCATGTTGGTCTGTGACATCAGTGTAAAATGACAAAGTATCATGATAATATATATTTTTGTTCTGCTAAAGAGTATAATAAAACCTTCATCTAATAAAATTAACCTGGTCCATACCTCGAGCTCTGTTTGCTAAAAATTTACAGAAAAGAAAACCAAACAATCATAGGCTGTTAAATCTTGGCATACCCCATGATGTAATGGGCAGCCGTTTATTATCATGAGAAGCAAAATTAAACATTAATATTTTAGAATAACCAATAATTTTTTGCAAAGGTGAGCGAGAACTACGCCAAACTTTATAATCTTAACCTATACCCCTCAAATTATAGGTCATAAAGCACCTCAGGAAAAACTTTTTCAGGAAACCTGCACCTGGCAGTAATGGCAAAATGACCGGAGGGGAAGCAACCGGGACTCCGCCAAATACTAGTATTACAAGTAGTTATAACATATTACATATATGAGCAAGTATCAAAATTGAACTTTAGATACATTTGTACATAGAACATGAGCAAGTATCAAAATGAAATGTATACATTTGTACATATATAACAGACATGAGCAAGCTAGTAAACATGTATCTATAATAAAGATACACACATCAAAAGGAGGAAAGTTGGGGTGGCTGGTGGGACGTCTTTTTAAAACATAATAGAAATCCGAAATACTGTATGAAAATTCAATTAAAACAAAATATTTTTGATTTTTCCAATATGGCGTTGCAATCCTCCAGTAATTATCTCTGTAGTGGGGATAACCTTTGTCCGGCAGGGGCTAGACTGACCCCTTGACCAATTAAAAGTGGTAAACTAATCACATGGGTCCCATTAGGCCCAAAAGGAGCTTGAATGACCATTGACCAATGAAAAGACACTAATTAGCATAATAACCTAAACAATGATATGTATGTATATACACATGTACACCGGTACCTCATCAATATGTGTGAATCTTTATTGTACAAAAATATGTCTATAAATAGACATTTGTTATATATATATATATAGGGGAGATAACTCACTTTTATGTGATAAAATTTTATTTTCAAATTTTCCATATTTTGGTGAAAGGAAAATTGCTCCCAAAAATAAAATTCTTACTTGGGTAAATTTTCTCAACTAAAATAGGCCGGAATCTCCTTGCAACCATTAAAACAGTAACAGAGGATTGTGTTTTTTTTTCTCGTTATTTTGAAATGATCACTTTTTTGAAAGTCCACAAAAATCCCCTCTCACTTTTCATGACAATCGGTTCATTAATTTCTGACAGCGTTGTATCCCCCTAAATTTTTACAGTTAAACACGGCATGTACTGGTGCATTGATATACGGTATGCTCAGCCTAATTTTCTTTTATTTGGTAAAACACTTTTAAAAACCAAGAACAAAACGGCATATTAATAATATTAATAAAGATAATGTTTAAATTGATGTCTTTTTAATAAGAACTGAGGAATTTATAACATTTTCATGACATTAACTCTAGCTGTATATTAATACACATTGTCTATTGTCTAGAATTCTGAGAATGTTGTTACGCATTATGACCAGACACTGGAGTGAACATCTGATCCAGATCTGATAGGAGACCTTTAGGGGTTGACACAATGACCTGTGGGTTTCTGGTGACTGGGACACAAATGTAGCAGATTTCTATCAGAGGTTTATTATACACCAATGTTTTTGTTGCAGTTGGCTGAAAATGGGGAATATTTCATTAAAGAAACATCACTAGATGACAACGAAATATCAGAATGCGTAGAAACGTCGTCAGTTTATTATGATACACTGGAACCCCCAGGAATGAGTGAAGCTGGGGACGTGCTGAGTGATGAAGACTTCATGGAGGAATCGGAGGATTTAACTTGGACAGATTGTGAGGACGATGTACATCCGGACACTCATGTCACGTTACCAGGTGATGAAGAGGTGCTCTTATTGCAGACTAAGTTGTCATCACTGTATACAGAGGGTGAGGGGCGTTTGTGTGCTGTCCGCCAGGCAAGACAAACCCTACAGACCCAGTATCATGGTGACATACAGGCATTTTTCTCCAAGTATCTCAACCCTACAGTCTCTCTCTTGACACGCCTTGCAGACATACATGTAAGTATCTCAACCCTACAGTCTCTCTCTTGACCCGCCTTGCAGACATACATGTAAGTACATCAACCCTACAGTCTCTCTCTTGACCCGCCTTGCAGACATACATGTAAGTATCTCAACCCTACAGTCTCTCTTTTGACACGCCTTGCAGACATACATGTAAGTACATCAACCCTACAGTCTCTCTCTTGACCCGCCTTGCAGACATACATGTAAGTACATCAACCCTACAGTCTCTCTCTTGACCCGCCTTGCAGACATACATGTAAGTACATCAACCCTACAGTCTCTCTCCTGACATGACTTGCAGACATACATGTAAGTACATGTTTCAGATTTATTGAAACCTAATGGTACCTGTATGATAATTTTAGGTAACATTACATACACTATTAGATATCTGATGACCCATTATAGGAATTGGTTAGGGATTGAAGTCAGTTTAGGGACTTCTATTGTGCCTCCGCACTGAAATGTCTGCTTTTGGCATGCACTACGTTCTTCTGACAATATCTTAAATATATGCGTCTTTAGTGGGAGCCGGCAACAGCTGTAACAGTCCAAGCAAGATATCAACTGTAACAGTCTGAATCAGATATCAGGTGTTACAGTCCCAGCTAGATATTGGCTGTACTGGTCCCAGCTAGAAATCCACTGTAACAGTCACAGTCACAGATATTTATTGGCTATGATAGTCCCAGGTAGATATCAGCTGTGGTAGTCCCAGGTAGATATCAGCTGTGATAGTCCCAGGTAGATATCAGCTGTGATAGTCCCAGGTAGATATCAGCTGTGATAGTCCCAGATAGATATCAGCTGTGATAGTCCCAGGTAGATATCAGCTGTGATAGTCCCAGCTAGATATCAGGTGTAACAGTCCCAGCTAGATATCAGCTGTGATAGTCCCAGGTAGATATCAGCTGTGATAGTCCAAGGTAGATATCAGCTGTGATAGTCCCAGGTAGATATCAGCTGTAACATTCCCAGGTATATATCAGCTGTAACAGTCCCAGGTATATATCAGGTGTAACAGTCCCAGGTAGATATCAGGTGTAACAGTCCCAGGTAGATATCAGCTGTGATAGTCCCAGATAGATATCAGCTGTGATAGTCCCAGATAGATATCAGCTGTGATAGTCTCAGGTAGATATCAGCTGTGATAGTCCCAGGTAGATATCAGCTGTGATAGTCCCAGGTAGATATCAGCTGTGATAGTCCCAGCTAGATATCAGCTATGATAGTCCCAGGTAGATATCAGGTGTAACAGTCAAGTCCCAGGTAGATATCAGGTGTAACAGTCCCAGGTAGATATCAGCTGTGAAAGTCCCAGCTAGATATCAGCTGTGATAGTCCCAGCTAGATATCAGGTGTAACAGTCCCAGGTAGATATCAGCTATGATAGTCCCAGGTAGATATCAGGTGTAACAGTCCCAGGTAGATATCAGCTGTGATAGTCCCAGATAGATATCAGGTGTAACAGTCCCAGGTAGATATCAGTTGTGATAGTCCCAGGTAGATATCAGCTGTGATAGTCCCAGCTAGATATCAGGTGTAACAGTCCCAGGTAGATATCAGCTGTGATAGTCCCAGCTAGATATCAGGTGTAACAGTCCCAGGTAGATATCAGCTGTGATAGTCCCAGCTAGATATCAGCTATGATAGTCCCAGCTAGATATCAGCTGTGATAGTCCCAGCTAGATATCAGCTATGATAGTCCCAGCTAGATATCAGCTGTGATAGTCCCAGCTAGATATCAGCTATGATAGTCCCAGCTAGATATCAGCTGTGATAGTCCCAGATAGATATCAGCTGTGATAGTCCCAGGTAGATATCAGGTGTGATAGTCCCAGGTAGATATCAGGTGTGATAGTCCCAGGTAGATATCAGCTATGATAGTCCCAGGTAGATATCAGCTATGATAGTCCCAGGTAGATATCAGCTGTGATAGTCCCAGGTAGATATCAGGTGTAACAGTCCCAGATAGATATCAGCTGTGATAGTCCCAGGTAGATATCAGCTGTGATAGTCCCAGGTAGATATCAGCTATGATAGTCCCAGGTAGATATCAGCTATGATAGTCCCAGGTAGATATCAGCTGTGATAGTCCCAGGTAGATATCAGATATGATAGTCCCAGGTAGATATAAGCTGTGATAGTCCCAGGTAGATATCAGCTATGATAGTCCCAGGTAGATATCAGCTGTGATAGTCCCAGGTAGATATCAGCTGTGATAGTCCCAGGTAGATATCAGCTGTGATAGTCCCAGGTAGATATCAGCTGTGATAGTCCCAGCTAGATATCAGCTATGATAGTCCCAGGTAGATATCAGGTGTAATAGTCCCAGGTAGATATCAGCTGTGAAAGTCCCAGGTAGATATCAGGTGTAACAGTCCCAGGTAGATATCAGCTGTGAAAGTCCCAGCTAGATATCAGCTGTGATAGTCCCAGCTAGATATCAGGTGTAACAGTCCCAGCTAGATATAAGCTGTGATAGTCCCAGGTAGATATCAGCTATGATAGTCCCAGATAGATATCAGCTGTGATAGTCCCAGGTAGATATCAGCTGTGATAGTCCCAGGTAGATATCAGCTGTGATAGTCCCAGGTAGATATCAGCTGTGATAGTCCCAGGTAGATATCAGGTGTAACAGTCCCAGGTAGATATCAGCTGTGATAGTCCCAGGTAGATATCAGCTATGATAGTCCCAGGTAGATATCAGCTGTGATAGTCCCAGGTAGATATCAGCTATGATAGTCCCAGGTATATATTAGGTGTAACAGTCCCAGGTAGATATCAGGTTTAACAGTCCCAGATAGATATCAGCTGTGATAGTCCCAGGTATATATTAGGTGTAACAGTCCCAGGTAGATATCAGGTTTAACAGTCCCAGATAGATATCAGCTGTGATAGTCCCAGGTATATATTAGGTGTAACAGTCCCAGGTAGATATCAGGTTTAACAGTCCCAGATAGATATCAGCTATGATAGTCCCAGGTATATATTAGGTGTAACAGTCCCAGGTAGATATCAGCTGTGACAGTCCCAGGTAGATATCAGCTGTGATAGTCCCAGATAGATATCAGCTATGATAGTCCCAGGTATATATTAGGTGTAACAGTCCCAGGTAGATATCAGGTTTAACAGTCCCAGATAGATATCAGCTGTGATAGTCCCAGGTAGATATCAGGTGTAACAGTCCCAGGTAGATATCAGCTGTGATAGTCCCAGGTAGATATCAGGTGTAACAGTCCCAGGTAGATATCAGCTGTGATAGTCCCAGATAGATATCAGGTGTAACAGTCCCAGGTAGATATCAGCTGTGATAGTCCCAGCTATATATCAGGTGTAACAGTCCCAGGTAGATATCAGCTATGATAGTCCCAGGTAGATATCAGCTATGATAGTCCCAGGTAGATATCAGGTGTAACAGTCCCAGGTAGATATCAGCTGTGATAGTCCCAGGTAGATATCAGCTATGATAGTGCCAGGTAGATATCAGCTGTGATAGTCCCAGGTAGATATCAGCTATGATAGTCCCAGGTAGATATCAGCTGTGATAGTCCCAGGTAGATATCAGCTGTGATAGTCCCAGGTAGATATCAGCTGCGATAGTCCCAGGTAGATATCAGCTATGATAGTGCCAGGTAGATATCAGCTGTAATAGTCCCAGGTAGATATCAGCTATGATAGTCCCAGATAGATATCAGCTGTGATAGTCCCAGGTAGATATCAGCTGTGATAGTCCCAGGTAGATATCAGCTGTGATAGTCCCAGATAGATATCAGCTGTGATAGTCCCAGATAGATATCAGCTGTAACAGTCCCAGGTAGATATCAGGTGTAACAGTCCCAGGTAGATATCAGGTGTGATAGTCCCAGGTAGATATCAGCTGTGATAGTCCCAGGTAGATATCAGCTATGATAGTCCCAGGTAGATATCAGCTGTAACAATCCCAGGTAGATATAAGCTGTGATAGTCCCAGGTAGATATCAGCTGCGATAGTCCCAGGTAGATATCAGCTATGATAGTCCCAGGTAGATATAAGCTGTGATAGTCCCAGGTAGATATCAGCTATGATAGTCCCAGATAGATATAAGCTGTGATAGTCCCAGGCAGCATATAACAGTTGACACACAGAAAAACAGTCCAAGCTATGGCTTCGAAATTCTTTCTCAACATCACAATTAAGTCTGGGTAACATATCATTGTATCTGTGAATACTGTATCAAAAACCTCAAAATAGGTGGAATTTAATCTGTGTATTTAAGCTCAATTTTACTATTAGTAACAAAATTCCCCTACATATTTGTGCAAATTAGTTTTATATGCCAGTAACAATTAACAAACTGATTTCTTTTGAAGTTTTTTTGTCTTCATCTTAATATTTCATTATAAAATGCTTACACATGAAATCAGAGTTTTTGTGAGCCTGAGTGTCACGAAATACGTTGTTCAGTGGACTATAGATTTTGTGGTCTCGTGTTACCCGGCCACCTGTTCTGTCTAGACGTTACCCTGGATAGGTGGTACATCTGAACATTACCTTGGGCTTCAGCCAGAATCAACCCTTTTTGTTTACAATATTCAGAATTTCCATGTTTAAAATTATACTTAATGCTACATTTTCAGGGTGAGTTAGGCCACATCATTAATTCAAAGAAAAAAAATACTCCCTGAAAATAAAGAAAAAAACGAAAAACAGAAACAGAAGCAGACAGTTTCACATTTAGTGATCAAGAGTAATGGAGACCAAATGTCCCTGTAATGTCAGTTTTATACAGAAGGTAGGGTCCTAGTCTGAATCATTTATACCTAGTAGCATTTTACCGTAAAACTAGTGTAATTTACGCTGTTTTTTTGTACTGAAATAAAGTTTAAAGTTGGGGGTGTGCACATGATAAATGTTCATAATGTCGTGAGCACGGCAGTTACCCTAGCTTTTCCTCTTAAGGTCGATTTAACGAAAATAAACAAGACACAATTTTGCTATTTTCTCATTACAAATATAAAATAATCAGATTATTTTAATCATCAAGTATTTAGTAGAATGATATTTTAAACAAAGTTTTGTACTAATCTGTGTTAGTGTCATTTTCATACAATGATTTCGAGACCTCCTGGACATCGTTTTGGTCAAGATTTTTCATGCGCAAAATATACAGACAGATGTTTTTTTCCAGTATTTTCAGCCCCAAAATGTACCTGTGCAAATTACTTGGGTTTTTACGGTAGTATTCCACATCACACATGACAAGTTTTCAATGAAGAAAGAACAATATACAGCTCCACAGAATCCTGTGTAATCTTTAATCCAAAATTGAAAATACTCAATCAACCTGTTGCAGCCCAATCAACTGTAATGATCCCCTCACATAAAATACCTTTTGGAACTATTTAGAACTAAATGTACAAATATACCTTATACAAGATGGGGAACGGTTATGATATCAACTCGATATTTCTCTAGATTTAAAAAGTTTTGTATTTTGGAATCCCCATTGACACAGTGGCAAGTTTATACTGTATTTTGTCATAGAAGTATAGCTCTATACTGAATTATCTGGTTGCAACACAAGACACAAAATAATACTGCTTATCATGTCGTTATTGTGCCAAAAACTTATTGTAGTAGGGGAGATAACTCTGTTTTACTTCTGCACTAAGAGATAAGAGGTCCTGTGCTTAGTGACTATAGTATCGCTATTATCAGAGTTTATGAGTAGTTCTATTTGGATGGCAGAGAAGATAAACATTTTTTTTTTGGTTGACACTTTTACTGCCTCAGATTATCTAGAGAAATACACGAGGGAGTTTTGATGGGATTGGTGATGGTGTCTGAGTTTTCATGAGTTTGTACCTGAACAGTCCATTATCTTTCCTGGGTACATGTATGATGTGTTTCACATAGGTAACTTGGAGTCTTAGATGTGATCTCCTCAGTGTAGCTCATTAGTATTCCACTAGTCGAGTCAGACACCGTTCTTTCTTGACAGATTTCTACAGTTCTTATGTCAAAATCTTCTCAGATGAATAATCAAACTTGAATTTGAATGAAACTGATATGTTCGTGCAGTTTTATAGCAGGTATACATGTCTGCCTACCTGGAAGATGTGTTACAGAAAATACACACGATATTACCTGTGTTAGTTACACCTGACATATCAGTGAAGCTGAGATTTGTTAATCGCAGCAAGTCGGTGCAAACAAGTTTACCTCCAACTTTTTTTTTTCACCTGACGTAGAGGTTAATACATACCTGTTGTATATACACCTGTTCGTCAAACATATGAGCCAGGTGAGTCATGTAGACCTGGCTTTATATCACAATACAGGGGTTAGTTTTGGACAGTCGATGCCAGTGACCACGCTATTTTCTCACATCCTTATCATATACAATTTGTTTTACCAGCGTAAGTGTCACCTTTCTCAGCTTGTCAACCATAGCAACAAGTGCAGGTAAGTGTAAAATGAGTGTATATTCGTATGTCTTTATGAATGAATTCCTAATGTAATTTTGATGCAAATATAGAATTTTCTGGTATAAGTCTCAACACACTCCAGGTGGAGGGTTGTTGATAAGAATTGGTGTTACCTGAAGGAGTATTGATTAGGGGCCTGATTACCAGGTAGTTTACCTGTGTGGGGGTTAAGTGTCAGGTACTCCAGGTAAAATCTGTCCTCTATTCCCACCTGTGACAAACAAGGTAAGCACACTATTATCAAGTACTTCCATGCTCTAGTGATGCTGTGTCTAATTTCAATTTTCTAGATTGATGTAAATGTTGATTATTTAAGATACCAGCTTGGAGGGTTACTTTGTCAGCTGTCAAATGTTTCCTTATTAAAGATAAAGGCCTTAACATTTTATAGAGGATTAAATGTTGACAGTCATCACAAACCTTTCCACCATCTCTTTCCAATGGGGTACTACTATAGAAATATTATCTTTTTTTTGTCATTATAATCATATGCAGGTCGATGGAAATGTGTTCCAGTCTAAATTACATTGGTTTTCATAATTCATGGTGGTTATGTTGCATCGGTCAGCTGCCATTTCTAAATTTAAACAAATGACAGCATGGCACCCAACCCCCTCCTTATCAATGATGGGGGAAGAGGGGTGGGGGTGGGGGTGGGGGTGGAGCTTCAATATTGGACCCTAAAAAATAAATTCACATATAAAAGATTGGTAAAACTTTTCCATTGATCATAAAAATGCTTGACTTGCAGACAAACCCTGTAATCTCGAAGTCAATAGAGTCATGAAAAAGTTTTGAGTTTTCCCAAGTATTCTATTTACCCAAGTATATTTCATATTGAGATTTTACTGTTGGGACTGAAATTTTACTTTAAGATGTCCTGAGCATTCAATGTAACTTTAGTAGATTTATACAGAGTTTTTACTGTCGGGACTGAAATTTTACTTTGAGATATCCCGAGTATTCAATGTAACTTAGTATATTTATACAGAGTTTTTACCGTTTGGACTGAAGTTCTGAGTTATCCGAGTTGGAGCATGCTGTTGATAATTTGTCCTCAGGCATGACCCCATGGAAACTTGAAAAAATTGATAAACATGCGGTATAGTGTATACTAGTGTGTTGGTTTTATGGGATAAAGAGACAACATTAGTTCAGGGTTGATTATTATTGATTTATTTTGTCACCTATTCATAAATGGTCAATACCTATACCAGAATAATAGCATCTGTTATCTAACTGAAGTTTATATATTAAAAAAGTTTAGCCTGGTAGGGTGTAAATATCATCCCACACAGTTTAGCCTGGTAGGGTGTAAATATCATTCCACAGTTTAGTCTGGTGGGGTGTAAATATCATTCCACAGTTTAGTCTGGTGGGGTGTAAATATCATCACACAGTTTAGTCTGGTTGTGTGTAAATATCATCTCACACAGTTTAGCCTGGTGGGGTGTAAATATCATCACACAGTTTAGCCTGGTGGGGTGTAAATATCATCATACACAGTTTAGCCTGGTGGGGTGTAAATATCATCCCACACAGTTTAGTCTGGTGGGGTGTAAATATCATCCCACAGTTTAGTCTGGTGGGGTGTAAATATCAACACACAGTTTAGCCTGGTGGGGTGTAAATATCATCACACAGTTTAGCCTGGTGGGGTGTAAATATCATCACACAGTTTAGTCTGGTGGGGTGTAAATATCATCACACAGTTTAGCCTGGTGGGGTGTAAATATCATCATACACAGTTTAGCCTGGTGGGGTGTAAATATCATCACACAGTTTAGTCTGGTGGGGTGTAAATATCATCACACAGTTTAGCCTGGTGGGGTGTAAATATCATCCCACACAGTTTAGTCTGGTGGGGTGTAACTATCAACACACAGTTTAGTCTGGTGGGGTGTAAATATCATCACACAGTTTAGCCTGGTGGGGTGTAACTATCAACACACAGTTTAGTCTGGTGGGGTGTAAATATCATCACACAGTTTAGTCTGGTGGGGTGTAAATATCATCCCACACAGTTTAGCCTGGTGGGGTGTAAATATCATCACACAGTTTAGTCTGGTGGGGTGTAAATATCATCACACAGTTTAGTCTGGTGGGGTGTAAATATCATCCCACATAGTTTAGCCTGGTGGGGTGTAAATATCATCACACAGTTTAGCCTGGTGGGGTGTAAATATCATCATACACAGTTTAGCCTGGTGGGGTGTAAATATCATCACACAGTTTAGCCTGGTGGGGTGTAAATATCATCACACAGTTTAGTCTGGTGGGGTGTAAATATCATCACACAGTTTAGCCTGGTGGGGTGTAAATATCATCACACAGTTTAGTCTGGTGGGGTGTAAATATCATCACACAGTTTAGCCTGGTGGGGTGTAAATATCATCCCACAGTTTAGTCTGGTGGGGTGTAAATATCATCACACACAGTTTAGCCTGGTGGGGTGTAAATATCATCACACAGTTTAGCCTGGTGGGGTGTAAATATCATCACACAGTTTAGTCTGGTGGGGTGTAAATATCATCCCACACAGTTTAGCCTGGTGGGGTGTAAATATCATCACACAGTTTAGCCTGGTGGGTTGTAAATATCAACACACAGTTTAGCCTGGTGGGGTGTAAATATCATCACACAGTTTAGTCTGGTGGGGTGTAAATATCATCATACACAGTTTAGTCTGGTGGGGTGTAAATATCATCACACAGTTTAGTCTGGTGGGGTGTAAATATCAACACACAGTTTAGCCTGGTGGGGTGTAAATATCATCCCACAGTTTAGCCTGGTGGGGTGTAAATATCATCACACAGTTTAGTCTGGTGGGGTGTAAATATAATCCCACAGTTTAGTCTGGTGGGGTGTAAATATCATCCCACAGTTTAGTCTGGTGGGGTGTAAATATCATCCCACAGTTTAGTCTGGTGGGGTGTAAATATCATCACACACAGTTTAGCCTGGTGGGGTGTAAATATCATCACACACAGTTTAGTCTGGTGGGGTGTAAATATCATCACACAGTTTAGTCTGGTGGGGTGTAAATATCATCACACAGTTTAGTCTGGTGGGGTGTAAATATCATCACACAGTTTAGTCTGGTGGGGTGTAAATATCATCCCACACAATTTAGCCTGGTGGGGTGTAAATATCATCCCACACAGTTTAGCCTGGTGGGGTGTAAATATCATCACACACAGTTTAGCCTGGTGGGGTGTAAATATCATCCCAAACAGTTTAGCCTGGTGGGGTGTAAATATCATCACACACAGTTTAGTCTGGTGGGGTGTAAATATCATCCCACAGTTTAGTCTGGTGGGGTGTAAATATCATCACACAGTTTAGTCTGGTGGGGTGTAAATATCATCACACAGTTTAGTCTGGTGGGGTGTAAATATCATCACACACTGTTTAGCCTGGTGGGGTGTAAATATCATCCCACACACTTTAGTCTGGTGGGGTGTAAATATCATCCCACACTGTTTAGCCTGGTGGGGTGTAAATATCATCACACAGTTTAGCCTGGTGGGTTGTAAATATCATCACACAGTTTAGTCTGGTGGGGTGTAAATATCATCACACAGTTTAGTCTGGTGGGGTGTAAATATCATCACACACAGTTTAGCCTGGTGGGGTGTAATTATCATCACACAGTTTAGCCTGGTGGGGTGTAAATATCATCACATAGTTTAGTCTGGTGGGGTGTAAATATCATCCCACACTGTTTAGTCTGGTGGGGTGTAAATATCATCACACAGTTTAGCCTGGTGGGGTGTAAATATCATTACACAGTTTAGTCTGGTGGGGTGTAAATATCATCACATAGTTTAGCCTGGTGGGGTGTAAATATCATCACACAGTTTAGTCTGGTGGGGTGTAAATATCATTACACAGTTTAGCCTGATGGGGTGTAAATATCATCCCACACAGTTTAGTCTGGTGGGGTGTAAATATCATCACACAGCTTAGCCTGGTGGGGTGTAAATATCATCCCACACAGTTTAGCCTGGTGGGGTGTAAATATCATCACACAGTTTAGCCTGGTGGGGTGTAAATATCATCACACAGTTTAGCCTGGTGGGGTGTAAATATCATCCCACACAGTTTAGTCTGGTGGGGTGTAAATATCATCACACAGTTTAGCCTGGTGGGGTGTAAATATCATCACACAATTTAGCCTGGTGGGGTGTAAATATCATCACACAGTTTAGCCTGGTAGGGTGTAAATATCATCACACAGTTTAGTCTGGTGGGGTGTAAATATCATCCCACAGTTTAGTCTGGTGGGGTGTAAATATCATCACACAGTTTAGCCTGGTGGGGTGTAAATATCATCACACAATTTAGCCTGGTGGGGTGTAAATATCATCCCACACAATTTAGCCTGGTGGGCTGTAAATATCATCCCACACAGTTTAGCCTGGTGGAGTGTAAATATCATCCCACACTTTAGTCTGGTGGGGTGTAAATATCATCACACAGTTTAGTCTGGTGGGGTGTAAATATCATCCCACACTTTAGTCTGGTGGGGTGTAAATATCATCCCACACAGTTTAGTCTGGTGGGGTGTAAATATCATCACACAGTTTAGCCTGGTGGGGTGTAAATATCATCACACTGTTTAGTCTGGTGGGGTGTAAATATCATCCCACACAGTTTAGCCTGGTGGGGTGTAAATATCATCACACAGTTTAGCCTGGTGGGGTATAAATATCATCCCACACAATTGAGCCTGGTGGGGTGTAAATATCATCACACAGTTTAGCCTGGTGGGGTATAAATATCATCCCACACAATTTAGCCTGGTGGGGTGTAAATATCATCCCACACAGTTTAGTCTGGTGGGGTGTAAATATCATCACACAGTTTAGTCTGGTGGGGTGTAAATATCATCATACACAGTTTAGTCTGGTGGGGTGTAAATATCATCCCACAGTTTAGTCTGGTGGGGTGTAAATATCATCACACACAGTTTAGTCTGGTGGGGTGTAAATATCATCACACAGTTTAGTCTGGTGGGGTGTAAATATCATCACACAGTTTAACCTGGTGGGGTGTAAATATCATCACACACAGTTTAGCCTGGTG
Organism: Pecten maximus; assembly: GCF_902652985.1. Classification (NCBI taxonomy): domain Eukaryota; kingdom Metazoa; phylum Mollusca; class Bivalvia; order Pectinida; family Pectinidae; genus Pecten; species Pecten maximus. Next base: position 29,658,211 of record NC_047025.1, read on the forward strand.
GGGTGTAAATATCATCACACAGTTTAGTCTGGTGGGGTGTAAATATCATCACACAGTTTAGTCTGGTGGGGTGTAAATATCATCACACAGTTTAGCCAGGTGGGGTGTAAATATCATCACACAGTTTAGTCTGGTGGGGTGTAAATATCATCACACACAGTTTAGCCTGGTGGGGTGTAAATATCATCACACAGTTTAGTCTGGTGGGGTGTAAATATCATCACACAGTTTAGCCTGGTGGGGTGTAAATATCATCACACAGTTTAGTCTGGTGGGGTGTAAATATCATCACACACATTTTAGCCTGGTGGGGTGTAAATATCATCACACAGTTTAGTCTGGTGGGGTGTAAATATCATCACACACAGTTTAGCCTGGTGGGGTGTAAATATCATCCCACACAGTTTAGCCTGGTGGGGTGTAAATATCATCACACAGTTTAGTCTGGTGGGGTGTAAATATCATCACACAGTTTAGTCTGGTGGGGTGTAAATATCATCCCACACAGTTTAGCCTGGTGGGGTATCAATATCATCACATAGTTTAGTCTGGTGGGGTGTAAATATCATCACACAGTTTAGTATGGTGGGGTGTAAATATCATCACACAGTTTAGTCTGGTGGGGTGTAAATATCATCACACACAGTTTAGTCTGGTGGGGTGTAAATATCATCACACACAGTTTAGCCTGGTGGGGTGTAAATATCATCACACAATTTAGCCTGGTGGGGTGTAAATATCATCCCACACAGTTTAGCCTGGTGGGGTGTAAATATCATCCCACAGTTTAGCCTGGTGGGGTGTAAATATCATCACACAATTTAGCCTGGTGGGGTGTAAATATCATCACACACAGTTTAGCCTGGTGGGGTGTAAATATCATCCCACAATTTAGCCTGGTGGGGTGTAAATATCATCACACAATTTAGCCTGGTGGGGTGTAAATATCATCACACACAGTTTAGCCTGGTGGGGTGTAAATATCATCACACAGTTTAGCCTGGTGGGGTGTAAATATCATCCCACACAATTTAGCCTGGTGGGGTGTAAATACCTGCTTGCTTGTTTGGTTACCCTGCTGTGTAGTGAGAGAACATGATAAGGACGACGTTCCAGAATTACCATGTTACTGATCTGTTGTTATGAGAAGTCGTGTTTGTCCTGTATGACCAGGGGTCAAACATATCCAGTGAATTATAACATTCCTCTCATCTCCATATTCAATTTGACTGGACAAAATGAAATGGCTGTGGATGGTTTGTGTTTCTGGGAGCATTTAGGATGTCTATGGCTTGTCAAACAACATTGGCTTAATTGGTGTTACAGGGACTCAAAGAACCAGGATGGGTTATACAGGAGGTTTGTCACAGTGGCTTAAAGTATGGAGGTCTTTTTGCTCTGCGATTTGACACTGTCTCCTGCCTTCCCTAACAGACTCCCTAATCTACATCAGAACCCTGTCCCCTGCCTTCCCTAACAGGCTCCCTAATCTACATCAGGACCCTGTCTCTTGCCTTCCCTAATAAACCCCCTAATCTACATCAGGACCCTGTCTCCTGCCTTCCCTAACAGGCTCCCTCATCTACATCAGGACCCTGTCTCCTGCCTTCCCTAACAGGCCCCCTAATCTACATCAGGACCCTGTCCCCTGCCTTCCCTAACAGGTCCCCTAATCTCTATCAGGACCCTGTCTCCTGCCTTCCCTAACAGACTCCCTAATCTACATCAGAACCCTGTCTCCTGCCTTCCCTAACAGACTCCCTAATCTACATCAGGACCCTGTCTCCTGCCTTCCCTAATAAACCCCCTAATCTACATCAGGACCCTGTCTCCTGCCTTCCCTAACAGGCTCCCTAATCTACATCAAAACCCTGTCTCCTGCCTTCCCTAACAGGTCCCCTAATCTCCACCAGGACACTGTCTCCTGTCTTCCCTAACAGGCTCCCTAATCTACATCAGGACCCTGTCTCCTGTCTTCCCTAACAGGCCCCCTTATCTACATCAGGACCCTGTCTCCTGCCTTCCCTAACAGGCTCCCTAATCTACATCAGGACCCTGTCTCCTGCCTTCCCTAACAGGGCCCCTAATCTACATCAGGACCCTGTCTCCTGCCTTCCCTAACAGGCCCCCTAATCTACATCAGGACCCTGTCTCCTGCCTTCCCTAACAGGCTCCCTAATCTACATCAGGACCCTGTCTCCTGCCTTCCCTAACAGGGCCCCTAATCTACATCAGGACCCTGTCCCCTGCCTTCCCTAACAACTCCCTAATCTACACCAGGACCCTGTCTCCTGCCTTCCCTAACAGGCCCCCTAATCTCTATCAGGATCCTGTCTCCTGCCTTCCCTAACAGGTGGTCCCCTAATCTACATCAGGACCCTGTCTCCTGCCTTCCCTAACATGCCCCCTAATCTACATCAGGACCCTGTCTCCTGCCTTCCCTAACATGCCCCCTTATCTACACCAGGACCCTGTCTCCTGCCTTCCCTAACAGGTCCCCTAATCTACATCAGGACCCTATCTCCTGCCTTCCCTAACAGACCCCCTAATCTACATCAGGACCCTGTCTCCTGCCTTCCCTAACAGGCTCCCTAATCTACATCAGGACCCTGTCTCCTGCCTTCCCTAACAGGTCCCTAATCTCTATCAGGATCCTGTCTCCTGTCTTCCCTAACATGCTCCCTAATCTCTATCAGGATCCTGTCTCCTGCCTTCCCTAACAGACTCCCTAATCTCTATCAGGATTCTGTCTCCTGCCTTCCCTAACAGACTCCCTAATCTACATCTGGACCCTGTCTCCTGCCTTCCCTAACAGGCCCCCTAATCTCTACCAGGACCCTGTCTCCTGCCTTCCCTAACAGACTCCCTAATCTACATCAGGACCCTGTCTCCTGCCTTCCCTAACAGGCTCCCTAATCTACATCAGGACCCTGTCTCCTGCCTTCCCTAACAGCACCTTAATGTTTCCATTACATTCTGATGACCAATATGCATGGCTTCCTTAAGAATTCAGGAGGACTTTCCTGTAATCACTGTACTGTTTAACCTTAATTGGCATTGATTTTACTGGGCCATTAAGAATATTACCTACCAGTAACTGTAATTACCTGTCTAGGATGGAGGTCCACATCCCCGATCACAATTGCCAGCCCCTAGTGGACCTTAAATATATGATACAAAGATTTTTCTGAGGGCTGTTTTAGGTCATTCCCAATTGAAATTATTTCATTTTAAATCTAAATTCTCCCCACTTGTAGCTTGCAAAGATTTCCTTATAATTTGAGTACCAAAAGTGAGATAAAAATGTCCAATCCCACATACCAACAGCCCGATATTAAGAGTGAGATGAGGCCGATACCAGTAATAACCTTAGTCCCAGTAATGATTATCGGTTGTGTTAGGGGGACTTGATCCATATTGGTATGTAATGACAACAGTGTGATCGTGTGTGACAAACATACCAGGTATGTTTCTCCTTGTTACCCATCCCAATGTTTACCAGGTAATAAGCTGGGATTAAGTACAATAGTATCCATTCAGCCAATAACATTTGTATGATTACTCGGGTCCGACATCCACCTCAATGTCAAGTTTTCCTCCACGACTCTTAGTGCAAAACTTTACCTTCAGGATTCATGCAGTAAGTCTGTTTACATCTGGAAGTATCAATACTAGTATATGACTAGTGATCCAGGACTACTTAAATATTTGCTATGTACAATGTATTACTTTTCCAGTGTCGATGGAGATAGCATCATCATCAAAATTGCACTTTACAGTTTTGCGTTTAAATCTGTTACTCAAAAAGCAAACCCAAGTTATCTGAACCCAAACCTTCTCTACAGATTGCATGAATTTCAATATTCTGCTGTATTTTTGGGGTTAAAAACCTTTAATTTTGAGAATTGATATCACATCTTTATTGGCTCTCTAATTGATTTTACAAATCACTTTATTGTCAAATTGGAATAAATTCCAAAATATATCAATTTTATTCTTCTCATTTTCAGAAAGAACGATTTTTTGTAGTAGATTTATCATATTGAGGTGAATTTTAAGAATTAGTGATTTTGCAAAATTTGATATTTTACTGTTTCCCAATGCATCGATCAATATTTACACATATATCTATAACATACATGGTGCTTCCAACTATCAAGTGGAGGATTGTTGGTTGTTTTTGGAAGTGAATTTTGGAGTTTGCTTAAAACTTATTATATTGACAAAGCAGGACACCAGTGTGACATCTTATTATGTGTTTCTCTACAGGCCACATCAATATAACTGTATACAATCATTAGCTAACAAAAGTTTCACTTTCTGAGTGAACCAGCAATCCAAGCACAAGCGATTTCCAATTTCTAAGTCTTTCAATAGAGCCATTAAAACAAGTTAACAGTGTGTGTTTCTTGCCTGAGGTTGGAATCAGAAACAATTTATTGTTTCAGTATTGGGGTTTAAAGCCATTTTGGTTTATATAAAAAATAAATGATGAATTTTTTACAAAGAATTTAATTTGCATTCAGTACTTTTAAGATGGTGGATACAAATACTGCATGTATAATATACCTGATTTTCACTTATTTGATTTGAGTTTTCATGGCCGTCGATAGAATGGACCTGCATGGTCATGCTGATACTGACTTTACCAACACATTGTCATATTCAACACATTGACTCGGTCCAAGAATGTGTCGTTATAGTGAGGTTTCACAGCACCAGGTTTATAGTTATAGTCAGGTTTCACTGTACCAGGTTTATGGTTATAGACAGGTTTCACTGTACCAGGTTTATAATTATAGTGAGGTTTCACTGTACCAGGTTTATAGTTATAGCCAGGTTTCACTGTACCAGGTTTATGGTTATAGTGAGGTTTCACTGTACCAGGTTTATAGTTATAGTCAGGTTTCACTGTACCAGATTTATAGTTATAGTGAGGTTTCACTGTACCAGGTTTATAGTTATAGTCAGGTTTCACTGTACCAGGTTTATAGTTATAGTGAGGTTTCACTGTACCAGGTTTATAGTTATAGTGAGGTTTCACTGTACCAGGTTTATAGTTATAGACAGGTTTCACTGTACCAGGTTTATGGTTATAGTCAGGTTTCACTGTACCAGGTCTATAGTTATAGCCAGGTTTCACTGTACCAGGTTTATATACTTAAAGTCAGGTTTCACTGTACCAGGTTTATGGTTATAGTGAGGTTTCACTGTACCAGGTTTATAGTTATAGTCAGGTTTCACTGTACCAGGTTTATGGTTATAGCCAGGTTTCACTGTACCAGGTTTATAGTTATAGACAGGTGTCACTGTACCAGGTTTATAGTTATAGTCAGGTTTCACTGTACCAGGTTTATAGTTATAGTCAAGTTTCACTGTACCAGGTTTATAGTTATAGACAGGTGTCACTGTACCAGGTTTATAGTTATAGCCAGGTTTCACTGTACCAGGTTTATGGTTATAGTGAGGTTTCACTGTACCAGGTTTATAGTTATAGTGAGGTTTCACTGTACCAGGTTTATAGTTATAGCCAGGTTTCACTGTACCAGGTTTATAGTTATAGTGAGGTTTCACTGTACCAGGTTTATAGTTATAGTGAGGTTTCACTGTACCAGGTTTATAGTTATAGCCAGGTTTCACTGTACCAGGTTTATGGTTATAGTGAGGTTTCACTGTACCAGGTTTATGGTTATAGTGAGGTTTCACTGTACCAGGTTTATAGTTATAATCAGGTTTCACTGTACCAGGTTTATAGTTATAGCCAGGTTTCACTGTACCAGGTTTATAGTTATAATCAGGTTTCACTGTACCAGGTTTATAGTTATAGTCAGGTTTCACTGTACCAGGTTTATGGTTATAGCCAGGTTTCACTGTACCAGGTTTATGGTTATAGTCCGGTTTCACTGTACCAGATTTACTGCCTACATGACTCCATTTTTTGCCATGTTTATCTTAATACCAATTGTCGGTGTAACTTGCCTAAGAGTTGATTGTAAATTCTCAGTAATTGATTAACTTTGACATTCTGAATTTCTTATACATAAGAGGTGCAGCTGAACTCAATTACTCTACAATTTCAGGTTTTATTTCTTGCTTTTATTTCAAATTCCTTTCTTACTTAAAATTTGTTTTGTATGAATAGAGAGAATTCAAGTAAAATTAGTACATTAAAAATATTGTGACCGATTTCCATTCAAAATGCATCTTCTAGCTTTAGGCTTGTTTCTGTGATGGTTCAGGTAAAGGGAATTAGCCATTGTGGGTCCGTTATGTATATTTTGTCTTTGCTATCTGTAAATATGTCCTGACAGGTGATTTATTGTAAGGATGTAAAGTAAAAAGTGGCGGCATTTTTGGTGAAACCTTTGATCTTTAGGACATAGCATGAGATTACAGGTGTTCGCACTATCAGTTAAACCAACATGGCAGTATGTATTTACTGGCTTTCTCTGTTGTGTGTTTATGTTCTGTCTTTAAATGAAATTCATTTGAAAATACTTTTTGTGTTTATTTGATCAGACAAGCCTAGCATTTTATATTGATTATATTGATGGAAAATATTGACACAGACCTCTGCAGATCTGGGTCAATCATGAGCTTGATTTCTTGGGTTATGAATGGACTGGAGAGTACAAATGTGTATAATACACTTATATTTTTTTCACAATGGTGTACAATTTTGATGAGATTATTTATAAATGTTTATATCAATAAAATTATCAGAGATAGAATGAAAGGCCTCATTATAGTAGTGTAGTATTCATGTCATTACTTGGGTGAATGACAGATGTATATATTGATACTGGCTGGCCTGGTGATTCAGGCTCTTGTTATTAATGAAAACCTGTAATAGTACATGTAAGTATACAGCTATTACATAAAGTACTTACAGTCTTAAATATTTATTATGATAGTACAGGTACATCTTTACTGTTAATTGATTATTTTACTTATGATATAAGTCATTTTTCTATAAAACATAAATGCAGTAAGGTAGATGATAAAATCTGTACAGTAAATCTAATAGTATGGCTATATCTCCACAACATAACTTTGATATGTGCCTCAGGTATGGTCTTTAATTTTGATAGGTTGTCTTCTGTTGAACTCAAATTGTACTTGGCAGGGGGAATAACTTTGTAAGGGGACATAACCCATTGCACACAGAGATGTTGTGATTTAGTTTTTAATTACATCCTGTGTGAAGGTTTATACAGATCTCTGTACAGTGTTTGGTATTGAAAATTTATCATATAAACCTATATGTTTGCCATTTTATCCATCTTACTGCAAAGATGGTCTTTCCTGTAAAACAGGATCACTTAGGTTGATGGACAGTGTTCATTTAACTTTGTTTAAATTAAGTCTTCTTTCCAAATCACAAGCTATAAAAACTTTACAAAAAGAATCCAGAAAAAAATTAGACTTAATTTGTTTGATTGTAATTTTCAGGAAACTTAGATGGAATGTGAGGTACCTGGTGGGACTCGGTGTACTCGGTATCACTCGGGATTAGGTATCTTTGATGTATTTTACAGAATTTGATACAGTGTATCTGTTCACATAGCTTGTGAATTTTATCACATTGTCATTACGGATAACAAGGTCAACAGGTATAATTTCTATAGGTATTGTCAGGTGACAGGAAATCAGCGGTGTTTTGTGTATGAACACCTGTGATATAGTTACTATAGTTGTATATGTACGTTTCTATATATATATTATCTATATAAACAGTTTGTGTTGAGGTACAGCAGTAATCAACCAGCATTCGGTAGATCAGGGATGTTCATTTTACACCTGGTCTAGAGGTCCTTGTATTATGGAATGTTGATTGATCTTGTAACCTACCTGTAACAGGTGATCTCACCTGTATTGTCACCTGAATGTTATTATTCCTGGTATTGATGGGTGATTAGCACACCTGATCAGGTGCAGACAATACCTGTTCCTCTATGATGACAACAGTACTATTTATTTACCTGTGTTATTTTTACCTGTCACCGATGTATCCCTACATGATCCTACCTTTGTTCTACGTACTTGATCCTACCTGTGTTCTACGTACCTGATATTTGGAAATTCAAGACATAGGTATTGTATTCGTCTTTTTGTGATCTACAGGGGATGCATTTCATTAGGAATAAAAATTGTATAAATGGTTGTGTATATTTAGCTGGGGAATTCCTTCGTTTGATTTAAGGTTATAAGTTATGGGGTGTAGAGGGAGACATAGTTTATAACATACATGTAGTCCTTGAGAAATGTACCAGTCTTTATGATGAACGACCGAATTTTGAAAACAGATAATAGAAGACTTTGCTAGCTCTTGTTTAGTAAATGGTCTCAAATTACGCTATGGACAGATAAGCCCGTAAAGAAAGTTTAACACCATTGAGAAAAATTTGACAGGCAGCGCTTGATTGTAGCTCGATTGGTACTGTATGAATGTTGGTTGAGTGACAAGTCGCGATGTGGACCATCGTAATCGGATACGGCACCCACTCAGGGTGGCACTTCACGATCGGTCAAGCGTAATCAATGGACCGCTGGTGTTCATGGGTGGTTGGTCAGAAGGCTATATACCTGGTAGTATAGGTAATAGATGTACTGTGTATATTTTGACACACCTGTTTGGATTTTACTCGACCCACAGTGAAATGTTCACCTCTACAATAGGATCATAGGTAAGATGATGTTTTTTATTCAAATTTATATGACAAGGTGTTTATGTCCATAGCATTACCGTATAAATTTAGTATGAAGAGGGAGATTTTATCAGAGGTTTGTACCTGTATATATTTAGTGTTACATACTAGGTTCTACTCCCAGACAGTTATGAGAAATGAAGTAGCATGAAGCTGTTTTTTATAAGGCTATATAATAATTCTAATTCCTGTCTGAATCATATCAGTATCGTATTAATCCACTTTTACCATACAAAATAGTATACAAATTTGTCACTTGTGTGTATGCGTTTGTTCAAATGCATGACTTATAGATCAGGATTCAGACCCTCCATTATCCTTTAGGTGGATTTTGATATTTTGCTACCCCCTCCCATCAATATCTAGATGTACACCCTCCAGACATCTAGGTGAATACCAACACTCTCTTCAAACATTTGGGATACATTTAAGCCCCAAACGTATACAGGAGGATTGTGGCCCTCCCAGACATAGATGGATCCTCAAACCTCTCGACATCAGAGTGGATTTAGTCCCTCTACATTTAGGTGGATTCGAAACCCTTCGACATCTAAAAAATTCCCTAACATTTTGGTAGAGTTGAAGTCTCTAACTTTTCAGTGTAGGTGTTTTGTAACTAGTAGAGCTCTGATTTTTTTCTTCTTGGATGGATCCATCGTATGGACTATGTACATATAGCCTAACATGTGGTGATGAAGTTCAAAACCCAGATTTAATGTTAACATTTATTTAGAAGTACTTTTGAGGGCCATTTGTATCAGTTGACTGTGTTATTTCAGACAATGTACAGTTGTGCGACATAATTGAGTTCACAAATGTTGAATTTTACTATAAATTATTTGTATTTTTAGTACTCAATTTCATTCTTTGAAAAAGATATATCCAGAGTTTCTATCCTTTCATAGATTACAGGTGCATTTGTAGGAAGAAATTGAAATTTACAACAAGCCAAATTTCCCTTGGCACAGCATTCTTACCTTACCAAAGTATTGTTAAAATGACATCACAAAAAATTCATGGTGTAAATAACTTTTGATTTCTCAAATTAATGGCAACGAAAATTAATAAAAATATGAGGAAAAGGAACTTTAAGCCAGTATCTTTTAGCATGCAAAGTTTTGTTAAAATTGTAAAATTAATTGAAAAAAAGTTTATACTGTAAGATTAAGCAGTGGAATTGAGTTGTGTGAACTCACTTTTGGCCAATAATTGTATGTTTCCAAAATAGAAAATATCATAATATAATAGCATTACAAACAATTTTATTTTCTATAATTCCTATAGGGTTAAGTATTGAAGGTCAAATTCCACAGTTAGCCAGGTGCTTGGTATTAAGAATTAACAAAATATAAGCCTGTAGGATCAAAATATTACCAATCTCTAGTTATTCAGATCATTAAAATAAGGATTTATAGACTCCAGACTTGTGTAGATATACTGGTACCTGTATGTGTTCATCTGTACATGGTCTGTGAGAAAGCGGGACTAGACTTGAGGACACAGCTTGTGTTCGCTTTATGGTTTTGTTCTAGGTAAAGGCAACTTGGATTTGATTGACATGAAAATATTAATTTTGAAAAAAAGATAAAATACAGAAAAATTATGAAAAAGTGTATGCTTAATTACATGGCAAAATAGCAGAGAAATGGTTCAGAATGATTTAAAGTTAAAGATCAGGAAAAATATTGAACAATAATTAAACCCTTTGTTCTTTTGTAAACATTTTGAGACAAAGACATGGAGTGTAACAGCTCTATGTTATAACAGTGTGTTACCAGATACACAGTACTAACACATTGGTATTATCCACATTTGATCTTGTGTTACAAGACATCTTGTAATTAAGTTACCTTATTGCATGTGAGCTACTACAGTCCATGGTCTACCTTTCATTTAAACTTCTTCTGAACCATGAGTGTCAGAGTGATCGTATTTAACCCAGAGATTATGCTGGGAATAGGTAGTCTTAAAAGTGTATACACATTATTATTGCATTGAGGCTCCTTCAAAGTTATAAAACTATGAGATTTCAAACACAAAATTTATCTTCTAACAACACATTTTCCAGTTTTTCCCCAAATTAAGGAAGGTCAAAATTTATATCTCAAATACGTAACTTCTTCAAATTACCTTTTTTCTAGTTAATAATGAGGTGTTCAACTTTATGACTGGTTTTATATATCAAGGGAACATTAGCTAGCTAGCTTGTCTGGAGAGATGGCATGACATATTAAGTTCAGGATATTTAACGAGGAATGTCATAATTTCTTAGTGTGTTAGAGACAGAATGAATAATTACAAACTTAAGAATTCAGTGTTCATAGTTAATACAGAACTGTAGCACTTTGTTCCTGTTGACCCATGTTGCAGTTTGTCCACTGGTTAACTATTATCCTTCCTAATATTATTTCAATTGATAGTAGGCTACAATCAGAAAACCTCAAGATATTATGAAACTTTGTATGCATGAGTCCTGTCTACTGTTAGCATGCTTATTCTGACATGCTCAAATTGTAGTGTGTGACTGAGACTGATTTGAAACTTATTATTTAAGTAATAGTGTCCCCAAAATGTTTGCTATAGAAAACAGTATAGAAAGTGTATTCAGCACAGTCATAATTTAGTGTCACCCTGAAAAATACTGAAATAAGATAACCCCTAAAATATGTACATTTGCAATAATTTGTGCATATTGTGTGATATCCACATGTCTGTTACCACAAGGTCAAGGTCATAGTGAAGGGTCAAAGTTAAGCTCTTATCAGGGCAGTAACTAAAACGAAAATTTTGTTTTGAATCTTAATACTGAAGTTATCATGTCTAAACTGATTTTGTAAACACTGAGGACTTATAATGTTTGACTGTAAGGCCTGTAGGTCCTTGTAAGGTCTGTAGGTCCTTGTAAGGTCTGTAGGTCTGTGTAAGATCTGTAGGTCCTTGTAAGGTCTGTACGTCCTTGTAAGGTCTGTAGGTCTGTGTAAGATCTGTAGGTCCTTGTAAGGTCTGTAGGTCATTGTAATGTCTGTAGGTCCTTGTAAGGTCTGTAAGTCCTTGTAAGGTCTGTAGGTCTGTGTAAGGTCTGTAGGTCCTTGTAAGGTCTTTAAGTCCTTGTAAGGTCTGTAGGTCCTTGTAAGGTCTGTAGGTCCTTGTAAGGTCTGTAGGTCATTGTAAGGTCTGTAGGTCCTTGTAAGGTCTGTAGGTCCTTGTAATGTCTGTTGGTCCTTGTAAGGTCTGTAGGTCATTGTAAGGTCTGTAGGTCATTGTAAGGTCTGTAGGTCCTTGTAAGGTCTGTAGGTCATTGTAAGGTCTGTAGGTCATTGTAAGGTCTTTAAGTCCTTGTAAGGTCTGTAGGTCATTGTAATGTCTGTAAGTCCTTGTAAGGTCTGTAGGTCCTTGTAAGGTCTGTAGGTCATTGTAAGATCTATAAGTCCTTGTAATGTCTGTAGGTCCTTGTAAGGTCTGTAGGTCTGTGTAAGGTCTGAAGGTCCTTGTAATGTCTGTAGGTCATTGTAAGGTCTGTAGGTCATTGTAAGGTCTGTAGTTCCTTGTAAGGTCTGTAGGTCATTGTATGGTCTGTAGGTCATTGTAATGTCTGTAGGTCATTGTAAGGTCTGTAAGTCCTTGTAAGGTCTGTAGTTCCTTGTAAGGTCTGTAAGTCCTTGTAAGGTCTGTAAGTCCTTGTAAGGTCTGTAGGTCCTTGTAAGGTCTGTAGTTCCTTGTAAGGTCTGTAGGTCTGTAGGTCCTTGTAATGTCTGTAGTTCCTTGTAAGGTCTATAAGGTCCTTGTAAGGTCTGTAGGTCTGTAGGTAAGGTCTGTAGGTCCTTGTAAGGTCTGTAGTTTCTTGTAAGGTCTGTAAGTCCTTGTAAGGTCTGTAGGTCCTTGTAAGGTCTGTAGGTCCTTGTAAGGTCTGTAAGTCCTTGTAAGGTCTTTAAGTCCTTGTAATGTCTGTAGTTCCATGTAAGGTCTGTAAGTCCTTGTAAGGTCTGTAAGTCCTTGTAATGTCTGTAGGTCCTTGTAAGGTCTGTAGTTCCTTGTAAGGTCTGTAGTTCCTTGTAAGGTCTGTAGGTCCTTGTAAGGTCTGTAGGTCTGTAGGTCCTTGTAATGTCTGTAGTTCCTTGTAAGGTCTATAAGTCCTTGTAAGGTCTGTAGGTCTGTAGGTAAGGTCTGTAGGTCCTTGTAAGGTCTGTAGTTCCTTGTAAGGTCTGTAAGTCCTTGTAAGGTCTGTAGGTCCTTGTAATGTCTGTAGGTCCTTGTAAGGTCTGTAGGTCCTTGTAAGGTCTGTAGTTCCTTGTAAGGTCTGTAGGTCTGTAGGTCCTTGTAATGTCTGTAGTTCCTTGTAAGGTCTATAAGTCCTTGTAAGGTCTGTAGGTCTGTAGGTAAGGTCTGTAGGTCCTTGTAAGGTCTGTAGTTTCTTGTAAGGTCTGTAAGTCCTTGTAAGGTCTGTAGGTCCTTGTAAGGTCTGTAAGTCCTTGTAAGGTCTTTAAGTCCTTGTAATGTCTGTAGTTCCATGTAAGGTCTGTAAGTCCTTGTAAGGTCTTTAAGTCCTTGTAATGTCTGTAGGTCCTTGTAAGGTCTGTAGTTCCTTGTAAGGTCTGTAGTTCCTTGTAAGGTCTGTAGGTCCTTGTAAGGTCTGTAGGTCTGTAGGTCCTTGTAATGTCTGTAGTTCCTTGTAAGGTCTATAAGTCCTTGTAAGGTCTTTAAGTCCTTGTAAGGTCTGTAGGTCCTTGTAAGGTCTGTAGTTCCTTGTAAGGTCTGTAAGTCCTTGTAAGGCCTGTAAGTCCTTGTAAGGTCTGTAGGTCCTTGTAATGTCTGTAGGTCCTTGTAAGGTCTGTAAGTCCTTGTAAGGTCTGTAAGTCCTTGTAAGGTCTGTAGGTCCTTGTAAGGTCTGTAGGTCCTTGTAAGGTCTGTAGGTCATTGTAAGGTCTATAAGTCCTTGTAAGGTCTGTAGGTAAGGTCTGTAGGTAAGGTCTGTAGGTCCTTGTAAGGTCTGTAGTTCTGTTTAAGGTCTGTAGGTAAGGTTTGTAGGTCCTTGTAAGGTCTGTAGGTCCTTGTAAGGTCTGTAGGTCCTTGTAAGGTCTGTAGGTAAGGTTTGTAGGTCCTTGTAAGGTCTGTAAGTCCTTGTAAGGTCTGTAGGTCCTTGTAAGGTCTGTAGGTAAGGTTTGTAGGTCCTCGTAAGGTCCATATTTGTAAGGTCCGTCCTTGTAAGGTCCGTCTTTGTAAGCTCCATACGTCAGTGTAAGGTCTGTATGTCCTTGTAAACTGGTCAAATGTGTACCTGCTATAATTGCTTGCCCAAGCTAAAACTTGCTGTTTTAATACTCAAAGCTCTTCTGATAGGTTATAAAATAAATTCTTTATAATGCTACAGTGCCATTCACTTTTGTTATTTAGAGGGAATTAAGAGATTGATTCCATAATTAAGCTCTTTGTGTTAAATCCAATCCTAACTCGGTAATAAGCCAACCCTCTATATAGGATTAACCTTACTGAGCCGGCCCCTGAGTTTGTTATAAAACATTATACAGCATGAGAGGAAGTACATCATTTCAGTTCATTACATGAAAATGTATGTGGCACACTTTTAATAGCATTTATACCCCTTTATGTCAAATACAATATGTAACTCAGTACCTGGACATTTAATGTTTGTGAAGCAGTTGCTTTGTAAGCTTCAGATTACTGAGGTGATCTTCTCGGATATAATTACAGGTGACTCAAACAGAAAAAAGTCTTAAGGAAGGTGACAACAAAAGGCCTTCTCAAGGGTCTAACTAGCTTTTCTTTACTGAGGTCAGAGGTCGTGATACAGATTGGGGTTTCCATGGCTAGTAAGCAGGAACAGACAGCTATTTATCTTGTCGTAGGGGTCAGTCTGACAGGAAGTAGAGTGATTCACGCCCTATACTTGCTCTAGATCCTTGAACACGTAAATGTTTTTTTATCAAAAAGGTCCCATTCTTAAGGAATGTCAAGCACCCTTATTGCTTTGCTTTCTCCCATACATTAGAGTACATCTTTCAACTTTGATTTGGTCAATGTGGAAAAGTAGAATTAACAAATTTTGCCAATTTCTCTTTGATGTTAGTTGGAGCACATAACAACTATACCCTACATATGTGGAGCAACGAAAAATATTTATGAATAAAAATATCGGATAACTTTATCTGTCCACAACTTGTCTTTAAGACCAACAGAGCCTCAGGCGGAGATCTGAGGTGTGTGGTTCGACACTCCCTACCCTTCTTGTTTAGTGTTTCTCGTGAAGCTTAGAAATGGGTTGGTCTGTGGCGCCTTGGTTGTGTCCTTCAGGACCCTATTTGCCATAGATTTCATGCATGTGACGGGCCTACCTTATGTTGTTCAAGGAGGTGGACGCTGTTCATGATTACCCAACAAATAAAGAAACAGATAAAAAGACAAAGTCTTCACAGACAGAATTGACCACCTTGTAACCCTGGATCTATAGCATCTGTTATCATCTGGCAATGTGGTCAAATTAACCAGTCTGTAACCTGGTAGCTTTCTTAATTCTTCTAAACTTACCATTCTATAAAATTTGGTAACCTTCTAAACTGTTGAAACATAACATTGTATAACCTGGTTTCTCATCCGGAACAGTGCAGACCAGTTCTTTATATCCTTCTGTTACAAAAAAAAAAACCTGCAAAAAAACAACAAAGAAACAAAATAAGAGCAGAAAAAAAACCCACCAGAAAAGAAAGCCCCAGTTTGTATTACTGGGATACTAACATACATTCCATCATTCTTTAGTGAAGTATCGCCATGTACAATATTTGATACTGTATAGTTTGTCATATTTACAGAGGGTTTGATTTCACTTTATTCACGTCAATTAAGTATAACATGAACAAAAACACACGAATGTATCAAAGTGTTTACTGAAGGATGTTCATAAGGCGTGGTAGCATGAATTTTAATGCTCACGATCTAGTTGTGATTGTGAAATATTAACCCTGTGAATGTTAACTTGATGTTACTGCTATATACCCGGTAAACCTAAAATATATCCCTCCAATATAAAAAAATTATCACAAACTAGAAACATCAGTCAAGTGAAAATTTAAACAAACATGGTTTTCTTTTCAATAATTAATCATTCTTTTTTACTGACCTTTTATTTTGGAATTTAAATGTTTTGACATTTGATATCAGACAGGGAGGATCCAGTTTTATATAGTCAATAGTTCTGGCTGACATTTATGAACAATACATTTTGTGTTGTTTTAATTTTCTATGTGTATAGTGTTCTTAGTCTTGAATGGCTCTTTTAAAGTATAAGATGGCCTGTTACATGTAATACCGTAATCAAAATAGGTAAGTGGAGACATGAATCTTATTATGATAGAGGTTTACAACTCCTTTTCCACTTTTTTATTACCATAAACACCACAAAACATTGATTTAATTCACTAAAGTATTGCTTTAAAATGATAATAATAATGTGCATTAAGCACATTATGATTTGTTTGCTTGCAAAGCACTGGCATTCAAATAGATCATAAATACCATACAAAAACTGTTCAACACTTATATTTAAATTCCTTTTACTTTTTTTATTTTTTAAATGCTATATTTCATATTTAAAATTCATAATTCCCGCCTTACCGACAGTCAGCAGATTTATTGTCAGTCGTTGGAACAGCCGGAACATGGTCGCATGCTTTTTGGCCAACAAAATAGTACATGTAAATTTTTTTAAAAAACTCAATTTGTTAATCATTTTATTATCAATGTAATGCGCAAATGCCATATTTTTTTATAACAAATAATGTAGACAAAATAATTAGTCGTTAAACTTAATTATCCTGGATATTGTAGTTCTGGTTTGTGTTGTATTAATACGCTGATAAGTGTAGCGCGTGATGGATGGCATTTAAACGTATATCAATGCCAGAGCTCTCAAACAGACTATATAGTGACAGTGCCAGACAAATGTAAATATATGGGTTTGTTTCATTCAAACACACTTGCTAATTTATTCAATGTGATCCTTACCGCACTGATCTGTTGAACCCGTTGTCCTGGGTTCAAGTCGTATCATGATACAAGGTTACATGAAGGGTAATGTAGGGAGAGGTATGGTAATTGGTAACTAGAAATATAATGTTGTATCGTAGGAGTGATTTACACTGATATCTTTTTACTAGTTGAGTCCCAGGTTCAAATCTAAGTCGAGGCCCAATTTCTACTGGCTGTTTGTAGTGTAAACTTTGTATTAGATCTTGACGGAAAATGTCATTGTTATACCAAGCTCAAAATTGTCTTTATCAGATAAAGAAGTAACTTTGAGCGTTTGTTTCTTACATAATATGTAAATAAGACCGACTGGTCAAAGGCTGTGTATGTATGTGTATGTGCATTTCTGTCTCGATTTGCCCGAGAATTAAATGGTACGGTATTGTGTAAGTAAATATCGGGCAGTGACGTGGGGGGAATTACATCATGTACACATTACACGTTAATTTGGAATTAGAAAGCCTCTTGTATTTTGAAGTGTGATGGTGCAGTAATCTATCATCTGTTAATGTATGTTCATTCATCAGGGTTTTGAATGCTACTTTTCCTGGAGGTCTGTGCGAACTTCGAACAATTCACAGATCGGTCTAGTGGAGAGTCTGATCCTCTTAGGGCAGAACCCCATTTTTCAATGAAGAAGACAAAATTTTGCATAAAAGGAACATTTGGACCCAAATGTAACTGAAGACAGAGGGGCAACAGGAAAAAAATCCTTTATTTTTAACAAGATTTTGACCACAAATGGCCGGGATTATCTGATGAAAAGTTTGATCCGCAAGATCTGGACAGAGGGCAGAGACCCAATATGAAAAAATAGAGATCTTGAAAAAAAATTTGTATGGAAAAAGGGTGATATTTCCATACCTGTACCACACAAATCTTTATGGCTGTGATTCACATGTATAGTATATTCACTTCACCTATAGACACAGTAGCTAGAGGCTGATGTTTATCAATCCAATGCATTAATTATTGGGATAGATATTATCGGCTGCTGTGACCTGTTTATCAGAGCTGTGGGGGAAGATGACACCTGTCTGAAAACCTGTATTATATATACATATGTATATAGCAGCTGACCAAGGCTTCTCATGTATGGTCCTCACTACAGACAAAACTGACCGTCAAGGTCTGTACAAGAGTACCTCACTACAGACAAAACTGACTGTCAAGGTCTGTACAAGTTATGTAATAACAATTTCTATTCTGTTGGAATATGGATGTGATCGATGGTCTGTTGTTACTGCGATCTTGGGGATAATATTTCTCATTGTTTATTCAATGGACAGTTGCTATGGAAACTAGTAAAATTGTATATTGTGTTTAACAACTGAACTCTACGATAGTCCAACTTTCTGGAGGAAATCTGTCACAACTAAATGAGGTAAGATGTTCCATTACAATACACCTGTTGTTGGTTCTTCTGATTCAGTGTTTCCATGATTTGATGGTGGGATTTGAACAAGTGGTATGAGAGAGGGGATACAAGTTTATCAGTTTAGGTAATTACATTGACCATCGGTCAGAGATGACAGAATATGACACCTAATATTGATTTTAGGACTTAAGGCTTGGCCAGAACTGACCAACTGTTGACCAGGTCAGAAGTGGCCAGAACAAATACTTGGGTTTTTGAGTCATGTTTGTAAATATACTTTGATCCCCTAGCCAAACACACCCTTTAAAACATGCTGCATAGTGTCTGGATATTCAGCTGATTTTATAGTACTTTTGTGAAAAGACTGACTCAACTAACATTGACATAGCCAGATGGTTTGAAAAGACACCATTCTATAGGTTATAGCTCCTAACTCTGCCTCTTTGTAATCATCAGCCCAAACATCGTCTCTAGTTTATCCATAGAAATCTTCAATCTTTCTGATGTAATCCTTTAATGTTTAATCACATTATGTAAGGAGTTTATGGGATGAAATATGTATTATGATGAACATTTAGAAGTTTTATTATTGGACTGACATATTGGTACATGTGGTAGCTAGGGAACCAGAGGATGCAGCAATGGTAGCCAATGGTAGCAAACTCGCCTTCCAACTATACGGCTGGTTCTCAATTCCTCAATTGGATATTAAAAGTTATAGGGGGTCACCTGACCATTCTATGGGTACTTGGCCAGCAAGGGTATACAATATGTACCTAAGTTGCAATACCTTGCTTCACAATTGTTGTAAAATAAATATAAGTTTATATCTTAAGCTCATCAAAGAAACTTTTAAGTTTAAAGACAATTTTCTGAAATAATTTAGGACAGCTGGTATTGACCACTGAACAGGTACCATATCAGTAACAGTTGAACAGGTACCATAGCAGTAACAGTTGAACAGGTACCATAGCAGTAACAGTTGAACAGGTACCATATCAGTAACAGTTGAACAGGTACCATAGCAGTAACAGTTGAACAGGTACCATATCAGTAACAGTTGAACAGGTACCATAGCAGTAACAGTTGAACAGGTACCATAGCAGTAACAGTTGAACAGGTACCATATCAGTAACAGTTGAACAGGTACCATATCAGTAACAGTTGAACAGGTACCATAGCAGTAACAGTTGAACAGGTACCATAGCAGTAACAGTTGAACAGGTACCATAGCAGTAACAGTTGAACAGGTACCATAGCAGTAACAGTTGAACAGGTACCATATCAGTAACAGTTGAACAGGTCAGCAGCCTGTATCTGGATCCAGAAATCACCTATAGTGCATTAGTCCACTTGTTATACAAGTGTGCTTTATAGTAGAGCTTAATGTATCCATACTTAGTGTATTTATAGACAATTACAGGTAGGTCATAAACTGACCTACACAAATATTTTATCTGTATAGAAAACACACGTATAGACAGTGTGTACTACACCTGTTAAAGTCTGTATTAGGACTAACTGATCATTTTACCTGTGGAGGGCTGTCAGTGACCGGATTTTAACGAGACTTGTACAGGTATGACAAAACATTCATCAATATTGTACATTTGGTTCTGGTTGTTTATAGTTCCAGGTCCGATCATTTCACCTGTCAGGGTCCTGAGGATAGTTCAGGTTCAATCATTTCACCTGTCAGGGTCCTGAGGATAGTACCAGGTCCAACCATTTCACCTGTCAGGGTCCTGAGGATAGTTCAGGTCTGACCATTTCACCTGTCAGGGTCCTGAGGGTAGTTCAGGTCTGACCATTTCACCTGTCAGGGTCCTGAGGATAGTACCAGGTCCAACCATTTCACCTGTCAGGGTCCTGAGGATAGTTAAGGTCTGACCATTTCACCTGTCAGGGTCCTGAGGGTAGTACCAGGTCTGATCAATTCACCTGTCAGGTTCCTGAGGGTAGTTCAGGTCCAATCATTTCACCTGTCAGGGTCCTGAGGATAGTTCAGGTCTGACCATTTCACCTGTCGGGGTCCTGAGGGTAGTCCAGGTCCAATCATTTCACCTGTCAGGGTCCTGAGGGTAGTTCAGGTCCGATCATTTCACCTGTCAGGGTCCTGAGGATAGTTCAGGTCTGACCATTTCACCTGTCGGGGTCCTGAGGGTAGTTCAGGTCCAATCATTTCACCTGTCAGGGTCCTGAGGGTAGTTCAGGTCTGATCATTTCACCTGTCAGGGTCCTGAGGATAGTTCAGGTCTGACCATTTCACCTGTCAGGGTCCTGAGGGTAGTTCAGGTCAGACCATTTCACCTGTCAGAGTCCTGAGGGTAGTTCATGTCTGATCATTTCACCTGTCAGGGTCCTGAGGGTAGTTCAGGTCTGATCATTTCACCTGTCAGGGTCCTGAGGGTAGTTCAGGTCTGATCATTTCACCTGTCAGGGTCCTGAGGGTAGTTCAGGTCTGATCATTTCACCTGTCAGGGTCCTGAGGATAGTTCAGGTCTGACCATTTCACCTGTCAGGGTCCTGAGGGTAGTTCAGGTCAGACCATTTCACCTGTCAGGGTCCTGAGGGTAGTTCAGGTCAGACCATTTCACCTGTCAGAGTCCTGAGGGTAGTTCAGGTCTGATCATTTCACCTGTCACGGTCCTGAGGGTAGTTCAGGTCTGATCATTTCACCTGTCAGGGTCCTGAGGATAGTTAAGGTCCAATCATTTCACCTGTCAGGGTCCTGAGGGTAGTTCAGATCTGATCATTTCACCTGTCAAGGTCCTGAGGGTAGTTCAGGTCTGATCATTTCACCTGTCGGGGTCCTGAGGGTAGTTCAGGTCTGATCATTTCACCTGTCAGGGTCCTGAGGATAGTTCAGGTCTGACCATTTCACCTGTCAGGGTCCTGAGGGTAGTTCAGGTCAGACCATTTCACCTGTCAGGGTCCTGAGGGTAGTTCAGGTCAGACCATTTCACCTGTCAGAGTCCTGAGGGTAGTTCAGGTCTGATCATTTCACCTGTCAGGGTCCTGAGGGTAGTTCAGGTCTGATCATTTCACCTGTCAGGGTCCTGAGGATAGTTAAGGTCCAATCATTTCACCTGTCAGGGTCCTGAGGGTAGTTCAGATCTGATCATTTCACCTGTCAAGGTCCTGAGGGTAGTTCAGGTCTGATCATTTCACCTGTCGGGGTCCTGAGGGTAGTTCAGGTTCAATCATTTCACCTGTCAGGGTCCTGAGGGTAGTTTCGGTCTGATCATTTCACCTGTCAGGGTCCTGAGGATAGTTCAGGTCTGACCATTTCACCTGTCAGGGTCCTGAGGGTAGTTTCGGTTCAATCATTTCACCTGTCAGGGTCCTGAGGGTAGTTTCGGTCTGATCATTTCACCTGTCAGGGTCCTGAGGGTAGTTCAGGTCTGATCATTTCACCTGTCAGGGTCCTGATGGTAGTTCAGGTCTGATCATTTCACCTGTCAGGGTCCTGAGGATAGTTCAGGTTCAATCATTTCACCTGTCAGGGTCCTGATGGTAGTTCAGGTCTGATCATTTCACCTGTCAGGGTCCTGAGGGTAGTTCAGGTCTGACCATTTCACCTGTCGGGGTCCTGAGGGTGGATCAGGTCCAATCATTTCACCTGTCAGGGTCCTGAGGGTGGATCAGGTCCAATCATTTCACCTGTCAGGGTCCTGAGGGTAGTTCAGGTTCAATCATTTCACCTGTGAGGGTCCTGAGGATAGTTCAGGTCCGATCATTTCACCTGTCGGGGTCCTGAGGATAGTTCAGGTTCAATCATTTCACCTGTCAGGGTCCTGAGGGTAGTTCAGGTCCAATCATTTCACCTGTCAGGGTCCTGAGGGTAGTTCAGGTCTGATCATTTCACCTGTCAGGGTCCTGAGGGTAGTTAAGGTCTGACCATTTCACCTGTCAGGGTCCTGAGGGTAGTACCAGGTCTGATCATTTCACCTGTCAGGGTCCTGAGGGTAGTACCAGGTCTGATCATTTCACCTGTCAGGGTCCAGCTGAGGATAGCAGCTTTCAGGGAACTGCATTCATCTAAAAGCAATAGTATTAAGTATAAGGTATCCCAAAAAAAAACTTACAATGGGGTACCTGGAATCTAAAGCTCAAGAGCTTGTTACACAGATGTTATCATTACATTTTAACAGCGAATGTTTATGTTGTTACAAGAGGCCGGTGGATATACATGTAGATATAGATTTCAAGTCCTGATACGAAATACAGGCATTTTTTGTATAAACATTTTACCTTTTGCTGACAATTCATATCCAATAAGGAACGTTGATTTTGATCAGTGTGAGAAAAGAGTTTTAAAATGGGTTTGATTTAATTGATTTTTCTGTTTTATCTTATCGGTGTTAGTGGGGTATAAGCACAGGACTTGCTGATAGAGAAAAGTAACAATGTATTTTTAATCCCTGGTGAAGACATCAGACAAACTGAGCCAGTATCATCTTACCTGCCCAATGTGACACTTAACATTGACTGCACTCTCCCACCACCTCACACACATCAGGTATAATCATTTTCTTGAGTGGAAAGTTATTTTTTTGGATTGCATTACGAAAATGTAATATATATCATTTATCTTGAAGAAAAACACACTCTTGAGTAAAACTCTCTCAAACAGTACAGACAATTTTTGTACAGATGTCTTACAAACTGTTTGTGATAAATTATGTACATGTATACATACATACAGAAGATTTGATCATTTCAGTTTCTGTACTACACTGCAAAAGATCTTAGGAACCTGTATACTTTTGTTGTTATTTTTGTTGTGGTAGAGCTACACTGCTGTGTGTAGGTGTGTTACTGTAAAGGTATTTAGCTGTAGGTTGGCATACTGCCCTGATATGCAATGCTGGTATGATATCTGATAGTAAAGCTATAATAACAAGCCATTCAATAGATAGTCGTGTCTTCCATGCATACTAATACTTTGATCTCCTGTTTTATCGGACAGACGGAGAAGTATGCTACCTGTAGCCTCCCGGTAACAAGGAGTTACCTGTTTCCTAAATTTAATGAAGATTCTGCAAAAATGGAGTATACCTATCTCTAACACTAATCCTGCATTTAATGGGGATTTTACCTGTAATTAATGAGGATTTTACCTGTAGTTAATGAGGATTTTACCTGTAGTTTATGAGGATTTCCCCTTTCAGTGAATGTTCTAAGTGCATTGAGGATGTTGTTAATGTTCAAACAAACATCGTTCATAATTGACAAATTGTTTCATTCCAGAGTGAAATTCCTTGGATTAATGTAAGTCTGAAAACAGATTTTGCTGAATATCAAAAAACCATAAACTGAGGACAGTTAATGTAGCCATCTATTAATGATACACTGGTCTAGCCGACTATAACGAGGATGTGTCGTTAACGAGGATGTGTCGTAAACGAGGATGCACCTGTGTGATTGTCAAAAACGTACCTGCGTATTTGTACTCACAATTCTATCAGAGATTTTCTTTCTTTTAAGGAAGCTTTAACTGCTGTAGCTAATGTTCCCCAATTCATCAGGTATAACCAAGTTTTTCTGGATGAAAATTGATGACAACAATTATTTCAGGATTGTGGATTATATCATACCAAGGTATGGTAATTGACTGGGAATTGTTTTGGGATTTTCACCTGCTGTAAATTAAAGTAGATGAAGTTTATTACATTTTAAAACTGACTGTAAGGATCTGGTACCTTATTTAAGGCAATGATGATTGGAATACAAAGATGGTTCCATGCAATCTTATCATAATTGTCTACAATAAAGGAACAATGTTTACATGGGTGCAGATAAAGAATAAATTCAAATCGTGAAATGCCATGTCTTGTGTAATGAAATATCATGTAACAGGTCATAGTTGAAACAATGACTTTCCATAAAAACATTTATCTACCAAGGTAAATCTGTTAAGGATGCGTGATTTTGTAACTGATATGCTAGCTATAAGTAACTCTTTCAATATACTGACTCACTGAGGATCTATCATACAATCTATAGTCATCTTCACTGGATCGTTTATAAGACCTTCGTTGATGTTGATCATCCAACACACAAATATTAAGCAAACCTGAGATTTTCTGTTTTTGAAATTGATCATCATGCTTATATACTTTATTCATTTACAACAATTATGAAACAAGTTATATATTACAGTAAAATTTGGATAAGTCAAAGTCGACGGGACCACGCAAAATATTTGACTTTACCGATGGTTGGACCGAACAAGTGCATGATAATAACATGGTCGAAAGTAAACAATTAATAATAGCAAAGAAATTAATTGTACGTGATAACAATTATTCGTTTATGTAATAAACAATATTGTGCACGGTTTTAGATCAAAACAAAATTCATGGGTAAAATATCTTTGCCATACAGACATGCGATTTTCACATGGATTCGTACATATTACAGCATATTCTATGAAAACGATACATACATTATCAGAATATAAATGTATATATTGTACTCACATTATTTCTCTTAAAATCCATTTATACTGTTCTACAATTAAACAATACGAAACAATAAACAGTTCAGGAAAATTTGATCGACTGTACGCGAGCAGATTTTGTATAAAAAGTGAAGGCTGCGGTCAGTGTTTATCGGCTGCACGATTATGCATTGCCACAATGTTTTGTACAGAATAAAAAACATCCCGCATATTATTGGTACTATTTCATCGGTGTACTCAGAATTGAGGCATAGATAAATTAATCAATGACAGACAAGTATTTTACAGTGCATATTTCGGGTGGAAGATATTAAATTTATCGTTTATTTTTTCCTTATATTTTTGGGCGGCCATATGTATCAAAACAGTAAACAGAACACAGTAGGTCATGATGTTATGGTTTGTAGACTTAAACTTGTACATTTTATTCTAAGTTATGTATACTCTAACGTTTTACTTCACCTGTGCACCTGCATGTATAAACAATGGGAGGATGTGCGACCGACAGCCAGAAACTAACAATAGGCTCTGGTAACACTGTTACGGCTGATCGGTCACACTCGGTCAATCAAGCCGATGTCAGCAAATTTAACCTGAGAAAGCATGACACCTTTGATGTTTCGACACAAAAATGGAAATTTTGGTATTGTGTAGAAGGGAGGGACCACAAAATATTTTCGACACAACTGCAGCATTCGATTCAACAGTGTTTGAATCATCCGTATTTAATTTATTAAGATAAAGAATGGAAAAAATCGGGACCAAACGAAACATTTGACTCATCCGATGTATTCGATTCAAGCGTGTTCGACACAAGTGAGTTTTACTGTACCTTAAATATTGATCATGCATGTTGGCACATAAAGAGATGCATAAGGTTTATTTACTGGAGTACGGTACCTGGGGAAAATCTACATCGTTGGGCTGGTGACCACCTTTTCCTGGCCAATCAGGGAATCGAGCCAAGGCCACCATGGTCAAAGGCGATCAGTGTGTTACCACTGTACTAACCCCCGTTATCATATTTTCTAATTGTGATAAGAAAATGAGTACCTGGGTACTGATATAAAAAACCTTCCTAGCGTGTAATATGTACGTTCCTATCAACAAGATGTCACAATAGACAGGTCATCATTATAAGTCTGTTGAATTTTCCATTATTTGTCGTTGTAGAGTGTTCCAGAACCATGCAAGTCTCACTCCAACTGGCCTCTCAGTTACAAAGGAAGTGTTCTTATTCACCTTGGTGACCTTGACCTCCAGGATTTATCCACTGGAGAGTTCTATTTTTATATCGGACATACATTTTCAGGGCAGCTCCACCTTATACTGAAGTATAGATCCAATGTGGGTATACAGGAAGTGGTTGTCCTTGACGACGAGTTACAAGAAATGTTCACAATGGACTGGCTAAAGTTCAAGGTCAAGTCAAATGAAGATCTCAGTCAGCTGTTACAGCAGTGCCTTGTAGGATTTGAGGAGAGCCTGTCCAGGCTAGTGTTGAAGGATGTTTCACCGGATATGTGTTACAAATGTCAACAGAATCGGAGGGACAGCCCTGGGGGCGGGGCATCCACACCCTCCTGGACTAATCACTATGCCAAGCTAAAGGCTCAGCGACACCAGAGTCAAGGTCATCAAAATCAAAATCATTCATCACAGACAGGTGAGTCAAATATTCAGTTTGGCTACAGAACTTTAATGCTTTCACTTTAAAGATACTTTCAGGAATTGAACTATTTATTCTAAGGTTTTGTTGGATACATTCTGTGCAAATGTTCGGGGAGATAATAATGTACTTATCTTGTTTCTGTTCCCTGGGGATTATCTCCCCTTATTGGAGAGTATCCCTGTGGAGTACACCTGTCCCATAACATCAATGATGTAACCTAATATAACATCATTATATACCCCTATATGTAACAGAAAGATTAACTAATAGTATTTATTATCAGATCTCATTTAATTTGCTGTTAATTAAATGCTGGCAGACCAATGATTCATTCTCTGGATAAAGAATCAGACTGTAATATGAGTACTATTTAAAACAAAAGCACTCCTTTAAACTTCACAATTATGCTGGTTACAATTAACTGGTATTACTGCACATGTACACGATGACCTCACTTTATGAATGACATCTGGGCCAAGATTTAAAAGTCAGATAGATTCTGTAATATTTGTCATAGAGAATTTAACTCATCATTTCTTGATAAACCTAGCTCAGGAAGGAAGTCAACATATTATAATTTCTAAAAAAGTTTTGATTTAATCTCTTATTTGATATACAGAGAATATTGAATGGTTTCCCTTTAAATATAACATATATTTCATGAGTATGATTTTATAATACCAATTTTTTTCACAAGTGTGAAGTGTATCATAGGAGTGACATATGTTATGCTCTATTTGATAGGACACACCTCAGTTTTCTATTTATTTGATTTTTTAAAGACAATAAATGAGAAAAAATCCATGTGTCCAAAATGTGCGGGAATCAGTATCATAATATGTGATGTACCTTAAAGATGTTACGCTTCACAACAAGATGGCACCATTTTAAATGGACTTCTCAATGTAATTTCAACAGTTTTCTGTTGTAACCCGATAAGTTTTACTTACAGAGCTGTTGTCCTATGAGTATTTTATCAAAAGTATACTGCAAAAATACATCAAGATATATATAGCCATTCATTCTGCCATCACTTGAATTGGATCTGAACAGAAAAGTTGGCAGTGAATCTGTTTCGATCAAAAACAAAAGTTATATTATTACGGTGATGATATAAAACTTTTCTGTCATGTCTAGATCTGTGATCATATTGATTTTTTTCAATGGTAAAAATGTTATAAATTAATTTGTTTCTTTTAGAGCTATGAAACTTAAACGACAAACATCATTAGAATGACCAATATTTCAGCAATTTACCTAAATATTAAGATAACATATGCAGTACAGCATTTAAAAAAAAATTGTGATAGAAGTAAAATGATATCCTATTCTTGTATGGTGTCTGTTTTGGGGGTTCTGAATTATGGTACTTTTAATTGTGCAGACGTTCAAGTCTCCTAAGGTAATGATACCTTTACTGAACATTAAAAAAGGTGAATTTTGACTGCCCTTATTGAGCAGTAACATCATCAACAGGATTAAATATGTAGGGGTAAATATGATGGTCGGGGTATGTGTGTAGTGGGCATCCATTCTATCATTAATTTGAGGAACTAAAAAATATTAAAGTGTGATAGCAAACATAACATGACTAAATTACTTGATTATCAAAATACTATACTGTGGGTAAAATGAATCATTTTTGACGATACATAAAACTTAGGATGTAGTCGGTGTGTACCTGATGAGACTGGTGTTTGAGGTGAGGTACAGGTGAGATCAGGAGAGGTGAAACACTCACAGGTGTGTCATGTAAAGCCAGTTGTTCAGGTGATGTCCGGACCTCGTTTATGACTTTAACTATACCCTGTACACCGTAATATCAGATATTAAATGTTTATTATTTGTCGCCAGTGATACATTATGTTCATTTAGCTGTCAGCAATGTTTCATATCGAAGTATTCCTAGCTCATGTGGCTTTTTTAGGGGGCAGGGGATTACTGAAGTAAAAAATATTACTGGTCTCATTGGAGAGTTAAATAAGGGATTTTGACCACACATTAAGTGAACTTATTGTTCCTTAACACACACCTTAAAGGAAAGTCAACATGATACAAGTTGTTTCTGGACTGAGGACTTGGAGATATTAAAATATTTGCTGTAGGGCTGGGCATGAGGATGTGTGGTGAGGTTGATTTCAGATTTTGTTGCAGTGAGGAAATTACAACTTTTGGTACAGAGGGGGAAAGTGACAGATTTATCAACTATGTTAGCTCATAATTCCTATTCAGGTTAGGATTAGAACTGGTTAATAAAAACATTACATTGGATTTCGTGTTGTTTTATCAGTGACTGCCAGTGTCAAGTTCGTATAAATTTATACCACAGGAAACGACCTAAATAAACTCGGTTTCTCCGATCTCTGTGCTTTGGTAATTGGAAATAATATGGAATATTTTAAACTTCAAAGCGAACATAAGAATGTCTCTATGATAAACATAAATGATTTTAGATGTAATTGTCGGCGAGTCCTTAGATCGTATGTCAAATTAGGAACACACGGATGAAACAGGGATGTATGACCCCCCGATTTGAGGTGCTACGATTGTACTGTGCCGCGAATAAGAAAATCATTAAGGTTTTGTTATTTTAATACACACATTTTTATACAATTAGTAATAGTAATCTGACAATTTGACATCAGTAAAAGCACAAACAAAAACACCGTTTATTAACAATAATAACGCAAATATTTTCATCCAAAATTGACCCAAGTCTGACTACCATTACGGACCAAATCCAAGATGGCGACGTGCATTTCGGCTTATCGGGTAAGTCGGTTAATCGGGTAAAAAGTCCCCGCAAATAGGCAACCCGATTAAGCGGAATGCACTGTACATACAAGCTGAAATCGAATTTTAAGCCATACTTTGAAGTAATACAGACATTTTATTTTTGAAATGAAAACAATAAGTATTCTACTAAAATAAAAAATATCTTAGCTTGCCATGAGAAAACATTTTTGTAGTGAGTGCTTTATAATGGAGCAGTAGGATTTTAAGATGTTGATTATATTGTGTGAGTAATGTATACTCTTAGAATCAGCTACACAGTAGACCTTGAGAAGTAGATGTTACCCGCTAAGGAATAAGTTCACTTCTAAATTAAAAAGGTGTTAAAGGGGAGATGCTTTATGATTGAAAAATATAAGGAAGAGAAAATGAGGTCAAAAGTAAGATGGTGAGCATTGATGTATAAAGAAATCACCTATCCTTAAGTGACTCCATCTCGGTGTAGCTGATGGCTTAGAATTGATGTGTTGGCTTGTTGATATTGATAATAAAACACTAGATTGCAAGTAAAACTAAAATTGAAATAAATGTTGAGACTAGTTTACATACCAATACAACATTAAATGTTCTTTTTCAACATCAATGTAAATGAAAATCAAATTTATAAACATATTTATTTACATATAAATATATCCTTAATAAGCAAAAATAAGATTGATTGTTATAATTGACTTTCAAGTATAAAATGGAAAAAAAACTGTTCTAATTCACAAATCAAAACTAAAATAAGACCAAATCTTAATAAAATATTTATTTTTAAAATGTTGCTACTTTAGCCCTGATGTGTAGCTGTTAAATATTATACAAGAGATGATTTGGTGACATATAATTTTAGTTTCAGATCAATTGAAATGAGTATGAACCCAGGATGTTATGACTGAAATTTTATTTAATGGAAAATAAAACTAATTAGCCCTCGTTTAAGCACTGCCTGATCTCCTTAAGACTGGAAAGAAGGCGTAGATTTAAAGGGAATGTTATTTGAGATAAAAATTACCACAGATAACATCATTTATAAACACATAATGTCTGCGAATCATTTTGGTTTAGACCAATAAATTACCCAGTAATTTTTGTTAGCTTGGCAGTTTTACACAGCTTACTCTGATAAGGGAGATAACTCATACAATCATGTTGAGTGGAGCGGTCTAGTCAATATGCTGGTGCTCTTATTGAATATACCCTCATCCCACTGTTCTGTCTCAATTTGCCCTTTCTGAATCAGTATATGAATATCTATACATTTGTATTTTGTATGAGGTTAAATTGGGGAAATTACATGGTACAAATAGATACACTGATGTATATACTGTAGGTAAAATGTACTCAACAATATAGTGCATTTTATTTATTTTTTAATGAACATGCGAGGGATTGAAAAAATAGATACACTAATGTAGGTAAAATGTACTCAACAAATATAGTGCATTTTATTTATTTTTTAATGAACATGCAAGGGATTTCCTGGCTCAGGATGAATATCCCAAGGTCTATCAAAATTCATCTTTTAAATCACATCCACCAGAAAAACAACTTTTAAATTGAAGTACATGCAATAAGACTTGAATAAATTACGGCAGAATATTGATGTTTTTGGAGCTGGTTGATGGGATGCTTCTTATAATTGAAGGTTTTATAAAGTTGATAGCATGCGAAGATATTTTTTATATATAGAGTTCTACCCTATCTGTTTACTTCAGTGAAGATTTCAAAATAAAAATTGTGGAATTTACAATATAAAAATGTCAAAAACCTAACAAGTTTTTCATTCAACAGACAATATCACTATAGTGGGTACAGAGATAAACTAAAGTTGTGAAGTCTTGTGGTGTCCCTGTCTGCATGCTTATCTTTGATTATACTTTCTCTATCAGGACAAACTATGATACAATTCTACCCTCTATCATCGAGGTGTGAGATACATCCAGTGCTGCCTTCTATTGTGAGGTGTGAGATACATCCTCTGATACAGTGCTGCCCTCTAGTGTGAGGTGTGAGATACATCCTCTGATACAGTGCTGCCCTCTAGTGTGAGGTGTGAGATACATCCTCTGATACAGTGCTGCCCTCTAGTGTGAGGTGTGAGATACATCCTCTGATACAGTGTTGCCCTCTAGTGTGAGGTGTGAGATACATCCTCTGATACAGTGCTGCCCTCTAGTGTGAGGTGTGAGATACATCCTTTGGTACAGTGTTGCCCTCTAGTGTGAGGTGTGAGATACATCCTTTGGTACAGTGCTGCCCTCTAGTGTGAGATGTGAGAGACATCCTTTGGTACAGTGCTACACCCTTTGGTACAGTGCTGTCCTCAAGTGTAAGGTGTGAGATACATCCTTTGGTACAGTGCTGCCCTCTAGTGTGAGATGTGAAATACACCTTTTGGTACAGTGCTGTCCTCCAGTGTAAGGTGTGAGAGACACCCTTTGGTACAGTGCTGCCCTCTAGTGTGAGGTGTGAGAGACATCCTTTGGTACAGTGCTGTCCTCTAGTGTAAGGTGTGAGAGACATCCTTTGGTACAGTGCTGCCCTCTAGTGTGAGGTGCGAGAGACATCCTTTGGTACAGTGCTGCCTTCTAGTGTGAGGTGTGAGAGACATCCTTTGGTACAGGGCTGCCCTCTAGTGTAAGGTGTGAGAGACACCCTTTGGTACAGTGCTGCCCTCTAGTGTGAGGTGTGAGAGACATCCTTTGGTACAGTGCTGCCCTCTAGTGTGAGGTGTGAGAGACATCCTTTGGTACAGTGCTGCCCTCTAGTGTGAGGTGTGAGAGACATCCTTTGGTACAGTGCTGCCTTCTAGTGTGAGGTGTGAGGGCTAGATTTACATTATGATGTACAATTCAGTGTTCAAAACTGGACTAATTGATTAAATCATTACTTGAGATTAATTATCTCACCTGTAACAAAGTCAGATTTAAATGCCTCTGGATATTTAGTCAGTAAACTGGTCTCTCTTCTCCTTATTCTGTGTGTCAGTGAGAACACTATAGTATAGGGAGTCAGCTGACAACAATCGTATAAAGCTTGGTTAGTCTCTGTTGAAATTATTTTGAGGGATATATTCAAATTAGAGCCATCAAAAGTTAATAAAAGATTCAAAGAACTATTTCAAATATTCTGCTATTTCAACATTTAAAGAACAAGTTTAAAAATAACTTGTTTAGTTAGAAGAGAAATATCTAGGACTATTTGTGGCAATCTGACAATACTGTACTATAGCTGAAATGCAGACCTTTTCAGGGCAGATATGGTTGATGGGTAGATAATAAGGTGGTCAGTCATCCTTTGTCCACTACAGAATGGACAGGTATTATAAATGACCAACTACAGCTTTGTGCTTCTAAACCTAGATTTATTTATATCTCTGGTAAATTAAAGACCAGATATTTCCAGTCCATTGAAAACATTAGCTACTTCAAAGGCTATACCTGTCCCCTGTTTGAAATTGATCAGGTCAGTTTTGGTAGCCTTAGCTTTTTCCCAGGCCCTGTGTTTACTCTGTGATTTTTGATGAGAAATAGAACATATTAGTCACAGATTTATTTTACAGTAAGTGATTGAAGGAGGTTTGGGAATGAGGGAATTACAACATTTCAGAAGATAGCTAGTCATTATCCAACTTGATATATTTTCACTACAACCTCAACTAATACTGAATACATTTGCTGTTGAAATAGAATCTAATGTAACATACAATACCAATAGTGTCTAGATTTCTTCGTTTTTGGAAACACCACAAACTCAGTTCCTTTCTCTAGAAACAGGATATATATCAAATACCTAATATAGAAGCAGATAAAACCAATAGCAACCTGAAATATTCATTTGAAATCTGGGCCTGGCGACTCCCGAAACAGGATAGATAACTCCAGAAACAGGGTAGATATCTCAAGAACCAGGGTAGATATCTCCATAAACAGGGTAGATAACTCCAGAGACAGGGTAGATATATCCAGAGACAGGGTAGATATCTCAAAAACCAGGGTAGATATCTCCATAAACAGGGTAGATAACTCCAGAGACAGGGTAGATATATCAAGAAACAGGGTAGATATCTCCAGAGACAGGGTAGATATCTCCAGAAACAGGGTAGATAACTCCAGAAACAGGATAGATATCTCCAGAAACAGGATAGATATCTCAAGAAACAGGGTAGATATCTCAAGAACCAGGGTAGATAACTCCAGAAACAGAGTAGATATCTCAAGAAACAGGGTAGATATCTCCAGAAACAGGGTAGATATCTCCAGAGACAGGGTAGATATCTCCAGAGACAGGGTAGATATCTCAAGAAAAGGGTAGATAACTCCAGAACCAGGGTAGATATCTCAAGAAACAGGGAAGATATCTCCAGAGACAGGGTAGATATATCAAGAAACAGGGTAGATATCTCCAGAAACAGGGTAGATATCTCCAGAAACAGGGTAGATATCTCCAGAAACAGGATAGATATATCCAGAAACAGGGTAGATATCTCCAGAAACAGGATAGATATATCCAGAAACAGGATAGATATCTCAAGAAACAGGGTAGATATCTCCAGAAACAGGGTAGATATCTCCAGAAACAGGATAGATATATCCAGAAACAGGGTAGATATCTCCAGAAACAGGATAGATATATCCAGAAACAGGATAGATATCTCAAGAAACAGGGTAGATATCTCCAGAAACAGGATAGATACCTCCAGTAACAGGGTAGATATCTCCAGAAACAGGATAGATATATCCAGAAACAGGATAGATATCTCAAGAAACAGGGTAGATATCTCCAGAAACAGGGTAGATATCTCCATAAACAGGGTAGATATCTCCAGAAACAGGATAGATATATCCAGAAACAGGATAGATATCTCAAGAAACATGATAGATAACTCCAGAGACAGGGTAGATATCTCCAGAAACAGGGTACATAACTCCAGAAACAGGGTAGATATCTCCAGAAGCAGGATAGATATCTCAAGAAAAGGGTAGATAACTCCAGAACCAGGGTAGATATCTCAAGAAACAGGGAAGATATCTCCAGAGACAGGGTAGATATCTCAAGAACCAGGGTAGATATCTCAAGAAACAGGGTAGATATCTCAAGAAACAGGGTAGATATCTCAAGAACCAGGGTAGATAACTCCAGAAACAGGGTAGATAACTCCAGAAACAGGGTAGATATCTCCAGAAACAGAGTAGATATCTCAAGAACCAGGGTAGATATCTCCATAAACAAGGTAGATATCTCCAGAAACAGGGTAGATATCTCCAGAAACAGAGTAGATATCTCAAGAACCAGGGTAGATATCTCCATAAACAGGGTAGAGAGCTCCAGAAACAGGGTAGATAACTCCAGAAACAGGGTAGATATCTCAAGAAACATGGTAGATATCTCCAGAAACATGATAGATAACTCCAGAGACAGGGTAGATATCTCCAGAAACAGGGTAGATATATCCAGAAACAGGATAGATAACTCCAGAGACAGGGTAGATATCTCAAGAAACAGGGTAGAGAGCTCCAGGAACAGGGTAGATAACTCCAGAAACAGGATAGATAACTCCAGAGACAGGGTAGATATCTCCAGAAACAGGGTAGATAACTCCAGAAACAGGGTAGATATCTCCAGAAACAGGGTAGATAACTCCAGAGACAGGGTAGATATCTCCAGAAACAGGGTAGATAACTCCAGAGACAGGGTAGATATCTCCAGAAACAGGGTAGATAACTCCAGAGACAGGGTAGATATCTCCAGAAACAGGATAGATAACTCCAGAGACAGGGTAGATATCTCCAGAAACAGGGTAGATATCTCCATAAACAGGGTAGATATCTCCAGAAACAGGATAGATAACTCCAGAAACAGGGTAGATATCTCCAGAAACAGGGTAGATATCTCCAGAAACAGGGTACATAACTCCAGAGACAGGGTAGATATCTCAAGAAACAGGGTAGATATCTCCATAAACAGGGTAGATATCTCCAGAAACAGGGTAGATATATCTAGAAACAGGGTAGATATCTCCAGAGACAGGGTAGGTAACTCCATAAACAAGGTAGATAACTTCAGAAATCAGGTAGATGTCTCCAGAAGCATGGTATGCAGATCACTCTAGAATCAGGAAGGACCATTTCGTCCTTGGTAGGTATAGGATGGTCAATATCTCCAGTTGCCCCAGCTGGTGACTAATTTACACATACATAAAATATTCTTAAATGAGTTTTAATTCGTGAGATTAATTAATAAAAAAAAATCAGATACCTAGGGTTTTCAGGAAGTGGAAATATGATGTTAAACAAAAAAACTTGGTTCACCGAGTTGCAGAAACTAAACTCGCTAGACCGCGGAATTACTACCAAATAATTGGTTACAGAAATTTTTATTTCAGGTATTTCACTCTTGGCACTATTATACAGCAATAAAATCAATTGAATGTCACCTGTATTACACAAGGAAATGGAGGGGAAAATTACAACAGTAATATAGTGTAGCACATATACTTATAGGCATTGGACAGGTTTGGTTAGTTCTCCCTCAGGTCATGTAAGGACTGTGCCCAAAATGTTAGATCTATGTCAGCTTTATAGTGTCACATGGAAGGAAAACCATGGACACCCTGGTACAATTCACATCTAGATACCTACTATCTGGTTACCCTAATATCTGGACACTTAAGTATCTGGACACCCTAGTATCTGGACAACTAGCATCTGAACACCTACAATCTGGATACCCAAGTATCTGGAAAATTTGCCTCTGGACACCTTTTATCTGGACATCCTAGTATATGGTTGACTAGCATCTTGATACCTTCTATATGGACACCCATGTATCTACATTTCATTGTCTGGAAACTCTAGTATCTGGAAACCCTGGTATCTGGACAGCCCAGTATCTGGACAGTCTAGTATTTTGACAGTCTAGTATATGGAAACCCTGGTATCTGGACAGCCCAGTATCTGGACAGCCCAGTATCTGGACAGTCTAGTATCTGGAAACCCTGGTATCTGGACAGTCTAGTATCTGGACAGCCCAGTATCTGGACAGTCTAGTATCTGGACAGTCTAGTATCTGGACAGCCCAGTATCTGGACAGTCTAGTATCTGGACCATCTAGTATCTGGAATCCCTGGTATCTTGACACCCTAATATCTAGACACCCTAGTATCTGTATAACATAACATTTTGACTGCCTAGTCTGGACACCTAGTATCTAGATACCCCAGGTATTTGGAGACCCTTGTATCTAGAAATCTAGTGTCTGGATACCCTATCTGGACACACTAGTATCTAAATACCCTATCTAGACACCCCTGAGGATCGGGGCAGGGTGAGAAATTCCACCTATTATTTAACATCAGTCTGATAGCTACCCTAAGTACCAGGTGACGGAACAGATCAATACATGATGTGCACTAGTGGTTCAGTTCACTGGGAAATGTTCTTTTCTAAGCTAATTTATGTAAGAGGCATACTGCATGCATTGGTTTTGTAAGGGATGTCAGCAACATCAAATGTCAGAATAACGATTTGGTTTTGACACATCCCCTTTTTGATGATGGGTATTGTTCCCCAACACATGGTATACATGCAGCTACAGACAGCTGGGGACCCTGCATAGTAAGCCAATCCCCCAGTACAGCTAGTCATATCTTAGGGAGCATATAGCCAATAGGGTCACAACTGGACAGTCCACTAGCTGGTGGTGTTTAGGGAGTGTGGGATCAGATCCCCTTGGAGGAACATTTAGAACTGGATCCCTGACACAACTTGATCTAGGAAAGGTCACATTTACTGTTTATTAGTGAGATTACAGTGGACAGTAAGCCAGATGTGTGGTACATGTGTTGGAGTCTGTCCAGTGCTGGGGATACATAGCAGAGTACAGTGGTCAATTCTGCAAGTACAGGACCTGGAGCGGAGGGACATCACCTACACTGGACCTAACTTGGAACTGTAATATACTGGAAAGACAGTGTTATCAAGATCTGGAGTAGACATTGTCCAGATTATCAAACTACAGGAAAGATCCCAGTGTCAAATGACCTAATATACCTGGAGTGGACAGTGTCTGTCAAGAGTTTTAAATCATTATAATTGACAGTGTCCAGATTGTCCAACTACTGGAGTAGAAGTGTCCAAAGATGTAAGATTTAGAGTGGACATAGTGTTCATATTATTAAACTGGAGTATTGAGAGTTTTATTGTGCAGTTTGGTAGAACTGGAGTAGTCTGAATGTATCCAGAGTAATATATATATATATCACTGGACTGGATAACTTGTTAGAACATTAATTAATACTTGAACTGCTGCAGCACGCTGACACATACTACTTTGATGTATGCTGCTTACATGGAAATCTAGACTGAGAAACACAACCAGAGCATGTATTGATCACAAGTATTGGGGAATACTGCAGTATTTAAGTGAAAAAAGGAAGGCTCCCTATATACTGTAACATTGGAAACATTTTACACAAAGGAAGCAGAATTTCCGTTTCATTTCAACCTTGAAGGAATCCTTGACCATAAAATCTGATAAAGATTTAATGGCTTTATAGGGAAGTGCTTCATATATGATAGTTAAGGCCCAGGCCTGGTCCTAGAGAGGTCCCAGAGGCTCGGAAATCATTTAGGACTGAACAGACTTATATCACACAATTGTTACAGATTTATACGGAAGGATAAAGGACGAAGGATAAAGGACGTTGGACAAATTCACGCCACACAATCGTTACAGAGTACCTTACCCATTCTTACTATCATCTGTGTGAACAGCAGCAGTCGATCAATGGGAAAGTTTCAATACAATTCAACTGGAAAATACTACGGTCTATAAATAGAATTTATTTGAATATCATATTATTATTGCTATTGAGGAACGGAGACACGGGGAGAGGATTTAATATTAGGGATAAAGATGTCTTCTGTAATCGATAGAAACCTGACCGTGATCTGTGAATATGTGACCAGGACTCTGAATGGCTGGACCATCACCAGACTGGTGTGTGGTATTTAAATAGTGTAGGTACATTTTTCATAGCTCTCCTAAGGACATTAGGAATGACTCTGTCTATTGGCGGCTTGTTGTATCAACATTATTAACAACTCAGAGGGACACTGGCACTAAGGGTTTTTTTCCGACATAAGAAATGATTGTGAATATTGGTGCTATGTTTTCTTATTCTGGATGAAAGCCATTGGCTTCCTGTAGGAGAGGATGTTCATTGGTAATTTGCTGTGTATGTCAAAACAGTGGTGTGAGCACACATGGTATTGACATGGAGCTAACAACACACTGAAAGCCTTGAGAACTGTGAGCAAACACTCCAGCCAGCCTGGCTAAACCTGTGATGTAATTTATCCATATATAGGCCTGTACATACTCACAGAGGATTATTACTGAGGCTAATACAGGATAAATGGACCCAGTGATTAACACAAGTGTTAATTCTCCGATGAATTTATCTTTGGATTATTTCCCAGGTCAAGTTTTAAGATTTGTATGGGGTGTGCTACCTGGTTGTGTGTGACTTGGTTATGGCCAGTACCCAGACAGAATTTGTATGGCAACAATCAGGCACTTCCTGTTGATGATAGAGTCATTGTAAATTGACCACATAAAGATGTCCAGTAAATGGTCATCTGATGGTCAGCCTGAAGTCACAAGGTCATTAATCACATGTGTTTATGTAGACTTCACTCATCACAATGTCAGGTAAACAAATCGTACAATGATGGAGGGAAGTGAAAGTCCAGCCACCAATCTCCATAGAGACCATGGTGATGGAGACTTAGGTCCACTTAGACCAGCTGACAGTCCTTCCAATCCAATGGACAAAACACCAGCTAGGTTTTACTGTCATGAAGGGCCTAGAGCGTTACCCAGCCCTATAAGTCTTCAAAATGATACCAAGGGCCAGGAGGCAGAAAGTGCCCTTGGCCTAAACTCTCCTGTGAAATTATGTAATTATAAGGAGCTATCTCGAGCAGGGGCCCACAGTCCTTTGGCCCCAGACCAGGAATGCTACCTGGACGAAGACTCTGTGACCCCTATTGCCAGTGAAGATTGTACACCTGTGATTGATCAGTCAAGATTTCTGATTGACAGTCCGACTGGTGTGGTCACATTGAACAGTCCTTCAATTGGACTGGTCACTTTAGACTTGGACTCCTGCGATGAAGACGAAGACAGCAGTAAGCTAGAGGCATGTTGTGACGAATATGATGACCTATACTCATTAGACAAGTACTATACTCCGGACCCATCTTCCACAGATTTGTCCGTCTCCTCCGCATCCGCTGACTCCCTCGGACTGGACGAAACGGCCAGTAAGGAGTCGGGTGGTCCACACCTTGACAGCCAAAGTGAAGGGAAGCAAAGCACAGATGATTCTTTCTGCGACTGTGTGTCCACGCTAAGGAGAGATAACTCCTCTCAAGGGAGCTCCTTGACCACTAGTCTGGAATCAGAGGATAACATTTATATGGAACCTCCTACACACCCTCTGGAACTGGCCCCAAAAGATCTCAGTGATGGAAATAGTGTCACCTCATTCTCTGAAGGATTAAAAGGATTTACGGAAAGTTTGTCCGAATGTCCAATGTTTTGTGTTCCCATTGTTACTGGAAAATATAAATCTTTCAGTACTAGTGCGATACATACCTCCGCAAGTGAAATTGGTGCATCAGAAATTAAATTCTCAGATCGTGGAATTGATAACTTGGATTTAAAATCTACAGCATGTGAAATGAGTACTTCGGAATTAAAATCCTTAGACCGGGGAAGGTGTAAAAGTTGTGATGTACTTCGTGCCGGTGATAAGTGTGGTAATACTAAGACACGACCCCCATCACTAAATCTGGGTAAGAATGCATGTGAATATCAGTATTTATCAGTCAGAGATGTTAAAGTCATCTTCCTTTCACTTGTACTGATAATACACCCCTTCACACCACCCACCCCACCCCACCCCCACCCCACCCACCCTCACCCCAAATTACTGTATGAATTAGGGTTGTTTCAGCTTTTAATATCTTATCTCATCTTCTCAGTTTAATATCAAGGAAACTTATTGTAACTTCGGATATCATTGCATTATCTTTTCTTAAAACAATGTGTGATGTTATGTGACATTGATTACAAATAACTTTCCTTGTGATAAAATGCTTCTGTTGTACTGTAGTTTGGAATTGTCTTGTTCCCTTTTGAGAATTCTTTGATAGAATTAGGAAGTGTATACAAAGTGTATAGCCTGATATGTGTAAAACAGGACCAGTAAGTTACTGGTGTAGATATAAGGGGTGTGGAGGGGCAGACAGGATAAGAAGGGGAGGAGAAGGGATCAGTAGAAAAGGAGAAGGGAAAGGTTAAGTAGAAAATTGAGGTAGGGTGGGGATAGATAGTTATTTAGATGTGTAGGTGGGGAGGGGAAGTGTGTAGGTGTTGGGGGGGGGGGGGGGGGGGGGGGGGGGTGTCAATGGTTATAAAAGAAACATATTACATAAACCATGTAAAGCGTGTGTGTTTGGTGAGTTCGTGGATGTGCATGGTTAATCTTATCTGCAGTAACTCTGTCAAGATCTGTTTTGATATGTTATCAAAAGGCTCGCCTTGTCAGACAGATGTTTTAAATGGAAACTGCTGATGTTTCTACCATCACCTGACCAGTGTGGTCCCTTGTGAATTGTACTCATTGTTTTACTGTTAATATAGAAAGATCCCATTAATGTGGTGTAGATGTCCCACAGTTTTGATAATGATTCAGTTCCTAGTACTGTAAATGTTCTTAAATTCTGATTAATTAAAATTACATTATTTTATCATGCTTATTTTTGTTTCCTAGTTGGAAATTAGACTTAAAAAAAATAATGACAGTTGTTTTCTATAGCCATTTGATATTACTGGAAAATTTTCATCTATGTCACAAAATATTATTTAAAGTTAGATTTATTTTCAGTAAGATATCTCTTTGTCAGACGATAGAAATGTCCCGTTTTATTATATGAAAATATTTGTATAACAATGAGGACCTGCATGCCGACTGGTGACAGGTGATTGATATTGATTAGGAGAATCTTGACCAGAGGGGAAGGCCCAAGGCTTATTGTTGTATCTGCCAATTGTGCATGTGACAACTGGCTCTCTATACTTCTGGGTGCTGTAATCAATTAAATATCAATTACATAACAGGTATAGAGGGGGTTAAGATCACTATCTGCCCTCTACAGGTTTTTCTGTGAGGCCGGATAAATGTATTATAACATTACATGTCTCCAAGTCTTAAGCTGAAATCCCTGATATCTTTACTTAGCTAATCCTTACTCAAATATATTTTAACTATGGCATG
Source organism: Pecten maximus (assembly GCF_902652985.1). Taxonomy (NCBI): domain Eukaryota; kingdom Metazoa; phylum Mollusca; class Bivalvia; order Pectinida; family Pectinidae; genus Pecten; species Pecten maximus. The sequence continues at coordinate 29,699,596 of NC_047025.1, forward strand.
TACACATATCATATGGGGAAAATGTAAGTGTGTTACACGCATACAGCATGTTACACTACAGTAGGTAGGGGACAGTGGGGTGTGTGTAGGTAGGGGACAGTGGGGGGTGTGTAGGTAGGGGACAGTGGGGTGTGTGTAGGTAGGGGACAGTGGGGGGGGGGGGGGGGTGTAGGTAGGGGACAGTGGGGGGGGGGGGGTGTAGGTAGGGGACAGTGGGGGGGGGGGGTGTAGGTAGGGGACAGTGGGGGTGTAGGTAGGGGACAGTGGGGGGTGTAGGGGTGTGTATTGTAGCTATGTAGGGGGCATAGGTTGGGGGCAGTTGGGGGATGTAGGTAGGGGACGGGGGTGGGGTTGTAGGTAAGGGACAATTGGGGGGGGGGGGGGGCTGTAGGTAGGGGACAGTGGGTGGGGTGTAGGTAAGGGACAATTGGGGGGGGGGGGGTGTAGGTAGGGGACAGTGGGTGGGGTGTAGGTAGGGGACGGTGGGTGGGGGCATAGGTAGGGGACAGAGGGTTAGGATGTACACTGTAGTTAGGGGACAGCTTGTGGGACATAGGTATATAGGAGACACTTATGAAGTATCATCGTTAATGCATGGTATGTCACATGCCAGTATGTTTGTTTTGAAAAGAATTGCGCGATTTCTAATATTAGTATATAATTGACCAGGATACCTGCATGTAACATGCTGTTCTTTATTGATTGACAATATAAGCTCTTCATCTAAATCTGTGACATATATAAACTCCTACCCCATACATACAAGTTTTATTCTGCTTGAGATACTCTACGTTTGACATTGAGCTCTTTGGCCCCTTATATTTATTGATACACCTTCTTGTACACTTAGATATTTCAATGGCCATCCATGTACACCTTTAATAGCCCCTTAAATCTTTGAGATAGCTCGATGCACACCTTGGCCCCTTAATTCTCAATGATAGCCCTCCTTGTTCACCTTGGCCCCTTAATTCTCAATGATAGCCCTCCTTGTTTACCTTGGCCCCTTAATTCTCAATGATAGCCCTCCTTTCACACCTTGGCCCCTTAATTCTCAATGATAGCCCTCCTTGTTTACCTTGGCCCCTTAATTCTCAATGATAGCCCTCCTTTCACACCTTGGCCCCTTAATTCTCAATGATAGCCCTCCTTTCACACATTGGCCCCTTAATTCTCAATGATAGCACTCCTTGTTCACCTTAGCCCCTTAATTCTCAATGATAGCACTCCTTGTTCACCTTGGCCCCTTAATTCTCAATGATAGCACTAGTACTCCTTGCACACCTTGGCCCCTTAATTCTCAATGATAGCCCTCCTTTCACACATTGGCCCCTTAATTCTCAATGATAGCCCTCCTTGTTTACCTTGGCCCCTTAATTCTCAATGATAGCCCTCCTTGCACATCTTGGCCCCTTAATTCTCAATGATAGCCCTCCTTTCACACATTGGCCCCTTAATTCTCAATGATAGCCCTCCTTGTTCACCTTAGCCCCTTAATTCTCAATAATAGCCCTTCTTGCACATCTTGGCCCCTTATATATATGTATATAAGTTTCCATGATAGCCCTCCTTGCACGACTTGACCCTCGCAATATAAGCCCTTTTACCCTCACTGACATTCTGTTTCTGACAAAACAATATCGGGCCAATGCCAAAAGAACCTACAGTCCGGTTAATGAGTATGCTATATTTCCTTGGTTTTTGAGTACACTATCCCTGAGGGGTATATATCAGTTTTACCCAGTATCAGTTTTTATACTGTCTTTGACAACTTGTTCCATTCATAAGATACTCCGATTAATCTGTTTTGTGTATACATTGATGATGGGATCTATAACATTATACAGACATGAACTTTAGAGTCTTTATTGTCTAACAAGGAGAAGTCACATCATTTAACTGAAAAAAAAACTAGGACATGTTTTGTTAGTCTTGTTTAATGTAAAACTCTGGAATATTGTGACAGATTTGTAGAGAGATAAACTGGTAACAAAAGGTCGTTGTTCAGGGATCACAGACTTACCTTCACAAGATACTGGAACACCTGAGCTTCACTTTACATGGTATAAAACTCTCAGTTAGTTATATATCCCTTAATGTCTTTTTAAGCCAAGGTTAAACCATATTGGAATCAGCCCAGCGTAATATCTTCAGTAGATCAAATTAATTCATGGCCAGAGAGGAAATCCCGAAAAGTTTCATGATAAATATGATTTTAGAATCTTCTTGGTTGTCACACATATCTCCTTGGTTGTCACATGTAATTCTTCTTGGTTCTTACTCATATTTTCTTGGTTGTCACACATATCTTCTTGGTTGTCACACATATCTTTTTGTTTGCTTAGTACCTTTCGTTCATACTGTCAGTCTCCATTTTAATTTATTTCAACAGTCAACTTAACATAAAAACATGAAATGTAAAAATTTGCAAGAAAAAAAGAAGTGAAATGAAATTGTCATAGAGTGCCATTATATGTCAAGTACAGGTGTGGCCAACTTGATTTGAGGATAATTAATTTGACATGAGCGTTTGATTGTTATCTGATCTTGATTTTTAAATTTTTTTGCTGTCAACATTCAAATTCATGAAAAATCTAGTTCCTTTATTTTGTACAGTAATAAGCCTTTGGTGAGTTCCAGCCAGAATCAATTTGTGAACAATTATCTTGCTGTAGGTGGAGTGCCACATGCGGTTCCCCCAGGATCTGGGATGCGGGGCGGTGGTACAAGTGATGGAACCAGCGATGGAACCAGCAGTCCGCGTAGTCCAGGATTTTGTCAACACCGGTCATTAGATATTCCCCAGACCATACTGGACGTCAACTATGACCTACTCAAATCTGGCATTGCTATCTTACCAGGTATGTCAATAGGGCACCTCACCAAAGAAACCCCTTAGTAACTTAGTTACACCTGGAATTATTGAAACCATTAGGATTGTTCTAATCATCAAGGGTTTGATAAAAATTAGTTAAGAAAACTTTTAATTATTACCAGAAACAAGATTTTAAAATCATAAGAAATGTTTGTCTTTGATAAATGAACATGGCAATTATGGTAAACCAACCACAGAGTTCTACAGAGTGCAAGCTTTTGGGGATAGCCTTCACTGATGTAGCCCTGTGCTAGTTTTTTTTAGACAAGGTTACAAGACTCAAAAATCTGGAAAAGTATTCTGATACCTTGAAGTAATCGATTTCATATTTTTACAAACATCTTGGGAGATCCTTGTGGTAGCTACGAAATACTATAAGGGAGATCCTTGTTGTAGCTACGAAATACTATAAGGGAGATCCTTGTTGTAGCTACGAAATACTATAAGGGAGATCCTTGTGGTAGCTACGAAGTACTATAAGGGAGATCCTTGTGGTAGCTACGAAGTACTATAAGGGAGCTCCTTGTGGTAGCTACGAAATACTATAAGGGAGCTCCTTGTTGTAACTACGAAATACTATAAGGGAGCTCCTTGTTGTAGCTACGAAATACTATAAGGGAGCTCCTTGTGGTAGCTACGAAATACTATAAGGGAGCTCCTTGTTGTAGCTACGAAATACTATAAGGGAGCTCCTTGTGGTAGCTACGAAATACTATAAGGGAGATCCTTGTTGTAGCTACGAAGTACTATAAGGGAGATCCTTGTTGTAGCTACGAAATACTGTAAGGGAGCTCCTTGTTGTAGCTACAAAATACTATAAGGGAGATCCTTGTTGTAGCTACGAAATACTATAAGGGAGATCCTTGTGGTAGCTACGAAGTACTATAAGGGAGCTCCTTGTGGTAGCTACGAAGTACTATAAGGGAGCTCCTTGTGGTAGCTACGAAATACTATAAGGGAGCTCCTTGTTGTAGCTACGAAATACTATAAGGGAGATCCTTGTTGTAGCTACGAAATACTGTAAGGGAGCTCCTTGTTGTAGCTACAAAATACTATAAGGGAGATCCTTGTTGTAGCTACGAAATACTATAAGGGAGCTCCTTGTGGTAGCTACGAAATACTATAAGGGAGCTCCTTGTGGTAGCTATGAAGTACTATAAGGGAGCTCCTTGTTGTAGCTACGAAATACTATAAGGGAGCTCCTTGTTGTAGCTACGAAATACTATAAGGGAGCTCCTTGTGGTAGCTACAAAATACTATAAGGGAGCTCCTTGTGGTAGCTACGGAATACTATGATAACACAACAATAGGTATCACGGCCATTACTATAAACCATTGTGTTAGGCCTGTACAGACGTGGATGGATGTGGGATGAGGATGCTGATAATGTCACTCCAGGGTGAACAGCAGCCGATAGTGATGTAGAGATTACTACTCTTCTGTCCAAACTGCCTCAATGACTGTTAATATGTAAAACAGGATATTTATAAAGTTATATCAAAATAAAGTATAGGTCACCTCAGTGTCTCTTAAGAGCATATTTCTTTGTATTTGCCAATGAGAGAAGCATTGGGAATGAGGAGACATATAGGGATATCATTTCACTTTTTTTTTACGTCAAATAGTCAGAAAAGTGAAATAGTCAGACAAAGCAACAGATATTTTTCTGGAGTGTATAGCTGGCTGTGATTAACACTGTCACCTCCAGCTTACCATACCATGTTGTATGTATTGATTTTTTTGAGGAAATTCATGGACTTGTACAACTGGGTCATCAACCAGAAGATTTCATTAAATATAGAACAATGTAATGGAGATTTCCATGAGTGAAGTGTGCAGTGTTGAATATACATATTTTATTGACCCAGTTAAAAATAGAAACATATAGCTTCTGTCATGCAATTTTGCGTGTTGTTTTTTGTACTTGAAATCAAATCCCAGTCTATGTTATTGAAGTTGGTTGGTTCACATTTTAATTATTACCCATATTTATCTGCCAATAAGTCTGTCTGTTGATAAGCCCACCCAGGTCTATGGTAGTTCAGCTGTGGCAATCGCAATGTCTGGTAAAAATTCAGTCTGTCCAAGTCTATTGCTATTTCAGATCTGGCAATATAAGCCTGCCTGGTAATAAGTCTGTAGATGTCTATTGCTATTTTAGCTCTGACAATAAGCCTGCCTGGTAATAACCTACCCATGTCTACTTTAGCTTAGCTGTATGTGACAATAAGCCCACCTGGTGATAAGTCCACATATGTATATTTCAGTCCAGCACTGACAATAAGCCCACCTGGTGATTAGTCCACATATGTATATTGCAGTTCCCCACTGACAATAAGATCACTTGGTGTTAAGTCCACATATGTATATTGCAGTTCCCCACTGACAATAAGCCCACCTGGTGATAAGTCCACATATGTATATTGCAGTTTCCCACTGACAATAAGCCTGTCGACCGGTGATAAGCCTATAGCCACTTGTAAACAATCTTACAAATGCTATGGTATGGCCTTGGTCTGAAATAAGTCATTCCCCACTTTCAGTTTGAAGTGTATATGTTGGCTCCCTGAACTTATTACAAAAAAGGTGTGATAGATATGACAATTTGGAGAACACATCTTGTGATAAAGCAATTATCATCAGTGAACTTAAGAGTCTTAATATAGAGAAGATACAGTTTTTATCAGACTGTTTGGAGATTATTGATCTACACTACAAAATCAAGTTGTAGCTGAATTGACAGTGTTGGTCAGTGATTTCGTAGTTTCTGTGGTGTCTCCCTTGTCCCTCTGAGCATTGATATATATTTTAAATTTGTCAAGTGGTAATAATGACATTAGAGACAAGTAAATTGTTGAATTTTCGAGGCAATCTGCCCCTTTATCAAGACACAAGTAAATTACAAACGATCACATACATAGAACTTGTAACAATTACACAAACGTAGCAGATATACAAATTTAGTAGATATTTATATATAAAGATTTATGATAGAAATTGTCAAATATTAAAAGTAAATGTCTATAGGTACATTGCACTTGCCATAAAGAGAATGCTGCCGATTATGAATAGTGAAATTTTACGAGTGTCTCTATGGTGAGTTAATCAGCCATGACTGTAGACTGTCAGATCAGCTGTCATGGTGAGGTGCTCACAGCTTACCACCTCTTTGATTCCCTGACTCCGCTCCAAAATTTTACCATTGATGGATTAATAATTGAAAACAGCAAAAACAATTAAACTTTCATTGAATAACGCATAATGAGTTATCCTTTGGTGGCCATTTTCGGTTTGAATTGGTCTTTGTTTTGCACTAGTGGAATTTGTTTGAAGGGATTTTTATTGTGCAGTTTTATGTTTTGTAAATAAGAAAGTTAGATCAATGTTGGGTCTGGTTCGTTCCACTGTAACCCAAGGTAATGGTGGGGAAATTAGTATTTGTTTCATGTGTTGTCTGCTCATGAAGTCTGAACTTTAAATATAGTATTGTTTCTTTAAGCATGATTATTATATAAAATGTTCATATTTATAATCTTAAGTTAACCATACGAAATACTTACATACAGCATTTTGTTAAAATCTCTATGTTCTGAAAAATATATGTCGCATAAGAAAATTGATGATCTTGATAGTATCAGAGAGTGTAGCTAGGAGACCTGTATTGCATGAAAGAAACATGTTATTTATAGAAAAATAAATTAATAGAAAAAGACAGGAAATTACATTTAACTATCACATATGTATGTGTTAGGATGCAATTGAACCTAATTATAAAAAGGATATTGCTTGATAAAAGATCATAAGATATGAAAAATAATAATGTTCTAATGGAGTATATGGCACTGCAAAGAACAATATTCTGACATGAAAATGGCATTGTCATATTCTATATGAGAGCTGTTTCCATGGCAGCAGAAATTTGGTACATGTATTGATAAAGCCCTTCTCTTAGTACCCTTATCAATTTGCAGCATGGACTGCAATGCAGCATATGCTGCAATCATGCTGCTTTTATGCTGGCATCATGCTGCTAGTTTCACAGCATGATTGCAGCATGTGCTGCATAGCAGCATGGTACCATGCTTCTGTACAGCATGTACTGCAACCATGCTTTAAAAATTGAGGTAATTGAATATCTGAACTCTATCATGCTGCAATCATGCTTTGTCGACTTAGTTAATTTATCATATGCACTGTTTCATGCTGCAACCATGCTGCAATAACTTTGCCAGTTTGGATATCAAATCATATCATGCTGCAATCATGCTGTGTGGACTTAGTAAATTTATCATATGAAATGCATCATGCTGCAACCATGCTGCAATAACTTTGGCATTTTAGATAGGATCTGTACCATGCTGCAACCATGCTGTATTAACTTTGCCATTTTAGATACAAACTGTACCATGCTGCAATTATGCTGTATTAACTTAGTTAATTTAATGAACTGCACCATTCTTTCATGTATTAACATGAATTGTTTAAGTTGAAATGTGTATATGCTTGGCCATTCTGCATTAGCTTAAAAGGGCATTCCTTTGTTCGGACATCACAAAATTTCTGTGGGTGAAATGTAGGTCCAAGCGAGGATCCAAAATCTAGGACCAAATTTCCCAGGTACCAAGATTAACCTAAACAATTATTAATTAATAAAATAAGATACAGAAAATTAACAAAAGTTGGTATTAGATATTTTAGTATCTTTTTTTTTAATTTTAAATAAAATATAGAAAATTTCCAGGTATCAATGGTGATAACAAAATAATTTTTAATAACATGTTTGTGTTGCAGCATTTCCTTTTTATACTTGATCAGTACCACACATATTTATTTAAAATTCAATAACAATTATTTAAATTAAGTATTTCGTTTATAAGTATGTTCTTTGTTAGTATAACGGTTCACAGCTTTTAAATGTGATATTTTGTCAGCTTTCACTTGTAGTTCTATCTCAGAAGGAATTAACTTAAACATTGATGAATGTTGCAAGTTAGTACATTCGTGTGACGACTTAAAACTCATCCCTATAAAAATTTCATTCAAATTTTCAGAGTTTAGATCGTTTTTTGAAGAACCAGTATATTGACTTTTGCTTCGATTATACACTTTTTATCGGAGATAGAATCAGTCACTTTATCCAAACACTGACATAAACCAAGACGTTGCCATTTACCATGCACCAGCTTACTACCAGGTAGCCACACATGTAACATGTTCGCCAAAACCAAATCGGGGTCACTCTACCAACAGTTACACATGTGCTTGGAATATCGCTTTTAATTCAATCAAATAAGATTAAAATCACCTGCTCTTTGTCTTTGTATCGCATACTTTCTGGATATATGCGGTGTTAAGATTACATCTGATAATAGCATACGAAATCACGTCGTGTTTGACACAACATTCATCGCTATAAACTCCAATAAACATGTGTCGAACTTATGTTGTCACTCGGACGCTTCCTTGTAAAACGTATATTGAAGTTAAGCGCTGTGATGATCTCGACCTCGACATGAGTTTACTAACAACAGACGATATTCCCGTACTTTAATCTGAATTATTTGAAATCGTGAACATAAAAAGAAAACGTGCATTGGTCGGTTCCTCGTCTGAAAATACATCCATATTAAACAATAGGCGTATGACAGACGAGGCCAAAACCTCTGGTCAGATTACATGTTTATCGTTCGGTTCACCTATGACCTCGTTTGTTTACCTTGCTCCCGAGATGTGACGAGAGTGCTCCTCGAGCTCGTGCGATCTAAATGTGCACGATGCAAGTATTAAATACTGTAATATTTATCTTAAAAGTATGACACAATAGAAGTTTATGATTTAGAATAAAAAACACGCACAAGTAAAAATGAATCGTGTTAATCTCTGGCAGTAAAATATTTATCCCATGATGCAACACACACGAGTTTAGCGGGAAGTCTGATAGCCATGTTTGAATTCACCGGATGTTTATTTCCAGAAGAAAAGTATAAACAAACACGACGATAGCCTAAAAACGAAGTTTGTTTCCAGTCTTACTGAAGAAGATCGACTTACTTCAAGTTACCGACGAATGAATATCAGCTTTCTCGTTGTTTTTGACGACCGATGCATATTTTTACCGACAAACATCGTTACGAGACAGGGTAAGTTTTAATTATATAATCTTCTTCACGTTCTGACATCGTTTCACATTATACGACGATGAATTTGATATAGATCTATTCATATCAATAATACCTAATAATTTATTATTTCAGGGTTTTGATGATTAATTTATCACAGATTACACGGCCGAAGGAAACGCAGTACCGATCCATGTGTTACAATCGTAAGTTTTCAATTTTATTTATTTATTATTAACGATCTTCGGCCCGACTTAAATTGCATTTTCCCCCCACTCACACAACCCTTGGTATGATTATGACGTACATACGTATTCACAAACAATGGTGAGGAAAATTTGTGTTTTGGATAATGAAACCTTTCGTGAAAGATCTTTACCTCCACATTCTTTTGAGGATCGATGTTTGCAGATTATTGCATCAAATTGAAACGATTAAATGAAATAGGTGAATTAAGATGAATTATAAGTAAGTAACATTGTTTTATGTATAGTATATTGCAGTTTCACATTGATATGAACTGATGGAGAATTCGGGAGTAGCTTGATTTAATTAATAATTAAGTCATCCTGGCAAGTTTTATTTTGTAGCTTTGTGTGGCTGGCTTAAATTTTCTTGATAAAAAGGCTTCCAAAGCAAACATAATGAAAATGATAGCAAAGTGATCATGAAAAGTACATAAGTTAAATACATACATTATCTTCAAAAACTTGACAATTATTCTAATTTTGAAATAAAAGAATATTCTAAAAGTCTTTCTTTCTTCCAACAGAGACTGAGTCTTCATGCAGTACATTCTGGAATGAGGAACACCGCATGCATTAATTGTGGTCCAAATTGATGGCATTGACTTAACACAAAGCAGAAAGGAATGAAGAGAAATGAAGAAGTTTATGTTTCACATTAATTAAGATTATTCGAGATATGTTATCTGTCGAGGTATACAACATTTCCTTTCATAACAAAAGTGTAAACATTAATATATATACCCAAAAAAATTATGTATATAATCTAAAAATCCTTGTTAGTTATTTGTTGTACTAGCAAAAAATATAATATAGTCGTCTCAAGCTTGGTTGTATTGAAATCCCCGGGGACAGTGACAGAGATATATCACTACAGTACGTGCTACATCAAACAACACACCATTGTTCAAATTGTCAATCAACATTTCATTTAGTCAGTATTTAGAATTGATTCCAAAATTATGATAACCTTTTCACAGTTTATTAGAAATAGGGTTAAATTCGATAGAAGAAGTCATTGACTGTTGCTTGTTTTTGTTTATTTTAAGTTTACGGACACACATGAAAACAGTTTCCAGTACATCTGGGCTACTTCGAGGAAACTACGTATACTGTCTGAAATCAGTCTTGTGCGTCGGTGACAAAATGTATACATATCCTACTATAACTCTGCTGGAAAATATTATTTTGTACTATTTTCCTACTATTTTAGAAAAAAAACACAGAATTATAAATACATACTGTAGTATGTACTGACATTGAACTTGTATATCTTGTTGACTATTTTTGTTGAAACAAACCACTTCTAGCTAGGATGAATTGATATTAGTTGTATTTGAAAATTGTACTAGAAAAAGATAGCTGTGTTGTGTATGTGATGGAAGTTTTGAGAAAAAGAATATAAGAGGCAAATAAAATAAGTACCATGGGTAAATTAGAATTAAAATTTGTTTTGTCACATTCTCATTTCATTGATAAGTTTTAAATGTTTGAACTAGAAAAAACAGCCTGTATGAAAAGTTTTATACCATGTTAATTACCAAATAAAATGTAATACAAAAGTATTCTTCAAGTTTTTATTGCATGATTTTCATTGATTTTGTAAACCATGCTGCCATGAAGCATGATTGAAGCATGATCCCAGCATAATTTGCATAATTGAAACATGCTGGGATCATGCTGCAGACCATGCTGGGATCATGCTGCAGACCATGCTGGCATCATGCTGCAAACCATGCTGGCATCATGCTGCAGACCATGCTGGCATCATGCTGCAGACCATGCTGGCATCATGCTGCAGACCATGCTGGCATCATGCTGCAGACCATGCTGGGATCATGCTGCAGACCATGCTGGGATCATGCTGCGGCCATGCTTCCTTAAAGCATAAATGCAGCATGATCCCAGCATAATTTGCATAATTGAAACATGCTGCAATCATGCTTTAACTAGTAAGAATATATAGTGAGGTAAATTAGGCACCATGCTGCAGTCATGCTTCATTCATGCTGCAATTCCATGCTGCATTCATACTGCATCTATGCTGTGATCATGCTGCAAATTCATAAGGGTAGTGTTACACTCAATCTGTTGAGATCTGCCACTCATATGGGCCCTGGAGGCCACCATATTGGAATATCCTGCGATTTATACTGCATCAAGTTGAGAAATGATTCTAATTACTTTTAAATAAATGGACTTCTTGTCATTAATTTAAGTGGCTAGATTTGATCACTATTGCAGCATATGTTTAGTGCCTGGGGGAGTCAATTAACATTCCTGTAAATTAAAAATCAACAGTGCCGACTGTAAACACACCTCCAGGCTTCTCTTATAAATCAGGCTGATTGGCTCAGTTAATGTGGCCAGATATATAAGTATCAATTGTGACATCCATCTCTAACATTTATCCTGTCAAATCTTTAGGACTCTGACAGATCGATCACTATTCAATCTTCATCATATGGTGTAGTATTGTGTGTGTCATTTGGACATCTTCACTTTCTAGTGTCCTTGAGAGTTCTTATGGGATTATTTCTATGCTGCAATCTGGAGTCTGATTATTGTATCAGAATCGTGGATAGTCACAATCCGAAGGCGTCTCCAGTATTCAGTAACAGGAGAAATTCCTGTATCATGGAGACGGCTACTTTCCTGAAGGGATTCATAGGGCCACATTACAGTCCTCATGATTTCTAGTGTCCTAGAGGGATTCATTTGGCTACATGTATTATGTGGTTACTGGTTTCCTAGAAGGATTCATTTGGCCATCTTGTGGTTACTGGTTTCCTAGAGGAATCTCCTGGTTTTTAGTTTCCTAGAGGGATTTATTGAGCCATATCTTGTGGTTTTTAGTTTCCTTGAGGGATTTATTGAGCCATATCTTGTGGTTTCTTGTTTCCTAGAGGGATTTCTTGAGCCATATCTTGTGGTTTCTCGTTTCCTAGAGGGATTTATTGAGCCATATCTTGTGGTTTTTAGTTTACTAGAAGGATTTGTTTAGCAATATCTTGTAGTTTTTAGTTTACTGGAGGGATTTATTTCGCCATTCCTGATTTCTCTTGGTTTCTTGTTTCCTGTAACGTTTCCTTGGTATTTCTATTTTTAAGTGCATGTATCTTAAGTTTTCATTGGGACATGTTGTTTTATAGATTTCTGAAAGTTTCATTTCAAATTTGCGACATTTTTGCCTTCTAGTTTTTGGACCCAATATATTAAGGCTGTTTTCTGCTTTCTTTAGGTTCATTCTACAAAATGCTGCCAATAAATCTAACTTGTATGATAAGTAGTTAGATCTGAAATAAATATTTACTGTTACAAACACACTCTGATTTGTTCTTATGATTCTGTTTGATGCCAAACCCACAGAACTGGTCGTATTACACTTTAAGATTGACTAGACACTGGGACGATTCCTCTCATGTTCTACATCCGTGTTTACTGTAAATCTCACTGATGCACACAGATTACAAACATTTAATTAACAAAAAAAAAAAAAAAAAAATGGAGCTGCTCTTATATAAATGCATGTTGTAAGTATACATTATAAATCGTAATTGGTGGTGTTTATGTATGTAACACTTCACTAAGTTTATCTGTATAAACCACCACCCACACATCTATCACAGCAATGCTCTTTCCATGCTGCATTCTGACAATCTTAACTCAGCGATCCTAAAGGATGCAATTGATGTATCAAATAAGTTGGACTGAACATCCAGACGGTAGTTAATCAATATTTGTTTGGTATTTTGTCTGCGGATAGTCTGAGTGACTAATGAGGGGGAGATAGGAGTACTCTGTCTTTAGTTGAGGTTAGAGGTGAGGTTGGTGTTTGGCTGCAAGGACATGGTGTCTGCCATTATTTGAGGTTAGACATGAGGTTGGTGTTTGGCTGAGGACATGGTGTCTGCCATTATTTGAGGTTGGAGGTGAGGTTGGTGTTTGGCTGAGGACATGGATTCTGTCTTTATTTGAGGTTGGAGGTGAGGTTGGTGTTTGGCTGAGGACATGGTGTCTGCCTTTATTTGAGGTTGGAGGTGAGGTTGGTGTTTGGCTGAGGACATGGTGTCTGCCATTATTTGAGGTTGGAGGTGAGGTTGGTGTTTAGCTGCATGAGAACATGGTGTCTGCCATTATTTGAGGTTGGAGGTGAGGTTGGTGTTTGGCTGAGGACATGGTGTCTGCCTTTATTTGAGGTTGGAGGTGAGGTTGGTGTTTGGCTGAGGACATGGTGTCTGCCATTATTTGAGGTTGGAGGTGAGGTTGGTGTTTAGCTGCATGAGAACATGGTGTCTGCCATTATTTGAGGTTGGAGGTGAGGTTGGTGTTTGGCTGAGGACATGGTGTCTGCCTTTATTTGAGGTTGGAGGTGAGGTTGGTGTTTGGCTGCATGAGAACATGGTGTCTGCCATTATTTGAGGTTGGAGGTGAGGTTGGTGTTTGGCTGAGGACATGGTGTCTGCCATTATTTGAGGTTGGTGTTTGACTGAGGACATGGTGTCTGCCTTTATTTGAGGTTGGAGGTGAGGTTGGTGTTTATTTGAGGTTGGAGGTGAGGTTGGTGTTTGGCTGAGGACATGGTGTCTGCCATTATTTGAGGTTGGTGTTTGACTGAGGACATGGTGTCTGCCTTTATTTAAGGTTGGAGGTGAGGTTGGTGTTTGACTGAGGACATGGTGTCTGCCTTTATTTGAGGTTGGAGGTGAGGTTGGTGTTTGGCTGAGGACATGGTGTCTGCCTTTATTTGAGGTTGGAGGTGAGGTTGGTGGTGTGCGCTGCCTTTATTTGAGGTAGAGGAGGGGAATGGTGTATTTTGGGCCGAGGATGAAGTGATACAGAGATTTGTGGCAGCATGTCTTGCAGATGTGTCTGTTTTTTCTCTAACCCTCCATTCATTACTCACCTCACAGCTGATGGGCCCTCCCTGCTTTGTCATCGTGGGATCTCCAACACATATATATATGTGAGTCATCTTGACACACATTTTCTCCTATTGTTTTCATTTGGCGCATTTTACATAGACTTGTACAAGTTCCTATTTTGTGCAGTCTCTGGAGGAACAGGGGATTAGATGGTACAATTCAGATAAAAAATACCTCGTTAAACATGAAAACATTTATTATGTTCACATTTTGTTAAATCAAATGTCAAACGTTGCTGCTTGGATATATTACACCTCTAATGGTATGTTATTTTATCAAAATTGAAAATACCTAAAAAAGCTTCCAAGCATTTTCAGTTTAAAGTATTTTGTCATTTGAATGCAGGATTTCTGTGTGATTGGGCACTGCTGGTACAGAGATCCTGTGTAATGTTGCTATTCTGACCTTTGAGGTAATAGTTTACACTGCCGTACAGCCATATGATTGTTTTTCCTGTATATATGGAGTTATTTTTGTAGCGTGGTGAAGTTGGTTCAGCATTTGGTCTTTTTTTCCCTAACAAGGTGCCTATAAATTTGTTATTTTGACATTTTGAAACAGAAATATAAGGGCGACAGGCACTCGGGCATAACATTGTTGATAAATTACAAACTGATTGGCTGGTTGTACCAAATGTACTTTCAGCTATGGCATTCCCTGGCAGCATAACAGTGATGGATTACATTATAAACTACTGAAGGAGAAGAACAGATTCGATCATGGCAATATTTTTGACTTCTTGAAAAAATGTACTTGTGTTATCAGTACCTATAGGGATAGTATTTTTGTAGTTTATATAGGTACATGTAAGGTATACAAGCTCAATAATGGAATTATTGTGAAAAAAGTAATTTATATAATAACAAATTTAACCTGTTAACATACATTAGTTTACAGATACCAATAAGACTTTTAGACAATGTATATAGGTAGATATCAGGATTGTATAAATATCTTCTTGTTACATGATCAACATCCTATCCTTATAAAATTGTCTAAGTTAATTGGATATGGCTAACTGAGGATGTTTGTACATCAGAATTAATGTTGAATTTGGCTAAGAACACTCAAGATTGTTGTGTTGGTTATTGTATAGCTTACAGAAGTTTAACAATAGTCTGAACGTAATAGTTTCTCTACAGGGTCACCATGTGTATTTATCTGGACAATAGGCCAGGTAAAGGTGTGTGGTGTTTATCCCTGGTCAATGATCGTTGACCTCTGAACTTGTTAGGACAAGTAATTTTATGGTTTTTGATTAAATCTGTGTTAAAAAAAACAATATATACAGTATACGCATTGTCTTAATGGGCAGTGTGAATAAATATTGCCATTGTGGATCAGACCATGAATTGTAAGATAGAACACATAGAGGTCAACTGGAGGACAATACCACATCTACCATATATATCTAAAGTTATCAAAATACACACAAATAGTTGCTTATAAGGCATACAAATTGTACCAGTGAAATTGGCTTATTGAGTGGGATTTTGTCAGGAAGACATATCTGGGAAAAGTCAATCAGTCTAAAGTTTAGTATGAATTAAGCTGATAAGCTTGTCAGAAAGTTGAGGCTTGAACATTTTTTTATATTCTATAAGTTCTATAGTACACAAACAAATGCTACTTGAACTGTTCAAAACTCATTCTAATACTAAAGAAAATCACAACTGAAAGAAGAAAAAGCTTTCAATATTCTTGTAAAAACAGAGAATGATTGAATTCTGTATTTTGCATCTTTACTGCCCTAGCTAGAAATCAGCTGTTGGGTGAACAATTGAAGTGTGTCTCGGCTACTTTAACAATAGAACTATTGATTTCTTAGGCACTGATCTGTAGTGTGATGGCTGTCAGTGGTGAAGAAATAATTCGCTGGATAAAGCAATGTAAAATTAAGTGTTGTTCTTGATTTACACAAATCTAGATACAAATGGCTGTGTGCTGCATCCGTGGTGACAACACAGCTACACAGGAGTGATGCTGACATGCTTTTGAGGCACTGTCACATGCACATTTCATTTGGTGTACTTTCTGTCGCAGGTCATTGTAGATCGATGTATACTGACATTATACCATAGACATTAAGTCCTGAGCTACCCTATCATCTGATACCACTGTTTATACGGCCTGGTATAGCTCAAAACATCAACACTGAACTGTAACATTGGGTGATGTTGTTTTGTCTTCTGTCTGCAATAGATATATAATGGTCGCAAAACAACTTGATTTTCCTCAGTACATGTTTGACCAAATAGTTTGATTCCCTTCAATACATGTCTAACCATACAATGACTTGATTCCCTTCAATACATGTCTAACCATACAATGACTTGATTCACTTCAATACATGTCTAACCATACAATGACTTGATTCACTTCAATACATGTCTAACCATACAATGACTTGATTCCCTTCAATACATGTCTAACCATACAATGACTTGATTCCCTTCAATACATGTCTAACCATACAATGACTTGATTCTCTTCAATACATGTCTAACCATACAATGACTTGATTCCCTTCAATACATGTCTAACCATACAATGACTTGATTCCCTTCAATACATGTCTAACCATACAATGACTTGATTCCCTTCAATAAATGTCTAACCATACAATGACTTGATTCCCTTCAATACATGTCCAACCATAGAATGACTTGATTTTCTTCAATACAGTATGTCTTTATTACTTATATCATGGTTTTGGAGCTTCATTCACTAATAAATGTCTTTCCCTTGATTTTTCTTGCTAAAGCCCATATTGGGGGTGAAGCTCATAAATAGTTCAACTACTAGTAATTAGCTTTAGCATTTTAAATAACTTAATTTATTTAAAAAATGAGTTTTTTCCAATTAAGCTAACAATTTTTTAGAAAGTGTGTCCAGGATTGCTTTATCCACAAATTCTTCAGCATTTTAAATGTTTCCTTTAATCTCTCATCGGTACCATTAAGATAGGAATTCACTTACTGACTAGATAATATTGATAGGGTGGTCACTCCTCATTGAGATTGTTTGTCAACATTTCATACCTTTCTTTCTAGGCTTAATGTTTACTTTCTGAGTCACCTTTGGTCAGTGGGCATGTATATCAGGGTACGGGGTATGTATATATCGGGACGGGGTATGTATATATCAGGGACGGGGTATTCTCTCACAGAGAGAAGATGGCTTGTTGGGACAAGAGTAAACAAACATAAGGATCCTAACGTACTAAGTAGTATATAAATGAAGTCTGGTTTTCAAAGTTTCTCAATATTTATGCATTTATTTTCCTTGATTTGAAATGTTTTTGTGAAAATGATCAAGTACAGCTGTACTTATTTATTTCAATATTTCTTAAAGGTGCCTGCATGTTGTGCTTGTACAAAATCTGAAATGTGTATGAATTTGGTTCATATCTTATTGGTATGTCCAACTTTTTGTAATGGCAAACAAAAATATACTTTTGAAGATCTCTGTAGCTCCTTGTGGCCAGGTACTCATTAGTTTATTTGAATGATTACATTTTGATTAGATGGGATTTAATCAAAGATGGAAAATGGGTTCAGTGGTTGTAAAGGATATTCCCTAATCCCCTTTACCCTAAAGACACTAGATCTCCCTCCTCTGACTAACTTCCCTCCCCATCCCTTGCCTTCACTCCTCCTTTCCCTCTCCCCTCCCTTCCCTCTCCCCCTCTCCTTTCCCCCCATTACCCTCCCCATCCCTTCCTTCCCCCCTCTCCTCTTCCCCCATTCCCCCACTTCCCTCCACCCTCCCTTCCCTCTCCCCTCCCTTCCCTCTCCCCTCTCCTCTTCCCCCACTCCCCTCCCCTCCCTTCCCTCTCCCCTCTCCTCTTCCCCCATTCCCCCACTCCCCTCCCCTCCCTTCCCTCTCCCCTCTCCTCTTCCCCCACTCCCCTCCCCTCCCTTCCCTCTCCCCTCTCCTCTTCCCATTCCCCCACTTCCCTCCCCATTCCTTCCCTCTCCCCTCTCCTCTTCCCCCATTCCCCTCCCTCCCCATTCCTTCCCTCTCCCTCTCCTCTTCCTCATTCCCCACTCCCTCCTTCCCTCCTCGCCCTCCCCACCCACCCCTTCCTTCTCCCCCTCTCCTCTTCCCCCATTCCCCTCCCCATCCCTTCCCTCTCCCCTCTTCTCTTCCCCCACTCCCCTCCCTCCCTTCCCTCTCCCCCTCTCCCCTTTCCCCACTCCCCTACTCCTCTCCCCTCCCTTCCCTTGTCATTCACCTCGTCTGAACTAATCCCAAAGGATAATTTGTCTTGGCCTGCTACTGTATCTAATAGACAATAAAAGAATCAATAATAAATCCCCTTTTCCATTATACACTGATTTTCACACACTCAGATATGCAAACGATGTGAATTGCATGTCTATAGCAGAACACTTGATTGTAGATTGAGAGATTCTGTAGAGTACAGCCATTGTCCAAGTGCTGCACTAATTATGGCCCCCAGTGTCAGTTTACTGGAATGACCACAGCTGAGCATGCCTTTGTTCCTAATCAGCAAAACCAATGTCCAGTGGTCCAAAAACTGATTGACCGATGATTGACCAGTAGCAAAATTCTGTCTTAAACAAGGGTGGTGAACATATTTCCAATTAAAGTGGTTATCAACAAATTCTTGTATGTCTGGTAAATTATAACTGAAGAAAAATGTATGGATATAATTTGGTGTTGTGGAAGTAAAATAAATGTCACATATATGGGCTGGGGTTGCTTTCTCTACATAATATATAGAACAGATCAGTATAAATGTTGTGTGTGGTCAAATATAATAGTATGCTATTTTTTCTGAATATTACATTACATTATATTTCTAAATATGATCAAAATTGAGACAAGAATAATGTAAGGTAAAAAAAAGTTTTATTTGGTAAAAAAAAAAAATCATTGGAATCCAGCATTAAATAAGTCTAACCTATGTCACTGGTGTGACTAATTGTCATCATCTACAAAGAAATACAAGAAGCTGTTAAACTGTGATCAGCCTATAATCACCTTTTGAACAACTGGGCCCAGAAGTATAGTGACTACCCAAGGTTTTTAACACCAATGACTTTTTTACATGTGCTGGTAACAAGAAAAACCTTAATATCCTTTAAGGTCAAAAGATCAATTAATTTTGTGTCCAGTTTCATCCATCAGCTAATTTATAGTCCTTAACGCTGTCCAATACACAGAAGTGACCAGCACTCCTCCCTTTGTGTTACAAACAAATCACAGGAGCTTACTAATCAATACCAGAGAATTAAACACACTAAATGGTCATCTCTTCTCCTCCAGCCATTCCCTAATGTCCAGATTGATTGACCAGCTGGCACATTCACTGGTCAACTTCTCAGTGCTCTCTGGAGACAGACTAATTAACACCTAATCAATTCCCATCTCCTTCCTGGTGTCTTTGACTTGTGGACAGCTGGATACACAGGCTGTTCAGTCAGTATTCTGTGTCAGTCATACTAAAATACAAACTAGTATGGTTTATCTATATGTCGGTAAAGGTCAAACTACTATGGTTTATCTATAGGTCGGTAAAGGTCAAACTACTATGGTTTATCTATAGGTCGGTAAAGGTCAAACTACTATGGTTTATCTATAGGTCGGTAAAGGTCAAACTAGTATGGTTTATCTATATGTCGGTAAAGGTCAAACTACTATGGTTTATCTATATGTCCGTAAAGGTCAAACTACTATGGTTTATCTATATGTCCGTAAAGGTCAAACTAGTATGGTTTATCTATAGGTCGGTAAAGGTCAAACTACTATGGTTTATCTATATGTCCGTAAAGGTCAAACTACTATGGTTTATCTATATGTCGGTAAAGGTCAAACTACTATGGTTTATCTATATGTCGGTAAAGGTCAAACTACTATGGTTTATCTATAGGTCGGTAAAGGTCAAACTAGTATGGTTTATCTATATGTCGGTAAAGGTCAAACTACTATGGTTTATCTATATGTCCGTAAAGGTCAAACTACTATGGTTTATCTATATGTCCGTAAAGGTCAAACTAGTATGGTTTATCTATAGGTCGGTAAAGGTCAAACTACTATGGTTTATCTATATGTCCGTAAAGGTCAAACTACTATGGTTTATCTATATGTCTGTAAAGGTCAAACTACTATGGTTTATCTATATGTCGGTAAAGGTCAAACTACTATGGTTTATCTATATGTCCGTAAAGGTCAAACTACTATGGTTTATCTATATGTCCGTAAAGGTCAAACTACTATGGTTTATCTATATGTCGGTAAAGGTCAAACTACTATGGTTTATTTATATGTCCGTAAAGGTCAAACTACTATGGTTTATCTATAGGTCTGTAAAGGTCAAACTAGTATGGTTTATCTATAGGTCGGTAAAGGTCAAACTACTATGGTTTATCTATAGGTCGGTAAAGGTCAAACTACTATGGTTTATCTATAGGTCGGTAAAGGTCAAACTAGTATGGTTTATCTATAGGTCGGTAAAGGTCAAACTAGTATGGTTTATCTATAGGTCGGTAAAGGTCAAACTAGTATGGTTTATCTATAGGTCGGTAAAGGTCATTAAGGAAAAGTATGATTGACAATGCTTGCCATCATGCAAGGGTATGACTTTGTTTGCAATCAAATAAGTTTGGCATTTTTTGCTATTAAGCAAAAGAACAGCAATGTTTGTCATGAAGCAATGTCATCCGGATACTCCAGGAGTTACAAAATGTGATCACAGCCCTTGGAGTATCAAGGATGAGCAAATGGATGACAGTTTGTCATTAAACAATACTATAACTATGTTTCTCATGAAGCAAAAGTAATGACACTAAAATGTTTGCCATCATATAAAAATATGGCAGTGATTTACATTAAAATAAAAATCTATTATCAAAAGATATTATTGTCAGGTAACTCGGGCAAAGTGTGGAATGCCATCATTCCACAAATTGTAAGTAATGCATATCATCGGAGAAAAGAGATCAAAGCAGAAAAGTAGCTGGAGGTGATAACAGTCTGATGATAAACAGACCGTAAACAAAAGGCCTACCTGGTATACAGGTATAATTGTACCAAACTGATGGACAGGTATATGTGTGACCACCGTAGTAAAAGTGTCCAAATTGGTTTTGTGGTCATTTGGTCAGTAAAGTATAGGATTGTTGTGCAGTGGTACAATCTGCAGGTGTTAGTCCTGTATGGTATTACAAGTTACAGTCCTGCCATTACTGTAGATAGAGATATGTCTTTGGTTGACTTTGTCCCATTATGAAAGGATACATTATTGAGCAGCAATGTATACCACATGCAGTTTGTATGCTTACAAATTCATTTGACAACCTTATAACTCTTTTATGAAGGTTTTAGTGATCTTCTTGGATCAGGGTCTTGTACATGTTTGTATGATCAGATTCTTTTGCCTCTTCATATGGTCTAAGTCTTTTACCTGTTTGCATGATCTGAGTATAATATGTATGTCTCTGAGGAGAAGAGGAGTACGTCTTTGTATGTTCTGAGCATTGTACATGTTTGTATGTCATGATCAAAGTCTTTGACATGTTTGTGACGTTGATCTGAATCTTACACATGTTTTTGGTATACTCGGAAGACTGTGTCTCAAACACCTGGTTATCAGTACTACCATCACACATCTTAATCACCAACATAATCACCTTCTGTTCTTACTCAGAGGGGATGTATCAAAACCTAGTCTCTTAATACTGGGTTTTCTCCTAACTCCAAAGGAATTGATGTTTCATTCATCATTTTCTCGTAAAGTGACCCATCTGTAGAAGGTAGCTATATACACTGATATACATGTGAGAATTTTGATGACGGTTTTTGGGGTTAAAACATATCACAAAAATTAGAGTTGAGTTGCATTACAGTTACTATGAAAAGAATTCTTTTGATCCATTAAGTGGGAATCCATTGACCCCCCCCCCCCCCCCAGCACCTCTGCAATGCCATTCTCCTAGAGTAACAATTCTCTATCTGCTCATATCGGAGGTGTATACAGATACTTCTATTGTATGTGGTATGAGTATCACTTTAATACACCCCTATACCACAATTAAAACATATAATGAGGAATCCCTACCTATAATTGCTTATTCCTGTTTGTGTCTCTGAGCTAATGACCTCAGATTGGTTTGTTGAAGGGATAATTGTATCTTCTTTCTATCAGTAATTTACCTGTACAAGGTTCCTAACGACATTTTCCTTTAGATTGATGTAAACAGGTAGACTTGCGCAGATCTAGGTTAATTGACAGTTAACTCTTCAAAAGGATTCCTTGTCGACTAGACACCAGCTTTCCGTTAAGTTTGTACAGAATGATTTCATTTAGACAGAATTACTGACATTGGTGAGTCAATGAGAGCACACCGGTAACTCATTTAGTGGTCTTCACTGGTAAAATGAGACAAAGAGCTACACCATTAGTGAGTCAATGAGGGCAGTCAACATGTAGCGAGGAAGTGTGGGCACCACATGTAGTGAGGAAGTGTGGGCACCACATGTAGTGAGGCAGTGTGGGCACCACATGTAGTGAGGCAGTGTGGGCACCACATGTAGTGAGGCAGTGTGGGCACCACAAGAAGTGAGGCAGTGTGGGCACTACATGTAGTGAGGAAGTGTAGGCACCACAAGTAGTGAGCTAGTGTGTGGGCACCACAAGTAGTGAGTTCTGTGTGGGCACCACATCATGATGTAGTGTGGGCACCACATGTAGTGAGAAGATGTGGGTACCAAATATAGTGAGACAATTAATTCATATGGTGACACAATGTAAACACCTAGTATGGTTTCAGTAGTGACAATGACTGTAGATCATTTAGGGTTAAGTGCACTAATAATACCTGCCAGATTGCTGTTTACAGGATTCCAGCCAAGTTTTTATAGAAACATAAAAATGCTTTGTGTTGCTGCTTTTAGTGGCTGGCCAGGTGATACCAAACCAAAGTGTTATTTTTTGTTTCCTTGATGAGCTCTTGGCATCGAGGTGGTCAGTTACAGTCATGAGATATAACATTATTAGGTGTTCTATCTGTTTTAGACATGCAATATCCATAGCCTGAGGCCTTCTCCTACGATCCTAATTTCATCTTATATCATGCTAACATTAAGTAACTGGCCATAAATCTGACATGTTACTGGAGTTAGGCCAGACATGCACTGGGGAAATTGGTCTTTAAAGTGCAGCTCTCCTACCTCAACCTGTCATCATAGGATATCTAGTTCACTATCTGTCCATAAAATTTATCTAGCTCACTATATCTCCGTATATACTTCAAAACTCACTATCTATCCATATACTGGCTACATAGCTCACTATATATCCATATAAGCTATCTAGCTCACTATATATCTCCATATGGGTATGCTACAAAACTCCCTATCTCTCCATATACTGGCTACATAGCTCACTATATATCCATTTAGGATATAAAACTCATTATCATGACTACATATAGTGCTCTTAATCTGTCCATGTATGATACAAAGCTCACTATCTAGGCTATCTAGCTCACTCAATCTGTCTATAAATCTTCTTAAAGCTCACTTTATGTTCATATAGGCTACAGTTTACTATGTCTGTCCACATAGGCAACAAAACTCACAAGCTATTTGGCCTTTCCTTGTAAATTATGCGGGGGGGGGGGGGGGGGGGGGTCCAGATCAATGACATTGTGTTGTTTCTGGATGTGGTCTGAGTTCCCTGTTCCCTAACCTTGAACCATCATCTATATTGTTTACTGTCTCTGGCTGACAAACAAAACCAGCTGACTGTCTATACCATATCGTTCACAAACAACAAGTCATTTCCTTGTGTTGAATCATTTTCTGTTGTGTCCCTTGCACTTTTATAAATGAAAAAGTACCTACATATACATACTAATAAAAAAAAGAACAATTGATTAATTCACTAGATTTACCGGTGATGTTGATACTACACAACACCGGACATCTGGGTATAACTCATACCTATCAATGGTTATATAGGCGTTTTATAGAAAATTGGTAGTGTGACGTGTCATCATAAAATTGATAATGTGAGATTTCAACATAAAATTGGTAATGTGTGATGTCAGCATAAAATTGATAGTGTGACGTCATCATAAAATTGGTAGTGTGACGTGTCATCATAAAATTGATAATGTGAGATTTCAACATAAAATTGGTAATGTGTGACGTCATCATAAAATTGATAGTGTGACATGTCATCATAAAATTGATAGTTTGAGATGTCAACATAAAATTGATAGTTTGAGATGTCAACATAAAATTGATAGTTTGAGATGTCAACATAAAATTGATAGTGTGAGATGTCTACATATAAAAGTGATTCAGTAAGATTTTTGATGGTTTACATATCTAACCTTCTCTTTGACAGGGTCACGTGACATTGATGGCAGTGCCATTGTGTTCATCTTCACCAGGAGTTCCTTATGGCAGCTACAGAAAGTATCCAGTGTGGAGCTAGCCCGTACCTTACTGTATTACCGCTCAGTACCAAGGTAAGGTTTTATATCAGATTCCAGGTAAAATTTTCTATCAGCCCCCAAGTCCCCAGTACCAAGTCCCCAGTCCCCATGTAAGTCTTCCTCTCAATCCCCAGGTAAGCCTTCCTCTCAATCCCCAGGTAAGCCTTCCTCTCAGTCCCCAGGTAAACCTTCCTCTCAGTCCCCAGGTAAGTCTTCCTCTCAGTCCCCAGGTAAACCTTCCTCTCAGTCCCCAGGTAAGCCTTCCTCTCAGTCCCCAGGTAAGCCTTCCTCTCAGTCCCCAGGTAAGCCTTCCTCTCAGTCCCCAGGTAAGCCTTCCTCTCAGTCCCCAGGTAAGCCTTCATCTTAGTCCCCAGGTAAACCTTCCTCTCAGTCCCCAGGTAAGCATTCATCTTAGTCCCCAGGTAAACCTTCCTCTCAGTCCCCAGGTAAGTCTTCCTCTCAGTCCCCAGGTAAACCTTCCTCTCAGTCCCCAGGTAAGCCTTCCTCTCAGTCCCCAGGTAAACCTTCCTCTCAGTCCCCAGGTAAACCTTCCTCTCAGTCCCCAGGTAAGCCTTCCTCTCAGTCCCCAGGTAAACCTTCCTCTCAGTCCCCAGGTAAACCTTCCTCTCAGTCCCCAGGTAAGCCTTCCTCTCAGTCCCCAGGTAAGCCTTCCTCTCAATCCCCAGGTAAGCCTTCCTCTCAGTCCCCAAGTAAGTCTTCCTCTCAGTCCCCAGGTAAGCCTTCCTCTCAGTCCCCAGGTAAGCCTTCCTCTCAGTCCCCAGGTAAGCCTTCCTCTCAGTCCCCAGGTAAGTCTTCCTCTCAGTCCCCAGGTAAGCCTTCCTCTCAGTCCCCAGGTAAACCTTCCTCTCAGTCCCCAGGTAAGCATTCATCTTAGTCCCCAGGTAAACCTTCCTCTCAGTCCCCAGGTAAGCCTTCCTCTCAGTCCCCAGGTAAACCTTCCTCTCAGTCCCCAGGTAAACCTTCCTCTCAGTCCCCAGGTAAACCTTCCTCTCAGTCCCCAGGTAAACCTTCCTCTCTGTCCCCAGGTAAGTCTTCCTCTCAGTCCCCAGGTAAACCTTCCTCTCAGTCCCCAGGTAAACCTTCCTCTCAGTCCCCAGGTAAACCCTATCAGTCCCCAGTTAAGCCTTCCTCTCCATCCCCATTAAGCCTTCCTTACTTTCTGTTGTATGTATGTTTTGATATAATTAGACTTTTAGGAAACAATGATATAATAGCTTGTTATCATACATTACTATCATAATCTTTTATTACATCTGATATCGAGCTATTGAAATAAATTAATAACTGAAAGAAAACTGTTTTTATTGCAGGGAGGATGTTCAGAAGAAGGGTCTTAAGATAGTGGCTGACATTCAGGGAGCGTCCAGTTCTACAGTCAACACGCTGCTGGAGACAATGTATCTATTACAGGTAACACAATATTCAGGGGTCAGAGGTCAAACTTCAATGTGTAGTTCCTTCAGATTTGAAATTGTCATAACTTTGATCAACTAGTTTCTACTCCAATCTCTGAAAATAGTAACAGAACTATCCCTTTGTGAAAATATTGTTTCAGAACAGCCTATTTAATATTGTATGTTTATGTTCTGTTTTTGAAAGAAACACAACATAGCTGAAAAAAGGAAAGAAATCTTCAGACCATCACAATGACAGGTTTAAATTATGTACATTCCATAAAGATCCAAGCCCTGAAGTCAGCTATGAATGCTATAATGTTAAGTCTTTTTGCATACAGAGCCATTCTTTATTTGTCACCTCCATCATGAGTTAAGTATTGACGATGTCTTGTCTGGTGAAGCTAATGGTAGACCCTCTTGTCATGTAATATTCATGCTGTACCCAGATCATCAGTGTGAAAGCCAAAGCTGTATTTAATGTGTTTTTGTTACCAGGGTAACTGTCCAGGAGCCTTGTCAGCTGTCTATATGCTAGCCAATGAAATATCAGAACCACTGGTGAAGAAATCTCCCGTGTATGACCCATTGGCCACATTCAGGGTATGTATGTTTTAACTGACCAATGAAATCCTCAGTTTGGCCATTCACTGACATTACTAATAAAGCTTTTGTACTGATGGGTTACGAGCCTAATTGTACTTTAAAGCATTTATTTCTACCCATCACTAATTGTATGAAGTTCCCTCATTAACACTGACAATTCAGTGTTTTAGGAAACACAAGCCAGATTAAACACAGCTCCAGTACCGTAGTCATCTGGGATTAACCCTACGCTCTGAATGAAGCTCACTCCCAGCATTTGACAATCTCCATTGCATTACTGGAGGATGCCCAGTATAAAGTCCATTCCCCCTTTTAGGCCTCCCTCAACATGCTTAAGTCAATAGACAGTCTGATATATATATATATAAATGAATATTAACCATGATAATTTGTTACAATATCAATGCATAAACATGAATGCAGTGAAACTTGTTGGGATTTTTTTATATGAAGAGTTGTCTTTATTCTTGACCATTTGTGTTTTAAGCCCCCTCCATGAAGGGGGAGGGGGAGCATATAATGTTACCCATGACCTTTTCATCCCATTCCGTCATATTATGTCTTGTCCCGTCCTGTCCTGTCCCGTCCCAATGTAGTGTAACTAGCTAATCTCAGGAACTGCTGATCTGATCCTCGAGGTGTCAACTGGCAGCGGGGGCATTTATGACTTACAGACATTTTCTAGTCAACTTTCAGTGAGAAGGATGGTCACTGATGAATTTGTCATAAAATATGTAATTATTAATATCTTTTACAAGGATTTAAATTAAGAAGTCCTGGAAAAAAGGAATTGGTTGATGTAAGGGGAGTAACTCCAGCTGATCTCTAGTTTTGATAGTTAGTGTCTCCAGAAGTAGGAATCAATTTTAAATTATCAACCTTTTCATGTGAAAAAAGACATACTATTTGTCTCGAAATATGTTTATGTAGATTTTAAAAGATACTGCATTTAAATCCATAATGAACCGTTTCCATTTTGTACATGTGATATTACCTCAGTATGACTGGACTATAGATTATGTGTCATTCTACCATGTTTGCTATGTAACGCCAGTTTTGATTGGTTTAAAACCATGTATTATTTTCCAATAACCCACGCTCGTGCCAATAATACACGGTAGTGAGTCACGGCTGTTACAATTTTATATATCTAATATTCACACATTTTATAAAAGGTTACTATAGCCGAGTGGGGCTAATGGGTTAGTCATTCAATAATTTTTTATCACGATGCGAGTTCGAATCCTACGGAGGCCCCCCCCTTTTTAAAAAATTTTGTTTATCCTTTTTTTTTCAAATCAATGCCATATAATAGATGCTCTTGATCGTAGTACTGTATTGCCTGTATATTTCATCAACAAATAATGCAATACTCCAGAAATAAATTACAAGGTTTTCTCGGGGTTTCTTTGCTTTTTTTCTATTAGAAAGAGGTCGATCTCAGAACTAAACAGTACATGGTAGAATAGAAATAATCAACTTTGACTCGTGTATTGTTGCAGGATATACAACTCGGACTCGGATATTTTGCAATTTTAATTAATAACTCAGGCCTGCGGCCTTTGTTATTAATTTAATTGCAAAATATCCTCGTCCTCGTTGGTTATCCTGCAACAATACACGAATCATCGTTAATTATTTCTTAATTATACACAGGATTTTTGTTGATACAAATTGTAACTTATAAGTTATACATAATTTATAGGTGTTAATCTAATTCTACCTATTCTTATCAGAACTCTATATGTTTATATTTTGATCTACAGTTGGAAGTCCTGGTATCTATGAAGGCCTTACACACGTACATGTTACCAGACAGTATCCCTGTAGCACTGGATGGCCACTTCACCTATAGCCACGACGACTGGATACGATTCCAAATGGTAATTATACTGGATAAAATATTGTTTAATGGGGATCAAATGTAGATCAAGATAATCTGAATTCTGGGGATTGAAATAAAATATATTAATTGTGCTTGTCTATAAATTTAATTTTCAGAAAAAAATAATGAAGTCTAAAATGTGTTCAGTTGCTATTTATAGAACTCGATCATTGGTGTGTAACAAAAATCAAATCAAACCAATTTGACCAAAACATTTGATATTAAACCTTGTTTATTTTTTTCTTTCAGAAACTGGATCCTTTTGTGTCAAAGCTACAGGCTGCAGCCAAATATTTGGTGTGTATCATGCAGGACCTGACAGATGCTGGAGGTGTTCCCAGGACAACGAAGCAAGCCAATGAGCTGATAGAACACCATGAACAACTCATCAAGTCTGTGTTTGACGATCACCGTCTCATGTCGGTTCAAACTGATGGAGAAGGAGTAATCAACTGTCTTCAGAGAGAGGCTGTCTATTTGTCTCACTCCCAGGACTATAGGTAGGTCCACACGTTTTACTCTACCTGTCTATTTGTCTCACTCCCAGGACTATAGGTAGGTCCACACGTTATACTCTACCTGTCTATCTGTCTCACTCCCAGGACTATAGGTAGGTCCACACGTTTTACTCTACCTGTCTATCTGTCTCACTCCCAGGACTATAGGTAGGTCCACACGTTTTACTCTACCTGTCTATCTGTCTCACTCCCAGGACTATAGGTAGGTCCACACGTTTTACTCTACCTGTCTATCTGTCTCACTCCCAGGACTATAGGTAGGTCCACACGTTTTACTCTACCTGTCTATCTGTCTCACTCCCAGGACTATAGGTAGGTCCACACGTTTTACTCTACCTGTCTATCTGTCTCACTCCCAGGACTATAGGTAGGTCCACACGTTTTACTCTACCTGTCTATCTGTCTCACTCCCAGGACTATAGGTAGGTCCACACGTTTTACTCTACCTGTCTATCTGTCTCACTCCCAGGACTATAGGTAGGTCCACACGTTTTACTCTACCTGTCTATCTGTCTCACTCCCAGGACTATAGGTAGGTCCACACGTTTTACTCTACCTGTCTATCTGTCTCACTCCCAGGACTATAGGTAGGTCCACACGTTTTACTCTACCTGTCTATCTGTCTCACTCCAGGACTATAGGTAGGTCCACACGTTTTACTCTACCTGTCTATCTGTCTCACTCCCAGGACTATAGGTAGGTCCACACGTTTTACTCTACCTGTCTATCTGTCTCACTCCCAGGACTATAGGTAGGTCCACACGTTTTACTCTACCTGTCTATCTGTCTCACTCCCAGGACTATAGGTAGGTCCACACGTTTTACTCTACCTGTCTATCTGTCTCACTCCCAGGACTATAGGTAGGTCCACACGTTTTACTGCCACTACTAAATCTTCATTTTTGACTGAATCTCATTAAAATATTTAATTCCATAATTAAAAAAAAAAAAAAACCAAATAACTGACAAATAAATGACAAGTTACAGCCATTTTTGTTTAATGTTGAGTTGATCTTTTCTCCAGGGACAGCATGATGAGCATGAACAAATTGTATGACAACCTTCAGACAACGATCGTCCGCCTTGTCCGTCTGTCTGACAGTCGTCTCTGTAAGCTAGAACAATGCCTACAGCTGAGGGAGTTCGAGGAAGAGTGTACCAAGGTAGACTACTCTGCTTTTCTTAGAAGTTAGTCACAAAAAAAAAAACGATTTTCCAATCTCTCTTTTACTATTCTAGAATTTATTGTTGATCTGTGAGAGCATTTTGAATATTTCATGTATACAATTGTATTGGATTGTTGGAATTGTTAGGTATATATCTGGTATATGGCTGAATGACTGGGTTACATACAAAAATATATAAATGAATAAATAACTACTTCTTAGAAGAATAATTATACAAAATTTGATTTTTCTGACTTGAATATAAGACTTTAATTAGATTTTGGTTTGTTAGTTACTGGTTTACAGACTGTATGACTCCGCCTACTGCTTGGTTTCGTCTCACCGATTATAGTCTGTGTTCGGTTGGCGTTTGATTTAGGTTGATACCATATGTTGAAGTAAATGTGTTGTCTAGACTGAGGATGGATTGAATCCTGATCTGTCATTTTACACAATGTACAAGAAGTATGAATGAAGCTGACTGCTGAGAATAAATAATGCCCGATAATTGTGTTTGAAGATATTTATAAACTACAGTAATATTGGTCACCCTATGAAGGACACTGCCTATATATAATTTGTTACCAGCATTGGAGGAGCGTAGATTACAATACCTTATGATCAATAATTCAAACAGAGAAATATTAACTCAAATATTAACATTGTCTAGACAATTTCCTACATACTAAGTACACAGTCAGATTAAGTCCAGCTTTTAACACTGACAGTCAGCATGGACAATCTCTTCAGGCGGTCACTTTAGATGGTCAGTCCCGTAGGCAAGGCAACAAATAAAGCTGTCTTCTACATTCTACTCTTTAGCTTCATCTTTTTATGGGTAGAATATGTGGAGTACAAGGGGAACGTGTCATTGTCTGTTAAAATCTTTGTGTATTGAGAGTAATGTCAATATGGAGCTTTGCCAGATTCTATAGATGTCTGTGTCAGATATAGTTTAGTAGTGTTTTCTACACATATTCCTGAGGGACTATATATACTGACAGGGGATGCCTTGGAAAATTCCTTAAATTGTATTGATACGTACTGCACGTGAACAAATTTTTTTTTATTTCTTAATTTGAAATTGAATTTGCCTCCGTATTCTGTAATATGTCATTGTAGTTTCATGATATTTTGTTTATAATCATGTTGCTATAGAAACGAAACTTTTTTATGTTAAATGTAGAATATTCAGTTTCATCAGGAAAATCAATAGATGTCAGCCCCTATACTTCACACCTGTTTAAGAATACGTTTCAAAGTATGTGTTAAATAACTGAAATAATAAAATATATTACACAATTAACACTTTTAGGACATGTTGATTTCACTGGGACCCCTGGATCTCTGTATTTAGGTTGATTTTCTTCCATCAGACTCCGTGGTCTGGTAGCCATGTATTTTTGCTAGTTCTTATAAACAGTCTGTGATACATATTAACACTTATAAAGAGTATAGCTCAGATGTGAATTAAGTCATTTATTTTAATAAAGTATAATAAAGCTTATAATAAGGTACGGTGGCCAGATCTGTATCATATGATGGGGTGCTTTAATAGGAGGGGAGACTTTAAAGAAAAACATCTGATTCTGTAATGTATTGTAAGCTTATCACAAACTTATTGTTATGATAATATGAAAGTATAAGTGTGTTTTTATTGTAAAATTATGTGGTTTTGATAAGCTTAAGTCTTGTAGAGTTCTATATATATGCAAATTCTCCTCAGTTTTTGACTCGATTCCTGATGAGTCACTTTATATATACATTGTATTTATATACAAACATAAAGTGGTTTCAATTTAAGGATGCCGATTTTTTTATGTAGGTTATTTTTGGGTCTAACAATTGACTTTATGAAGTTGAATTGTAAAAATTTGTTATTTTCACAAAATTTCTGACACATTTTGAATTTCACTCCGTTTGTACAAAGGAGGAGAAGGGACATATAATCATATAATATGTATGTTTTGTTTTGCAATTTTAGCTCTAAAGTGTAACTATATTTGTCTGATTACTGCAAGTAAAGATAGAACATGGATGTTTGAAATGTTAATATGTAGAGTCCTGTAGATCCACAGAGTCCGGCAGTGTTACACACAGATGTATGGTATACAGTCTGAGGGATAGTAACATTAGCCTAGGTAATACCTAAAGTGTAGAGTCCGGCTGTTACAGACAGATGTATGGTATACAGTCTGAGGGATAGTAACATTAGCCTAGGTAATACCTAAAGTACGAATCTCATTAGACCAATCAGACTTCCTCAAGGGTCTGGTGAAGCTATGGTAACCCTACACCCCAGACAGATGGGGTTGAAATCTGTGAATTGGTAAACATGGACTTATGTGAGTGAGAAGTTTGTGTTCTGAAGATGATAATTGACACCTCTGGATGAAGTTAGAGAAGACAAGTTATAAGGCTCACATTATATTTGATACAGACAAGTGTTTTTCAGGAATTACCTCATTGATTTGAGGGAATTAAGGTAGGGGAGCAGGCTGTTATGATGTTTTTGGCCAGAAATCATCTGCTAACGGGTGTCATACATCAGAGTGGAGCATCTTTATTCTAGAGTATAGGAAAAGATAATTTCCTTGGTGAAATGATCTTTGATAGCGAGCTACATATGTTTTAAAATGATAGTACTTCATTGAAAAGTTGTACACATTGACGTACAGCGATGTTTTAAAATGATAGTACTTCATTGAAAAGTAGTAGAAATTGACCAAGGATTATGTAGATTGTTTTAGTGGCTATGTATTTGTAGATAACAATATTCAGAAAAAATTAACAATGTGAATCAATCATATCTAGATACCTGGTACCACTTCTATGATATAATATTTGGGAGGAGAATTGTGTCTTACTGAACTGAGGAAAATTGTGTCTTACTGAACTGAGGAGAATTGTGTCTTACTGAACTGAGGAGAATTGTGTCTTACTGAACTGAGGAAAATTGTGTCTTACGGAACTGAGGAGAATTGTGTCTTACTGAACTGAGGAGAATTGTGTCTTACTGAACTGAGGAGAATTGTGTCTTACTGAACTGAGGAGAATTGTGTCTTACTGAACTGAGGAGAATTGTGTCTTACTGAACTGAGGAGAATTGTATCTTACTGAACTGAGGAGAATTGTGTCTTACTGAACTGAGGAGAATTGTGTCTTACTGAACTGAGGAGAATTGTGTCTTACTGAACTGAGGAGAATTGTATCTTACTGAACTGAGGAGAATTGTGTCTCACGGAACTGAGGAGAATGAATGTGTCTTACTGAACTGAGGAGAACCCAATTCATTTGGAAACATTTCTATCCTTATCCCCAAAGGAACTTAGAGAGAGAGAGGAAAGAATTTAAAATTTTAATTTGAAAACTTTGTCTCCTAAAATGTAGATGGCGCTGATCATTTCCTGTGTGTACGTGAGGTTGTGGTCAGGGATTATTGGATGGTTGTGTTCAAAGGTAGTAAACCTGGTGACATTTCAAAGTGTGTTTACCATCACTGCAACAGTGACCTATACTGAGGCTTTATGTTTTACCGTAAAATTGACAAGGTCCTGTGTCCAGGGACTAACCACAGTTCTTAGAGCGACAAGATCCTGTGTCCAGAAATTGACAGTGTATTGTCTATTACAGGTGCTTTCCTGGGTGTCGGGCAATGGAGAAGAATTCTTCCAGCGCTATGTTCACCTCGCTGACAATCTAAAAGCAATCCGGGCTCAGCAAAAGGAATTTGAGAAGTTCTATTACTCAGCTATGGTAAGTCAATTTTTACAATGGAACCTTGTTAATCAGAATTTCGAAATAATTGAACTCAAAAAACAAAAAACAAAAAAAACACACGTTCAATTATATGATTCTTTTGTCTGTAACAGATCTTCTTTTATTAACAAAACCAAAATTTAATTACATAATTAATTTTGTAATTACATACCAAACTCCTATCCAAAACAGAGCCTACAGAGCCCCTCTAATTGTGTGATTATGTAGGATGTACTTTAAAAGAACCAAATTTAATTAAAATTTTCATTAAACACACGTTATTTAGTGTACTGAATACCAAGGATTCACTATCAGTAAATATGTTGTGTAATATTCTGACTTAACTTGATATTCTTTGCCTGATTTCCAACTTCCTTGTAAGGCGATTCCTAAGGCAAATGCAGTAAGAGCATTTGTCACGGGGACCTGGATTTACAGACTCTAGTAATTGTGTGGTGGGCTTGTCAAATAATCATGTAGCAGGGATGTAGAACATCAGTCCTAGTCTGTGTGATCACACAACTCCACATCCAATCTCCTCACTTACAGTATTATTAGATTTAGCACCATGCAAATTTTATTTAAAGCTCTAGAACCTGGAAGGTTTTAGCTGAACAGGTCCAATTCATTACAGATGCATATTTGATTTGTTGGAGCCTTTTATGTTTCCTATGCTGTGTGACAGTCATAATTACAGCCCTGTAAATGTCCAATACACTTTGTCAATGACGATGGAATACCAGTAGCTACCTATTGTTGTTGGATTTCCACTTCTTATTCATGATAGTACAGGTTACATCATTACTTCAAAGCTGTCTAAACCTGTAGTACAATCCATAGCTTAATGATTTCTTTGAAAGTACAATTTTCTTATTTCCAAATGAGTTAAAATTGACAGTAAAATTTTATTATTTGCTTTTACCAAGATAGTTCAGATCCTGAAGCTTGTGGTTGTAATGTTCAATTTTAGCATTTTTGATCAAAACTGTATACATATATGTATTTGAGTGTTTAAGTTGTTCAAAGCTTTGGGGTGATTCAAAGGGTATCAATGTTGTGGGCATTTTGGATTGGATTTACAACATAGCTGGCCATGTTTCATATAGGCCCAAACATTATAAACATTGGACCCAGACATTAAACTGAATGTGCTTTGAATTATTAAACATTAATTTGACCAAGAGTTGAATGACTGGGCCCAAACATTAAACTGAGAATGCTTTAAATTACCAATACTGGGCCCTGAACACCACTTTAAATTACCAGTACTGGGCCCTGAACTCCACTTTAAATTACCAATACTGGGCCCTGAACACCACTATAAATTACCAGTACTGGGCCCTGAACACCACTATAAATTACCAGTACTGGGCCTGAACACCAGTATAAATCACCAGTACTGGGCCCTGAACACCACTATAAATTACCAGTACTGGGCCCTGAACACCACTTTAAATTACCAGTACTGGGCCCTGAACTCCACTTTAAATTACCAATACTGGGCCCTGAACACCACTATAAATTACCAGTACTGGGCCTGAACACCACTATAAATTACCAGTACTGGGCCCTGAACACCACTTTAAATTACCAGTACTGGGCCCTGAACACCACTTTAAATTACCAGTACTGGGCCCTGAACACCACTTTAAATTACCAGTACTGGGCCCTGAACTCCCTTCAAATCACCAGTACTGGGCCCTGAACACCACTTTAAATTACCAGAACTCGGCCCTGAACACCACTTTAAATTACCAGAACTCGGCCCTGAACACCATTTTAAATTACCAATACTGGGCCCTGAACACCACTTTAAATTACCAATACTGGGCCCTGCATGAACTCCACTTTAAATTACCACTACTTGGCCCTGAACACCAGTTAAAATCACCAGTTCTGTGCCCTGAACACCACTATAAATCACCAGTACTGGGCCCCGACATACATTCCTGTCGATGGACTTTATTTGTATATAATATTTAACAATAATATATAATAAACTATATAATAATGTGTTTCATCTTTTCAATAAGCTGTGTTTAAAACATCTTTATTACTGATTTGTAAACAATTTTACCTGCATGTGGCCAATATTTATCAGAATTTACAATCAAGATAATGTGAAATATGTTTAAAAGCCTCTAAAATTTAGACAGTGATTCATAAATTACCTGTGATGTGATAGTGTCACCAAAGGTTTGGAGTATCCTTGGGTGTCTTTGGCTCTAAATCAAGATAACTTGTTTGGGGTTGTTTCTGAAATATTCCAACAATGTTTACAGAGATAGAGGGTGGAGTGGCTGTGTTATAAATAAATAGATATCAATATATTTGTGTGGGATGTCATTTCTGAATCCGGGTTGTTAGGTTGTTATCGCTAACTAGTACAGAATTTTTCTGGGGGCATAACACAACAGGTGTGATATGATGTGTTACACCTGTCCAGGCTGATGATGTGTGTGAAATTAGCCCATTACATTTAATGTGGAATACTGGTGGATTCATAGGCTCATCAAATTACAGATTCATGATAAATGAGGTAAAAGAGATTTTTTTTTCAATTACTTTTCTCAGATTTGAATATCTAAGTTTTCAACAAAATCCTATCAAAATTTGATTTTTGTGCTAAGCTAGAGAAGCTCAATTGTCTGGTCATTGTCATTGTTCTTATCATGACCTTTACATGCATGGCCTATAGATGATGACAATTCATCTGCTACAGAACGTGCTGCAATTTGTTGAGAATTATGGGATTAATGTACATTTCTGTTAGACATGATTAGAATAGTATGTTCCAGTAGAGGCCTGACCTCTGTGTGATCTCTGTATTATAAATGGTGATCTCTGTACTGGATTCAGGGATTCAGTTTTGTATGGAATACTCTCTGTCAGACTGTAAAGGAGGAGTTACTGTTCTTTATCACAATTTTGTGTTTACTATTGAGATAGTGACTGTGATTTTGTGTCTTAGAATATTAAATTTAACATGCACATCCAGTTTAAATCATATTATATTGTGGCATGGATTTGTCTGGTCTCAATGCCTGGTCTGGGTCTGGTCTCAATGCCTGGTATGGGTCTTGTCTGGGTCTGGTCTGGTCTGGGTCTGGGTCTTGTCTGGGTCTGGGTCTGATCTTGTCTGAGTCTTATCTGGGTCTGGTCTGGTCTGGGTCTGGGTCTGGTCTGGGTTTGGTCTGGTCTGGGTCTGGGTCTGGTCTGGGTTTGGTCTGGTCTGGGTCTGGGTCTGGTCTGGGTTTGGCCCGGGTCTTGTCTGGGTCTTGTCTAGGTCTGGGTCTGGGTTTTAGTCTGGGTCTTGTCTGGGTCTGGGTCTGGGTCTAGGTCTTTGTCTTGTCTGGATCTTGCCTGGGTCTGGGTCTAGTCAGTCTGGATTTGGTCTAGTCTGGGTCTGGGGCTGGGTCTTGTCTGGGTCCTGTCTGGGTCTGGGTCTT
This sequence comes from Pecten maximus, assembly GCF_902652985.1. NCBI lineage: Eukaryota > Metazoa > Mollusca > Bivalvia > Pectinida > Pectinidae > Pecten > Pecten maximus. The sequence goes on from NC_047025.1 coordinate 29,737,030, forward strand.
GTCTTAGTCTAGGTCTGGGTATAGGCTTGGTCTGGGTCTGGGTCTGGTCTTGTCTAGGTCAGGATCTGGGCTGGATTTGACCTGTAAATTCTGGAGAAATAGCGATGTAGCTTTGATTTGAATGTTTTGGTGTGGAGCTGACCAATCAGACATACCTTTGTTTAAACATACCTAAGTTTATGTGTAGTGTCTGGATCAGTGTCTGTTTTATGTTCTGTAGGTGTAAATATATGGTGGTGTATCTACTTGAGAAATGTCCTTAATTTGTCTGGTCTCCTACTGCTTGTTCAGTCTCTATAACAATCCAAATCAGTCCGAGATTGACTGTGATTTTACCAATATTTTGTTTGTTTGTTTTATGTATATTTATCTGAGGTACAAAGAATCAGTTCATCAATGACCTCTGTCTGTGCTGGTGATAAATCATGTCTTGTTCAATGGTCCAGCAGTTTACTGTGTACAGCACACCAGGGATCAAACTGTATCCAGGGCTCCAGGTGGCCAGGCCAGCTGGTAGTGGCCTATAACTCTGTATTCAATAGTGTTTGTATATACTATGTATATTGGCACAAACCACTACCCATCCCTCACAAGGAGCTAGTCATTGAAATATTACCCATCACTCAAGAGGAGATAAGCAGGAATATATTCCCCCATCACTCAAGGGCAGGGAATCAGGGATATATTAACCATCACTCAGGAGGAGGTAAGCAGGGATATATTTCCTATCATTCAATTGGTTTGGTTTGGTTTATTTAGTTTAACGTCCTATTAACAGCTAAGGTCATTTAAGGACGGCCTCCCGTGCGTGCGACATGCATGCGTGTTGTGAGTGCGTATGTGTGTTTTGGGAGGCTGTGGTATGTTCGTGTTAAGTCTCCTTGTGATAGGCCGGAACTTTTGCCGATTTAAAGTGCTACCTCACTGAAGCATACTGCCGAAGACACCCAGGAGCACACCCCACCCGGTCACATTATACTGACAACGGGCGAACCAGTCGTCCCACTCCAAATATGCTGAGCGCTAAGCAGGAGTAGCAACTACCATTTTTAAAGACTCTGGTATGTCTCGGCTAGGGGACAGAACCCAAAGTCTTCCTCACAGGGGCGAACGCTCAACTAAAGGCAAAAAGTGAGGCATTGTCAAGGGAGACATATATTACCCATCACTTAGGGGGAGGTAATCAGGGATATATTACCTATCACTCAAGGGGAGATAATCAGGGATATATTACCCATCACTCAAGGGGAGGTAATCAGGGATGTATTACCCATCACTCAAGGGGAGGTAATTATAGATATATTACCTATCACTCAAGGGGAGGTAATCAGGGATGTATTACCCATCACTCAAGGGGAGATAATCAGGGATGTATTACCCATCACTCAAGGGGAGATAATCAGGGATATATTACCCATCACTTCTAGGGGAGGTAATCAGGGATGTATTCCCCATCACTCGAGGGGAGGTAATCAGGGATAAATTAATCGTGAGTCCAACAACTATGAAAATAAAACAAATAGATAAGGGATGGAGCATCAACACAAAGGATTCCGTAAAGTTGTAGGTTTTAATATGTTTACATGTTTCGGATGGCTAGGCCAACCGTCATCAGAACAATTTTATTTTGGTAAAAGGATAGCTAAGGTGCAAATTACGGACATAATGGAAATATGTTTATGGTTGGGATATTTAAAAATAGAAGATTACTGTTGAATAAAATTACATTAATAGGTTACAGTTTTTAGTTTTGTTGTGATTTAACAGAGTCAAAGATGCCATAAACACTGTAACCTATTAATGTAATTTTATTCAACAGTAATCTTCTATTTTTAAATATCCCAACCATAAACATATTTCCATTATGTCCATCACAAGTTACTTTGCCTTTTCCCGGCACTTTATTATACCATTGTTTAATCACGTGACAATGTAACAATCAGATTGTTGAACCGTAATTTGCACCTTAGCTATCCTTTTACCAATGTAAAATTGTTCTGATGACGGTTGGCCTAGCCATCCGAAACATGTAAACATATTAAAACCTACAAGTTTACGGAATCCTTTGTGTTGATGCTCCATCCCTTATCTATTTGTGATTACCTTTCGTCTATGGAGCTCTGCTAGAATACTTCGGTATCCACCTAGGATTCCATCACAAATCACATCCACCTACCTTTACTGATAGGACGTTGGACTCCTCCGCCTCCTGTGTTGGTTTTACCACACTACCTTTTTACTATGAAAATAAAAGTTAAATTAGTGTTATTTTTCCATTTATGTTCTGTGATTGGTTACTTAGCAATGTAAGTAGAACCTTTCAAATGCTCAAGGATGCTTATTGATATTCCCCACAATGGTGACTGGCCATGCACATATAGTGGTTTCCATCTATATAATTAAAACAGAAAATAAATGATACACATCTTTAATCAAAACTCATTTCTGTCCTGTAAGTTGAACAAAATCTTAACTAAATGTGTATCCACTCAATAATCCCCAATCACTGATGGGTCCTTATATGAGAGAGATGGATAAAGACAAATGTGCTTGTCTCCTCAAATCTAGTTATCTATGGAATGTGTCCAGCGTGATTGTCATGGTAACAAATTAATGACCAAGACTTAGGTGTTTGTCTCAATTTAGCCATATCTTCTAACAAATTAACGGCAAGAACAAAATGTTTGTCTCTATCAAGTCCTATCTTGTAATGGTCTGTCTCCAGCCTTTATAGGACAGACACTCCACACCAACTCAACATTGGGTAGGTTGCCATGGAAATCAATTTGTGTTTTTTGATAAGAAATCAATAGGGGAGGGGGAGGTAGTGTCCTCAGGGTCCAGTTTTAAGGAGAGTTGGCTGGAGTGACTGAACTGACCATGCATTGAATGACCAATGAGTATATTACTAAAGGTCTCAGATGTGAAATGGCCGCTGATAAGATGAGGAGAATGGCCACTATTCTAGCTGTGTAAGTAACCTATGCTAACCTCTGACACTGTCATAGAGACAAGAATATGTGACAATAGATTATTTTATCACAATTTAAGGTCTTGATATGACATTGGATTTGATTTCAGTATAATGTTTTGATATGGCAATGGATCTGATTTCAGTATAAGCTCTTGATATGACAATGGATTTGATTTCAGTGTAATGTCTTGATATGACAATGGATTTGATTTCAGTATAAGGTCTTGATATGACAATGGATTTGATTTCAGTATAATGTCTTGATATGGCAATGGATTTGATTTCAGTACAAGGTCTTGATATGACAATGGATTTGATTTCAGTATAAGGTCTTGATATGAAAATGGATTTGATTTCAGTATAAGGTCTTGATATGACAATGGATGACAATGGATTTGATTTCAGTATAAGGTCTTGATATGACAATGGATTTGATGTCAATTCAATGTCTCCTGTTATATCATATTGAGGTCGATCAGAGGTATCAAGTCACTGACAGAAATGTCGTAACAGACAGAATTTGATCCATTTAGGAGGGTATGTATCGATATATGTCGTTCAACCAGACTTTCTCCTGTAATGTAATATTGGGTTTGAATACAACTTCTGTAATGGTCTGTACAGCTTCAAAATCGACTTTTGATCAAACTCTGCATCTCTTGTGTTGATGTTTCACATTACCAATATAATACTGGACCCAACTTTTCAATACAAGATTAAGTAAAAACTTTACAATTCTTGCCTTTGTATAGACACTTGGTAAACCTATGTAGGATTGTATAGACACATTTGGTTGTGGATTACTACACAGTTGTCTTCAGATTACTCAGATGAGTGATTCATTAAGTCTATTTTCAAAATCAAAAATTAAAAATTAAAACTATACATGTGTAGGGATTCAGAATGGCTATTTTATCTCAGGAAATGTTTGTAAATTTCTTAATTTTCACAAAAACAACACTTTATGCACATTCTAGGTGAAAATTATGTACTGAATCAGAGTGATTTTCCATGGTATTCAACATCAATTTCTCCAGATAACGGGTGTCTGAAGACTGCCTAGAAGGTTTTACTTCACAATCCTAGTTACACTGTAAAGTTTGATTTTAGTGTCAAATAGAGCCGTCAGAATTTTTCAAAAAAAGTTTTATTTTTAGTTTATTTTTAGAAAGAAATTCAGTCCCACGGAATTCTATTCATTTCATTATAATCTTAAAATGATATTTTCATCTCGGATATGAACAGATTTAGAATAGCCCTGATGGAAAGTACCACATGTTTATAATAATACTGAAATGGCAAAGGTCAGGTGGCACTACAGTGAAGCCTGCTGGGTTTGAACCCACGTCTTCTTGTTCCACAAACTGCACCTTCGTGTCTGTACATAAAATGCTGGAAACCTTTCTTACCGACCAATGGGGAAGGCTTAATAATTGAATTACCTGGCTTCTCTGACATGAAGTAGGTGAACCCTCTAGAATGTCACTTTTATTTCTCCTGTATATCAGAGAGAGCATCTAGTTGGTAGTATCCAGGTACAATTTTCCCTGTAAATGACTCATGTAGTTGAAGGTTTGCAGAAAAAATATACACATCACTGACGTAGGGGTAAAACGATAAGTTCGGTAATTTCCTGGCGGTGATCTCATCGGCAGCATTGATATCCTCTGAGATTTAGGGAATTATGAACATATGGTAGGGGCTCAGATAAAGACTTTGTCAGTGTGATCAAATATTGGAAATTAAAGATAAATGCCATCAAATATTTGTAATCACATATTCGAGGATATTTGAAGAATTAGGTATATCTGCTATACTCATAATTTTTATACACACATATCTGGGAATTGTGTGGAAAGTTAAGAATGTATGCTACCTAACACATTTTACTTGTGATCTATATGTGTTACAGTCCTTAAAGGGTTAAGGGTGTATGCTACCTTACATATTATGCTTGTAATGATTTGTGTTTAACTCATTGCTTTAAATCAAATTTTCAAGTCATAAACAAATGTCATGTTTTGTCCCTGGTCAAGAAACTGTATTGCGATTCCAATTTTATGCTGTTATGCCTTTTCATACTTATCAGATTTGGCTGATAGGTCCCTAATGTCGATCCTTTCCAACATGGTATGGTTATTCTTCGGAGGGGATGTCAGTGTTATATTTTTCAAACTTAGTACAAAATCTGTAATGGTGTCTAATTGACTGAATTCCTCATGTTTACTTATCATGCATGAGCTTTTCCTGGAAAATAGTTTTGCCTACAATTTACTAATATGGTTTTTTTTCTACGGATTATGTCCCTTTTCTATGTGTTTGTTGGGAGTAGGGATATTAGCAGTGGTTTATATTGTTTCTAGATTATTTGTCAATGATTTAACCTGAAGAGGTGACTTTATCTATTATAGACCCACATTGAGAAGGGAAATGACCTCCTGGATGAGGCCAGCATGCTGGCACAGTCAGGTAACTTTGATGAGGTGACTGGATACAAGGAGCTGGCGCGCACCCTGAAGAAACACCTTCAGCTGTTCACAGGCAGACTGGAGGAAACTCGTGAACGAATTGAGTCTACTGCCAGTTGTTACCATCTCCTTGACAAGGTAAGAGGATATGAGATCAAGAGTCATGGTAGTTTGTAGCTAAAGGTCATTGGTTGAGGTCGATATATTAACACCAGGTGTCACCATCTAATGAACAACTGTACATTACTATGTACTGATTAATGGGTCAGGTTGTCAGGGGAATCCTTATCTCATAATTACCAGGACAACTTGACAAGGTAAAGGGTCGCTAGGGTTAAAACCTAGTCAAGGTAAAGGGTCACTAGGGTTAAAACCTAGTCTAGGTAAAGGGTCGCTAGGGTTAAAACCTTGACAAGATAAAGGGTCGCTAGGGTTAAAACCTTGACAAGGTAAAGAGTCACCAGGGTTAAAACCTTGACAAGGTAAAGGGTCGCTAGGGTTAAAACCTTGACAAGGTAAAGGGTCGCTAGGGTTAAAACCTAGTCAAGGTAAAGGGTCACCAGGGTTAAAACCTTGACAAGGTAAAGGGTCGCTAGGGTTAAAACCTTGACAAGGTAAAGGGTCACTAGGGTTAAAACCTAGTCAAGGTAAAGGGTCACTAGGGTCAAAACCTAGTCAAGGTAAAGGGTCACTAGGGTTAAAACCTAGTCAAGGTAAAGGGTTGCTAGGGTTAAAACCTAGTCAAGGTAAAGGGTTGCTAGGGTTAAAACCTAGTCAAGGTAAAGGGTCACCAGGGTTAAAACCTAGTCAAGTTAAAGGGTCACTAGGGTTAAAACCTAGTCAAGGTAAAGGGTCAATAGGGTCAAAACCTAGTCAAGGTAAAGGGTTGCTAGGGTTAAAACCTTGACAAGGTAAAGGGTTGTTAGGGTTAAAACCTTGACAAGGTAAAGGGTCACCAGGGTTAAAACCTTGACAAGGTAAAGGGTTGCTATGGTTAAAACCTAGTCAAGGTAAAGGGTCACTAGGGTCAAAACCTAGTCAAGGTAAAGGGTCACTAGGGTCAAAACCTAGTCAAGGTAAAGGGTTGCTAGGGTTAAAACCTTGACAAGGTAAAGGGTTGTTAGGGTTAAAACCTTGACAAGGTAAAGGGTCACCAGGGTTAAAACCTAGTCAAGGTAAAGGGTCGCTAGGGTTAAAACCTAGTCAAGGTAAAGGGTCGCTAGGGTTAAAACCTAGTCAAGGTAAAGGGTCGCTAGGGTTAAAACCTTGACAAGGTAAAGGGTTGTTAGGGTTAAAACCTTGACAAGGTAAAGGGTCACCAGGGTTAAAACCTAGTCAAGGTAAAGGGTCGCTAGGGTTAAAACCTAGTCAAGGTAAAGGGTCGCTAGGGTTAAAACCTTGACAAGGTAAAGGGTCGCTAGGGTTAAAACCTTGACAAGGTAAAGGTTCACTAGGGTTAAAACCTGGTCAAGGTAAAGGGTCACTAGGGTTAAAACCTGGTCAAGGTAGGCCTAAAGGGTCACTAGGGTTAAAATCTTGACAAGGTAAAGGGTCGCTGGGGTTAAAACCTTGACCACCAATTATCCTCCCCTGTACAGATTGGTATATCACAGGTCAAGTTATACTTGTTAAGGGATCTCTATATTAAAATCACTGGTTTGTTTCTTGGAGTCATAATCTCCTCAAACTAGCTGGACCTCTCACCTCAACAATTGTTTTCTTCCCTGTTTAGGGATTCTGACATTTGACCGAGATAGATATTTCTTTAGCTCACACATATCTTAGGTCATGACATATATATCTACTTTGTTAGAAATCAAACAGGTATGAGAGCCTAAGTTACACTTTTTTTATTGGCATAATGTACACTTGTCATATGTCCAGACCAGTTTTATCCCTGTGTCTGACAGGAACCCTTGTCTGGGTCGAGTCATCACTGTGTTACCTGGGAGAGCAGTATCCAGTCAGATTTTACTGAAACACAGGTTGCACCTGATGTGGGGCTGTCAGTTCCCTAATGAGTGGTACTGGGCCTTCTGGCCCGGGTAATTATACACACGTGGTGATCAACATTTACGATGGAACACACACGCCAGGGAATCCTACATTGCCGAATCTTAATCCTGTTATCAACAGAATATCATAAGGAGGTATAGTCAACTAAAACATATTCTTATAGATGTTCTTTATGGGTGAAACTTTTATTTTTTCTTATTTGATGTATTTTTCAGAAGAATTTTACAATGTGTTTGATAAATTATACAGTGCGTTTGACAGTATCTCAAGCTTTGGGTAAGAATTTACTTGTAATACCATGTACATGTATCTTCAGCAGATCTTTCAGATATCATCCATCTGGGGGACATTAATATTCTCAGATAATACAGGTATATAAAATTTGTATAGAATTATTGACCTAGAGAATAATTAGTATTCCAATAACTCTTCCATCGGAGAGGTGGTGCATTTGAAGATCCGGATGGTTATGGAAATCTGCGTGTTTTACGTCAGGGACTGGGATTACCAGCAGTCGTAGCACAATGGATTGGATAGCTTTCAAGTTTCTCTGCCGATTTTATTAATACTCAACACTAATAATTGTCAACGATATTTCCATTTAATGTCAGATTATGGTGATTGTTTCTGGTGCATTGCATGATGAATTGGGAACATGTGGAATAATCGAGCTGTTGTAGCTGGTATTTAGTTAACGCATTGATCATTGTTGTATGCTGTAAATTTCGAAGTTTTGTCTGCCAGTGTACATGATATATTACCACAAACTACAGTTGTCCTTATATTTCTATATAACATAGGGAAATGACATACATGTCGTCCAATGCAGATATTTTACAACCTTGCCAACTGTCTGAATGTTTAGCATGGACACATATAGAATATTCAATGAGTTATGTTTCTGATATGTTTTATAGAAAAAATTAAAATGAAAAATTCTTAATTTCTTCTTTTTTTTTTTATCAAATTTAAACTTCTTCCAAATAATGTGAACCTTATCAATGTATCTTTGTGTGTCTATTAGTTATTTTATCAAATAATCTACCAATTAAAAGTTAAGGTTATGTTTGGAAAAGATATCTTTCAGTTGTGAAGTTCCATTCAAAGTTAAAAAGGTAGCATATAGCCTTAAGTATTTAACTCATTTTCATGAAGAATAACACCAGCGTTTAGCAATTTCTGTGCTATTATTTTGTATAAGATCCTGGTTTAACACAGATGAGCCCTGCCTACTCGCACGTTGTCACACTGTATGGCCTGACAGTCTGCTTGCTGCTACACTTCCCAAGTATTGCCACCTAAATCTTTACTGGAGAGGTTTCTGGTGACAAATGTACTCAAGTCACAACACACCCTTCCCAGAACCTTATTAGGTAGAAGTGTATAACAAATATGTTAAAAAGAGCGTCATTCCCAGCAGACTGGAAATAGGGATGTCTTAATCTTCAAAACAAATTATTTCACAAAAAATTAAATAAGATAAAATGGAGTCTTTTTTTCATCAAAGAGTTCTAAATTTAGTTCCAAGTCATTGCTATGTACCAGCATTATACAGGAGATAGATTGTGTAAATGACTTATGTTGTAATTTAGAAAGGTCTGCCTTTATAGACAGGTTACATTAGCTGTGGGGAAGTGATCAGGTCGATGACCTATTTTTGTGTGAACATGGAAATCTTTACTGAAGAGTTAGGAAGACTTTTTAAACTGTAGAATGATGTTTGGGATAGCAATATAGATTTGGAAAGCTCCAAAGTCTAATTAAGAATGATGTTTGGGATAGCATTATAGATTTGGAAGGCTCCAAAGTCTAATTAAGAATGATGTTTGGGATAGCAATATAGATTTGGAAGGCTCCAAAGTCTAATTAAGAATGATGTTTGGGATAGCAATATAGATTTGGAAGGCTCCAAAGTCTAATTAAGAATGATGTTTGGGATAGCAATATAGATTTGGAAGGCTCCAAAGTCTAATTAAGAATGATGTTTGGGATAGCATTATAGATTTGGAAGGCTCCAAAGTCTAATTAAGAATGATGTTTGGGATAGCAATATAGATTTGGAAGGCTCCATAGTCTAATTAAGAATGATGTTTGGGATAGCATTATAGATTTGGAAGGCTCCATAGTCTAATTAAGAATGATGTTTGGGATAGCATTATAGATTTGGAAGGCTCCAAAGTCTAATTAAGAATGATGTTTGGGATAGCATTATAGATTTGGAAGGCTCCAAAGTCTAATTAAGAATGATGTTTGGGATAGCAATATAGATTTGGAAGGCTCCAAAGTCTAATTAAGAATGATGTTTGGGATAGCAATATAGATTTGGAAGGCTCCATAGTCTAATTAAGAATGATGTTTGGGATAGCAATATAGATTTGGAAGGCTCCATAGTCTAATTAAGAATGATGTTTGGGATAGCAATATAGATTTGGAAGGCTCGGCTCCATAGTCTAATTAAGAATGATGTTTGGGATAGCAATATAGATTTTGGAAGGCTCCATAGTCTAATTAAGAATGATGTTTTGTTGTAAAAAAGTGGAATGGAACAGCGATCTTGGAAATATTGATAACCAAAGGAGCAAAGAGCTCAAATAATACAGAAAATCTGGCCCTACAATTTCGGCCCAATCAGAATCTTTTGACTTTTTTGGCTTTCGTAAGGCCAGAACTACATATAGCTACAAAGTAAACATTAATGATATTAATCTCTTCACATTGGCTAAATATCCATACAGAACTAACCTAATTCACTGAGTTGGGAATACAGTGGAAGGATACAATACTGGTGTAGATTCTATCTGATTATCTGTTTCTATTGTACACGTTACATATTAATCTTACAAAATGATGATATCTATAAGTCAGAAATTGCTAGAAACTCAATAAATTGAAACAAAAAATATTTGATTATAAAACTTCGTGATGAATTGTTTTCCTGTGATTGTTTTTTATTGCTAAGTTATTAAACGAAAATCAATTGTACCTGATGTATCGTTGCCTGTAGTGAATTGAAGACGCATTAAATCATAACTTGTTCAAGGTCGCTGTCTCACACATGGTTTTGTAATCATCCTGACAAAGCTTGCAGCTGATGTATGTAATAAAAAGGGTCAAGTGTCAATGTTGAGCCCACTTACCACAGCCTCTCATCTTTAAACTCTGCCTCTGTTTTGATATGGAATAATTGGGAAGATATTACATTTTGAAGGATGTTTCCAGACAGTGGTTGAGCTTGTGTTGTGAAGGGAGAGATGGTATCATAGCTGTGAGGTTTTTAATGCAAGAAGATTGTTCAATACATTACATAATAGCCAGATCGACGACATCGGAGAGGGGAACCAAATGTCTCTGGAGGTTCAATACACCACTCCAGACAATCAGATCGACATCTAAGGAAATCCTGCTTAATTAGTGCCTTTGGTTCTGATTCTGTAAAGGTTGAAATCGAAATTTACCTGAGCTGTATCCCTGGAGCATGATCAGTCTAATGATACTATACATACTTTTACAATGTACATATTATTTATCAAACTTACTAATTCCCTTTAAATTTTTTAATTGATTGATAATTTTTGTTTTAATTTGGCCAGTATGCGGTGATATAGTGAACCTGTACTCTAGTTTTTGCTCTCTGTATATATCTATGTACCGGATCAACAAAGTTAACAGGGACGTGTAGTGTGATCAGTTGATGAGGAATTGAACAGCTAAGGTAATGTCTAATGGAATTTTATTTGTATCACAGTAAGAATGCTTAATGATTCTACAGCCTAGGGATTAGCGTGTTTCCTCCGGTATTATCACGCCGGTATAGGTTTGTTGCGTTGATTGACGATTGCCTGGTCTAGTGCAGATGTTGGCTGCTCCTCCTCCAGGTCTTTGGAGCAGTCCAGCCTTCCTTGTCGCAGTCACCGTTCATGTCGGAGTGTTGAGGAGCTCTGTCATTGCTTTTGGAGTGTTTTGTCGGAGCTTGTTGGAAAACAGTCACCGATAATCATGGGATATTTATGTGCTGTAGAACATCTTTGTTAACTTTTCTAAAAAGCAGTCAACTTATTAGAAACTGTTCAGTATCATCTGTGGAATTATATTTTCTGTGCAGAAATATTTAACATGTATGTAGTGGGCCATAAAAGATTACAGAATTTTAATCATCATAGGGATTTATATAAAATCTAAAAACAAAAGAAATGGATATTTTTTAGTATTTTGTCTTGGAAAAATTATAGCGAGTTATTATACCCTAAAACAGTTGTGATTTTGTTGGGAAAAGTTCCCTAATATATACAAGTGGAAGTTCTATAATAATCAACCACTCTGATGACAAAGGAAACAGATAGTATGGATTTGTTGGGAATAATACCATTATATAATGTAGGGATTTCTATAACTACAACAACAGAAAGAATCGGATATGCTGATGGTGTTGGGATTAATTACCTGAAATAACGATGGAATTTCTATAACCACAACAACAGAATCAGATGTGGTGGTGTCGGGAGTAAATCTCTGATATAACGGAGGAATTTCTATAACCACAACGACAGAATCAGATGTGGTGATGGTGTCGGGAGTAATTCTCTGATATAACGGAGGAATTTCTATAACTACAACAATGGAATCGGTTATGGTGGTGGTGTTGGGATTAATTACCTGATATAACGGAGGAATTTCTATAACCACAACAACGGAATCAGATGTGGTGATGGTCACAGTCTGGAGTAATTCTCTGAAATAATGGAGGAATTTCAATAACCAGAACGACAGAATCAGATATGGTGGTGGTGTTGTTTATATTTCTTTTGCTACTGATGCTGTCCATCATGGTGGTCCTAACTTTGACCAAGCTGATGATGACCAAAATGTCACTCCCTTTCTTCACACGTCCAAAAAAGAAAAATGAGATAAGTTTTATATGTGTTGTTCTATGTGTGTCCTGGTACAAGTATGACATGTACAGATGTTTTCCTTTTTTCATGTTTCACATACTTTACTATTACTGAGTTATAATATTTAGCGTACCTGTATAAAACTATGACAGTACAGGTGTATGTATCATCATAATTACAAAACATATTTCATGATATAAATACAGTATAGACAGACTTTTTGGCATGGTGAGGCCGCGTTGGCCGAATGGTTAAGGTGTCCCGACATTTTATCACTAGCCCTCCACCTCTGAGTTGTGAGTTCGTTGGGGCAGTTGCCAGGTACTGACTGTAGGCCGGTGGTTTTTCTCCGGTGGTTTTTCTCCGGGTACTTCGGCTTCCCTCCACCTCCAAAACCTGGCACGTCCTTAAATGACCTTAGCTGTTAATAGGGCGTTAAACAAAATAAACCAAACAAAAATTTTGGCACATTCAAAACTTTTAAGAGCAAAACTAAACTTAAATAGGTTAGTGCATTGATAAATTGGCACATACATGGTACATAGTTGCTGTAAGAATAGTTTTAAAAAACTAATTATTTTAATCATAATATATATTCTGTTGATCATGTATGATGTAAGTGAAGTAGGACAAGTAGGACAAGTAGGACGTGTGCCATTTTTAGTACAAGATGAACGTGTGTCAACATTTAATAAATTTGACATGTACGTGTGTCGTAAGTGTATGTACGTTTGGTATATTATGTACAGTTCCTTATTGGTATATTATGTACAGTTCCTTATAAGGATGCTGATTTTGTGGACAGGTTTTCAATGGATTCTTAAGATAGCTTTGTGGTTTCCTTGTATAAATAAGCAGTGTTTTCCCAGTAAGTGTTTTGGTTATTTTCGTGTGGACAGTGTTGGTCGAGACGTGTGACAATGTCATGTCTGGGTGTAAGTGTCACCACAGAGGATCTATATGTAGACAGGCATGAACAAAGAACAGTCACCCGCGCGTGTTAATGACGGAGCATTAACATCCGTCTAGGTCTGAACCTGAAAGAGAGGCTCTGCAAAACTACGTAGTTTGTAAATCTTTTACATTGAACCTTTGTTACCCCAAACAAGTTTGTCCGTCTGTGCTAGAGACAGGCAATGACTGGTATAGTAGTTATATTTTGTGTCAATCGCATGTAGTAGCCACTTCCTGTTGTGGTAGATTTGGTACTTGTCCTTTAATGAGGGTTTGTGTAACACAAAGCTTGTTAGTTAAAGCGGTATCGCCCTTCATAATCATTCTGAAGAAAACTTTACCGCTGCAAGCTCGTAAGTTGTATTATGAAGATTATTTTTCTTTAGAAATTTCTTTTTTCAGTTTTCCATTTCATAGTCAATTTGTGTTTATAAATGTTTACTTTGGAAAATTGTGACAAGAAGTTATATAAAAAAAAGATCTTTTTTGTATTATGAATATCATCTTTGATGTTGCTAAGTCATTTGGAATCTTAGTGTAGGTGTAATAGAAATTTATTGATCTGTGTTTTTGATGTAATTTTTTTTTAAACATTACTAACAGTCTTAGCTTTCTTGGAAGGCACTTTCTGAATTTAATATATGGAATGTTAGAGTGTTTTCTCTCAGTTTAAAGGGGGAAGGTATTGGAAGTGTACAGACAGAATTTAAAATTTAGATGCAATGTGCACGATCCTTTACTCTGGAAAAGACATTGAAGGTGGCTGGATTTTTTTAGTTGTTTATGAGCTCGGTTGACTATTTTATTGATTTGTCTGAGAATATTGGTCAGATGTAAGATGTTGGATGAGATTAACTGGTATCGCTGACATTGACGTCAATTTCCTCACAGCTTGTAGAGAAACTGATAAGCTCAAATCACACTACATATAACACTGATATTACACTACATGTCTGACAGTAGTATTACATGTCTGACAGTGGTATTACATGTCTGACAGTAGTATTACGTGTCTGACAGTGGTATTACCTGTCTGACAGTGGTATTACATGTCTGACAGTGGTATTACGTGTCTAACAGTGGTATTACATGTCTGACAGTGGTATTACGTGTCTGACAGTAGTATTACGTGTCTGACAGTAGTATTACGTGTCTGACAGTGGTATTACGTGTCTGACAGTGGTATTACATGTCTAACAGTGGTATTACATGTCTGACAGTGGTATAACGTGTCTGACAGTGGTATTACGTGTCTGACAGTGGTATTACGTGTCTGACAGTGGTATTACGTGTCTGACAGTGGTATTACATGTCTGACAGTGGTATTACGTGTCTGACAGTGGTATTACGTGTCTGACAGTGGTATTACGTGTCTGACAGTGGTATTACGTGTCTGACAGTGGTATTACATGTCTGACAGTGGTATTACGTGTCTGACAGTGGTATTACGTGTCTGACAGTGGTATTACATGTCTGACAGTGGTATTACATGTCTGACAGTGGTATAACGTGTCTGACAGTGGTATTACATGTCTGACAGTAGTATTACATGTCTGACAGTAGTATTACATGTCTGACAGTAGTATTACATGTCTGACAGTAGTATTACATGTCTGACAGTGGTATTACGTGTCTGACAGTGGTATTACGTGTCTGACAGTAGTATTACGTGTCTGACAGTGGTATTACGTGTCTGACAGTGGTATTACGTGTCTGACAGTGGTATTACATGTCTGACAGTGGTATTACGTGTCTGACAGTAGTATAACATGTCTGACAGTGGTATTACATGTCTGACAGTAGTATTACGTGTCTGACAGTAGTATTACGTGTCTGACAGTGGTATTACATGTCTGACAGTAGTATTACATGTCTGACAGTGGTATTACATGTCTGACATTGGTATTACATGTCTGACATTGGTATTACGTGTGTGACAGTGGTATTACGTGTCTGATAGTGGTATTAAATGTCTGACAGTAGTATTACATGTCTGACAGTAGTATTACATGTCTGACAGTGGTATTACGTGTCTGACAGTGGTATTACATGTCTGACAGTGGTATTACATGTCTGACAGTAGTATTACGTGTCTGACAGTGGTATTACATGTCTGACAGTAGTATTACATGTCTGACAGTGGTATTACGTGTCTGACAGTAGTATTATGTGTCTGACAGTAGTATTACATGTCTGACAGTAGTATTACATGTCTGACAGTGGTATTACATGTCTGACAGTAGTATTACATGTCTGACATGGTATTACATGTCTGACAGTAGTATTACATGTCTGACAGTGGTATTACATGTCTGACAGTAGTATTACATGTCTGACAGTAGTATTACATGTCTGACAGTGGTATTACGTGTCTAACAGTGATATTACATGTCTGACAGTGGTATTACATGTTTGACAGTAATATTACGTGTCTGACAGTAGTATTACATGTCTGACAGTGGTATTACATGTCTGACAGTAGTATTACATGTCTGACAGTGGTATTACATGTCTGACAGTGGTATTACATGTCTGACAGTGGTATTACGTGTCTGACAGTGGTATTACGTGTCTGACAGTGGTATTACGTGTCTGACAGTGGTATTACGTGTCTGACAGTGGTATAACGTGTCTGACAGTGGTATTACGTGGGTATTACGTGTCTGACAGTGGTATTACGTGTCTGACAGTGGTATTACGTGTCTGACAGTGGTATTACATGTCTGACAGTGGTATTACGTGTCTGACAGTGGTATTACGTGTCTGACAGTGGTATTACGTGTCTGACAGTGGTATTACGTGTCTGACAGTGGTATTACATGTCTGACAGTGGTATTACGTGTCTGACAGTGGTATTACGTGTCTGACAGTGGTATTACATGTCTGACAGTGGTATTACATGTCTGACAGTGGTATAACGTGTCTGACAGTGGTATTACATGTCTGACAGTAGTATTACATGTCTGACAGTAGTATTACATGTCTGACAGTAGTATTACATGTCTGACAGTAGTATTACGTGTCTGACAGTGGTATTACGTGTCTGACAGTAGTATTACGTGTCTGACAGTGGTATTACGTGTCTGACAGTGGTATTACGTGTCTGACAGTGGTATTACATGTCTGACAGTGGTATTACGTGTCTGACAGTAGTATAACATGTCTGACAGTGGTATTACATGTCTGACAGTAGTATTACGTGTCTGACAGTAGTATTACGTGTCTGACAGTGGTATTACATGTCTGACAGTAGTATTACATGTCTGACAGTGGTATTACATGTCTGACATTGGTATTACATGTCTGACATTGGTATTACGTGTGTGACAGTGGTATTACGTGTCTGATAGTGTTATTAAATGTCTGACAGTAGTATTACATGTCTGACAGTAGTATTACATGTCTGACAGTGGTATTACGTGTCTGACAGTGGTATTACATGTCTGACAGTGGTATTACATGTCTGACAGTAGTATTACGTGTCTGACAGTGGTATTACATGTCTGACAGTAGTATTACATGTCTGACAGTGGTATTACGTGTCTGACAGTAGTATTATGTGTCTGACAGTAGTATTACATGTCTGACAGTAGTATTACATGTCTGACAGTGGTATTACATGTCTGACAGTAGTATTACATGTCTGACATGGTATTACATGTCTGACAGTAGTATTACATGTCTGACAGTGGTATTACATGTCTGACAGTAGTATTACATGTCTGACAGTGGTATTACGTGTCTAACAGTGATATTACATGTCTGACAGTGGTATTACATGTTTGACAGTAATATTACGTGTCTGACAGTAGTATTACATGTCTGACAGTGGTATTACATGTCTGACAGTAGTATTACATGTCTGACAGTGGTATTACATGTCTGACAGTGGTATTACATGTCTGACAGTGGTATTACGTGTCTGACAGTGGTATTACGTGTCTGACAGTGGTATTACGTGTCTGACAGTGGTATTACATGTCTGACAGTGGTATTACGTGTCTGACAGTAGTATTACATGTCTGACAGTGGTATTACATGTCTGATAGTGGTATTACATGTCTGACAGTAGTATTACGTGTCTGACAGTAGTATTACGTGTCTGACAGTGGTATTACGTGTCTGACAGTGGTATTACATGTCTGACAGTGGTATTACGTGTCTGACAGTAGTGTTACATGTCTGACAGTAGTATTACATGTCTGACAGTAGTATTACATGTCTGACAGTGGTATTACGTGTATGACAGTAGTATTACGTGTCTGACAGTGGTATTACGTGTCTGACAGTGGTATTACATGTCTGACAGTGGTATTACGTGTCTGACAGTAGTGTTACATGTCTGACAGTAGTATTACGTGTCTGACAGTAGTGTTACATGTATGACATTGGTATTACGTGTCTGACAGTGGTATTATTGGGTCAGTTTTATCATACACACAACGATGCGATATGATTTATTGTTTTATTTTGAGCATCACATCATTAACTACATCATTTTGAAGTACAATGTATTTCAAATTCAAAGGGTACAGAAATTAAAGAAGATATTGAAAATGTAGATCTATGTTTTTATTATCATTTCAATCATTTAAGTATTGATGGTGAAGGAAATATTAATGTTGTTTTTGTTGTTTTCAGACATTTAACGTTGTTGCATTTAGTGAGAAGGAAATATTGATGTTGTTTTTGTTGTTTTCAGACGTATGAATGGGCTCTAGACGCTATGAAGTACGTGGCGAGTATGAAGATGGAACACTGTAGTACAGTGGAGGGACTGGACAAGTTATTACGAAGCCTTCAAGTCTACCTCCGTGACCATCCCATGATGAAGGAGGAGACATTTGTCAGTATGATGGACTTAGCAAAGAAACTCCGTAACGAAAAGTTGATGGAACAATGTCGTGTGGCAAGGGCACGTTGTGAGGAAACGCACAATCTCCTGATGGCCCGGCAGACAACCCTGCGTGAGGCCAAAGACAGAATGGTGCTGGAGACCAAGACCTCTCCGTCCAAAACTGACCAGCAACAGCGTGGTCAGTTTGGTGTAATTAGTTCACCGGAGTTAAGGCATCCAAGTGTAAACAATGACAATGCCATATGGCAACCTTGTTCCGCCAGTACTCCGTCGTCAGGCTCGGACCATACTCCATCCTTCTGTAGTAGTGGGACGAGTCCGATACTGCCACCAGCAAACTTGACTCCTCAGGATATGGTGTTCCTCGGGGAGGGGGACTCCTCTTTTATTACAGAGGACATGTCGGACAGAGTGGTGGCGTCTATACCAAAGATATTAAATAACTCAACCATGCGGTCATCACGGGAGGACCTGACAAGTCCTAGTGAAACTTCATCTCAAGGAAGTACCCGCAGTGTACCCACACCTCAGCATTCACAAGGCGGGGAACAGGGGCCAGGTAGTGCGCTAACCTCGCACTGTCGACCCCTGAAGAAAGTGTTACGAAGAACCTCCACGGCACCTCCTTTTACAGGTGGAGCAATCATTGAGGAGGAGGACACACAGACTCGACCAGGTAGACAGGACAACGGGCGGACGGTCAGTATGATAACCAGTAGTACAGACAGTCTGTCCAGTATGCCTGAGGAAGAGGAGCCGGAGAACGGTGGAGTCTCTGTCTCTTCCTCAAAAAGCTTTACCCCAGTTCCGGTCAACTCTCACCTCCTCTCACAAAACGGGAGTATTCCTACTGGATCACTGGCCGATCTGAAACTGTCGGGAACCGAGAAAATAAAACGGTAAGCCTGGTTTCTTATGCAATGAATTCATCACATGTGTAACAAAATGCATCACAAATCATTATTATTCAAGTGAATAAAGTTCATGTAATCAGTTTCTTATGCAATGAATTCATCACATGCGTAACAAAATGCATCACAAATTATTATTAATCAAGTGAATAAAGTTTATGTATATCAATCTTAGATAAATGATTTAAGATCGAGAGCTTACCATGAAAAAATACCTGTATAGCTGTAATACCACTATATGTAGAGGAAACATTTTTTGAATTCACCAAATGAACATGTGACTTCTCTCTGACCAATCAGGACTCTGGCTCACGTAATGCGGGAGATGGTACAAACTGAGCGTGATTACGTCTGCTCACTCCAGTTCATCATCGATCAATATGTCCCGGAGTTGGAACGAGATGATGTTCCACAGGCCCTGAGAGGCAAGAGAAATGTGATATTTGGGAACCTAGAAAAGATCTACCATTTCCATCGCCAGATGTTTTTACGGGAAGTTGAACTTTGTGAGAAAAACCCATTCCAGATAGCACAGTATTTCCTCATGCATGTAAGTATCCACAAGATACCGGGACAAGTATCACATTTTTAATGTTTATAAATAAATTGAAATTATTTTCATGTTAATAAAAATTATGAAATTCTCTTCAAAATGCACAAAATAAATATATTTTTCACATACTGCTTTGTATTATCAACCTTAAGTTGGCTATTGAATCTCCCAATGAGAGGTAAGGGGCTATGATATAGCTCGGTCAGAGTGTCAGCCACGTAGCCTCAGGGTGAAGATCTGAGGTGTGTGGTATGACAACCCCTACCTGTGTTGGTTTGCATTTCTCTGGAAGCAGATAAACAGACCAGTCTGTTGTTGTGGTTGTTTCCTTGGGTAAGAAAGACACTTTACCCTAACTGCTTAGGAATGCATGCGATAGGCATCTCATACGTAGTTCAATGAGGTAGTCACCAACTACTACAAAGAGAAACTGTCTCAAAATGACCCGGGTATATCATTGGTAGATAAACCCAACAAGTGAACCCAAGTATGTGTATTTGGTCGTATATTGGTCTGTACAGATAAATTTGGTCATATGTTGGTCTGTACAGATAAATTTGGTCATATGTTGGTCTGTACAGATAAATTTGGTCATATATTGGTCTGTACAGATAATTTTGGTCATATAATTTGGTCTGTACAGATAAAGTTGGTCATATGTTAGTCTGTACAGATAAATTTGGTCATATATTGGTCTGTACAGATAAATTTGGTCATATGTTAGTCTGTACAGATAAATTTGGTCATATATTGGTCTGTACAGATAAATTTGGTCATATGTTGGTCTGTACAGATAAATTTGGTCGTATATTGGTCTGTACAGATAAAGTAAGTTGTATGTTTTTTCGTTTGATGATATAATTATGTACTTTGTTTTACAGGCCAGTCAGTTCTACCTGTATGCTATCTATAACAAGAACAAACCGAAGTCAGACAGCCTAATGGCAGAATATGGGAAATATTTCTTCAGGGTAAGTCTCTAAATTAATCAGCATGGTGAAAGTAATCCTGAATCATTCCCTGCCAATCACACATGTCAGAGTCACAGAAAACAAAGATTCACTGAGTTATACTGTAGGAACACAAATCTCTTACATTGATTGAAGCACGGCCAGATAATGAATGTTTCTATGTAGCTATCCAAGTATACAACCCGCTACTACATATATTATTTGTTTTTAATCAAACTCCATAGCATAAACAGTATATATATATCTCTAACCATTGTGACATTGTACATGACCTTTCTTATACAGTGAATATTTGTCTTTAAACATTGTGACCTTACATGTGACCTTGTACATGACCTTTCTTATACAGTGAATATTTGTCTTCAAACATTGTGACCTTACATGTGACCTTGTACATGACCTTATACCGTGAATATTTGTCTTCAAACATTGTGACCTTACATGTGACATTGTACATGACCTTTCTTATACAGTGAATATTTGTCTTTAAACATTGTGACCTTACATGTGACCTTGTACATGACCTTTCTTATACAGTGAATATTTGTCTTTAAACATTGTGACCTTATATGTGACCTTGTACATGACCTTATACAGTGACTATTAGTCTTTAAACATTGTGACCTTGTACATGACCTTTCTTATACAGTGACTATTTGTCTTTAAACATTGTGACCTTACATGTGACCTTGTACATGACCTTATACAGTGACTATTTGTCTTTAAACATTGTGACCTTACATGTGACCTTGTACATACAGGAAAAACAGTTACAGTTGGGAGACAAGATGGATTTATCATCCTACCTTCTCAAGCCGGTACAGAGGATGGGCAAGTATGCTCTCCTCATCAAACAGATCATGAAGGGGTGTCCCCACACAGACCAGGAGTACCAGGACCTTAAGGTCAGTTCAAAGGTCACAGGTGTCAAGGTCAAGGATAGTTTTAAATTAGAATGACAATTATTGAGTCAAAACGGAATGCAAGAAAAAGCAATGTCATGATCATTACCTAAATTGAGGAAGTTAAAGATTTTTCATTAAAACAGATACAGACCTGCCAACTACTACTATTTTATAGTAATCTTTACTATTTTGTGGTGGTCGTTACTCTTTTTTCTCTCGAAATAGTAGCAAATTACTCTTTTTGATGCAATAGATTTGGCAAGAATTGTTAAGAATTACTCTTTTTTGCTCAAAAATGGGCCAAATTACTATTTTTGAATTTGAAAGGTTGGCAGGTCTGCAGATAAAGTGATAATGTCATTGGAACTATTCAAAATAAATTAAAGAGTGGACAACAATGAATGAATCTGTAATTAAATTTCATTTTAAGTATGAAGTAATATTTGACCTGTCTATAGGCTGCAGAGGAGATGGTGAAGTTTCAACTCCGACATGGTAATGACCTATTGGCAATGGATTCACTGCGGGACTGTGACGTCAACCTACAAGAGCAGGGACGTCTTTTAAGACAGGAAGAATTCCTTGTGTGGCAGGGACGACGGAAGTCCATGCGGCATGTGTTTCTGTTTGAGGACTTAATCCTGTTCAGTAAAACACAGCGAGGGCGGAATGGGAGTCCTGACACCTACCACTACAAGTTCAGCTTCAAGGTAGGGGATATTGTAGATCAGGTTACACATAAAGTCTGGACCTGTAATAATGTAGACCAGAAGTCTGAACCTAACAGTGAAACATCCCACACCGAAATAAAGTACAAAAAAAGTATGGGAAAAAAGTACTAAAAAAGCATAGAAAAAGTATGCTTTTTTTGACTCAATTTGGAACCGATATTCCAACACGGTTCCAAATTGAGTCAAAAAAAGTACTATAGTACAAAAAAAGTCTAACAAAAGTATACCTTTAGTACATTTTATTGTTTTCATTAAGTACAGAAAAAGCACAAATATAGTACAGAAAAAGTACATTAAAAGTACAATAATAGTATAAAGTGCACAGGGCCAAATTGATGGTGTACTTTTTTTGTGCTTTTATACTTTTTTAGTACTTTTACAGGTAAGTCCATAAAGTACAAAAAAAGTACAAAAGTACAAAAAAAGTATGAAAATGGTACAGAAAAAGCAGGAAATTAGTACTGAAAAAGTAGGAAAAAAGTACCAATAAGGTAGGAAATTAGTACTGAAAAAGTAGTGGAAAAGTAGGAAAAAAGTACTAGAAAAGTAGGAAATTTGTACTGAAAAAGTATCAAAAAAGTAGGAAAATGGTATTGAAAAGAAGGAAATTAGGACTGAAAAAGTAGGAAAAAAGTACCAATAAGGTAGGAAATTAGTACTGAAAAAGTACTAGAAAAGTAGGAAAATAGTACTAAAAAAGTAGGAAAATAGTACTAAAAAAGTAGGAAATTTGTACTGAAAAAGTATAAAAAAAAGTACTGAAAAAGTAGGAAAAAATTACCAAAAAAAGGGACTTAATTTAATGGTGTAGGAAATTAGTTCTGAAAATATAGGAGATAAGCTTAAATGAGAATACTGCATGCTTAAACAATACATACATCAGTCCCATTCCAAGAGAAATGCACAATTGTATCAAGTGAAAACAAACATTGAAATACAAGATTAGTTATCCAATCACAATTCCACTGAGTATAATTTCATGCCATAGTAAAGTCTTGATCTAATAAGCTCGAAATTTGTTTAAGGGTGAGGTTAAGGATTTACAGATGGACATCTATGTATAAGGGCAATAACTTTTGATAAATTATTCTAATATTTTTTTCAAGCAGGAAAACACAATTTTATATCATGTGTATGTAGGAGATCCAGACAAAAAAAATATACTATTCTAAATAAAAAGGGCAGTAACATTTGTAAAAATTGTTGAATCATAATTCCTCTTGAGGAAACACAACAAAAAAATGTAAATAAAAAACAATGCATAAATGCATACTGAATACAATGAAGTATGGTATATGCATAATGTTGCTTGCTTAAACTGGTCAAATCCAAGTAAGTGAGAATTCGAAAAATAAAATGTCTGATTCTCTTCATTCCTTTTTTGCTTTATGCGAATCATTGCCCTCAATTCGGACCACAAAGCAATATCTTTAAGCTTTCCCTCACTTCAGAATGTACTGCATAATCTGTTGGAAGAAAGAGAAAATTTAAAAAAATATTTTTTATATCAAAACTTAGAATAATTGTGAAGATTTGTTTAATATAAAAATGTAGATAATTTTCCTTATATATGCACCTGATCACTTTACTGTCATTTATTACATGCATGTCTGCTTGGAAGTCTTTTTATCAAGAAAAGCTAGCCACAGGTATACAAGTTTAAAGCTACAACATAAAACTTTTAATTATAAGGATAAGTACTTTAATAAAAATCAAGCTACTCCAGAATTCTCTGACAGTTTGTTTCATCTTAAATTATGCAACTAACTATCAAAATACTCCAAAACCCATATTTTTTTTATTCAACCATTTCTTGAGATCATTTTTTTGTGAATTGATCATGATCATGACATACAACAAATTTTCAATGGATTTTATTGACTTCGTTTTTGAATGTATTTTCTTCAAATTCCATATACTATAGTAGACAATTATTAGCTCGTTTACCGATATTTTTACATATATTCCCTAAAATAGATATACACATGTTGCGCGAAATGTGACGTTACTTTCGTTCTTATATTCTAACTTAAAAATGTCATTGCTATTTTTTTTGAAATTTTATGCAATATCTCTTGAAATCAACTACAGAAAATTCTGTAAATATTATCAGATGAATAAGCAAATAATTCTTCACATGTAAGTGAAATTTCAATAAATTCCATTGAAAAACGAAGTCATAAAAATTAATTGGAAATTTGTCAAACTGCATGAAATATTTAGAAGATATTACGAATTTACCGTTACGTGACAAATAAAAATGCAATATAACTACGTCGAAGTTCGTCAATAAAGAAATAAATTCTTCTTGTTCTCAATATTTGGGTGCTATCAATCAGGATGCTTATAAAATCCCAGGCGTATGGTAGCATAAATCTGTAAATTGAATACTTACGATTGAAACACACGTGGATCTAGCAGTTCCTTGTTTATTAAACTCGGGCCGTGTAAACTGTAATCGCGATCGGTGATGAATTCATTATGAAAACCCTGAAACACGAAGTAATCAAGTATTAATATTAACATGTGTAGGCCCCTATTCACCTATATAATGTGAAACGATGTAGGAACGTGCAGAAGACGAAATAGATTTAAATAATAAAATTGTAAACTTACCTGGTCGCGATATCTGTGATATTTTCGGGTGAAAATGAGCATTTGTCGCCAAAAACAACAAGAAAGCTGATATTCTTTGGCCACTTACTGACAGATAGTCGATCTTCTTCAGTTAGGCAAGAAAATGAATTTCGTTTTTAGGCTATTCTATATCAAAATCGTGTTTGTTTATGTTTCCTCCGTAGATAAACATCCGGTGAAATTCAAACATGGCTATCAGACTTCCCGCTAAAATCTCGCTGTTTGTTGCATCATGGGATAAAAAAAAGTTTTGTCGGAGATTTACTGTATCGATTTCATTCTTTTATTACTTGTTTTTTTATATTCTACTTCCTTAACCTCTATTGTTCCATACTTTTGGTATTACTACTTCAGCTTTTAAAGCTTGCACATTGCACAAAATGATCGCACGAAGCGAACTCGTCAAATCTCGGTAGATTCCGTAAACCGAAGTAAACAAACGAGATCACGGCCCCGAGGTCATAGGTGAACCGACCGATGGAAATCTGACACAGGTATACGCCTCGTCAGTACCTGTTATGTAATCCGGATGTTTTGTTTAAATGAGGGTAGGCACCTATGATCTGATCGTAGTGAAAGGCAGTCAAGCTTGACAATATAAATTGTTATAATTAACGCCGCGGGCATAAGACTTAGTCTAAGAGGGGCAATATGTGTACAGGTGAGACGGGAGGTACACAGGTAACTCCAATAAACAATAAAGCTAGGTATGATTTGCCATTACAGTCGACCGTCGCTTATATTAATTAACACCACGGGTGAAATTAACTTTCGGTACGACGTTAAGCATATATCCTGATCGCTTTGTTAGCTTAACACACAGGTTTCAAGATTTAGTTTAAAACAGTTTAAATATTTTTGATCGATCTTGGTGTTGCAGTTATTCAAGCCGTCTACTATATCAATTAAAATATTTATGATAGATCTTGGTATTGATCTTGATTTTTGTATACAATAGAGTATTTTATTTGTACACACAACACTTCTACGAGATCATTCTACAACAGATTAGAGTACAGCTACATTGTGTCGTTGTCCGAATTATCGTACGATATTGCTAAATAAATATCAGACAAATTAAAGTTTTCTTTTTGTGTTCACTTTCACCATTTCAATGAATGCGATGTAATTCTGATTTAAATACCGGAATATTGTTCCTTGATCATGCCTGTTTGATGTCAGTCAAGCCATATCGAGATCGAGATCATCACAGCGCTTGACTTCAATATACGTTTTACAAAGAAGCGTCCGAGTGACTATATCAGTATTACACATGTTTATATGAGTATATCGGTGAATATTTTGACCGAACACGACGTGATTTCGGGTACAATTATCAGATGTAATCTTAAAACCACGTATATCCAGCAAGTATATGATATGCAGACAAAGAGCAGGTGATTTTAATTTCATTTGAATGAATTAAAAGCGTATTACAGGCACGGGCACGGGCACGTGTGTTCGTAGAGTGATCCCCGATCTGGTAGAGGTTAACGTTTGGATAAACGAAATGTTTTAAACTCCGTTAAAGAGTTTATAATTAAAGCCAAAATACTGTAACTTCAAAGAACGATCTGGAACAAAATTTTTATAGAGCTAAGTTTTGACGTTCGTCACATGAACGTATATTAACATTCATCAATGTGAAGTTTATTACTAAATCACCGTTAAAATGTGTGAACCTTACTAACAAAGTACATTGAAGTGAAATACTTATGATAATAATTGTTGAATTTTAATTATTTTTAGATAAATTTCTGTGGTACTGATCAAAGTATGAAAAGTATTTTTTAGAACATAAAAAAGACAAAAAAAAACAACAAAAAACGAGATCAAAAACATTTGATATTACCAAATGATAATTTTTCAATATCTTATGTGATAGATATTTGTTGTGGTTAATCCTGGGTATTATTTTTTTTAGTCTTAGATTTGTAGTCGACTGAAAAAGTCAGATTTAATTTTGAAAATATTAATATGCTATAACCCCTCGCAATGTCTGAAAATATTCTAAGTCCATAATAAGTACCAAAAAAGCACAATGGCATTAGCTGAAAAATTCTAAGTCCCAAAAAAGTAGGAAAAAAGTACATCCATATTTTCACAATCTTTCAAAAAAATTCTAAGTCAGATTTTAGCACAAAAAAAGTACTCTGAAAAATTTCAGAGTCCAAATAAAGTACAGAAAAAGTACCCTGAAAAATTTCTAAGTCCAGAATAAGTACAAAAAAAGTACTCTGAAAAATTTCAGAGTCCAAATAAAGTACAGAAAAAGTACCCTGAAAAGTTTCTAAGTCCAGAAAAGTACAAAAAAAGTACTCTGAGAAATTTCAGAGTCCAAATTTAGTACAGAAAAAGTACTCTGAAAAATTTCTAAGTCCAGAAAAGTACAAAAAAAGTATACTTTTTTGGTACTTTTTCAAAAAAGTAGGAAAAAGTGTATACTTAAAGTAGCATAAAAGTATACTTTAGTGTGCTTTATTTCGGTATGGGATGTAACTGGACGGGATGGTAAAACAGGGCTACCTAGCTCTGAAGGCAGAATCAAACAATAATGTTGCTAGCTTTAGGGTATTAGACTGACAGTTATAGTAGGGTTTTACATTGGTATACATATCATAAATTTCTTTCATTAACCACTACTCTCTTTATAGATGGCGGATGTTGGATTGACGGAGGCTTACGAAGGCAGTGGGTATAAGTTTGAGATTTGGTTCCGAAGACGTTCCCTTGGGGAGAACTACATCTTACAGGCTCCTAGCTCTGATGTCCGTCATCAGTGGACTAAAGAAATCTCCCGTGTACTGTGGAATCAGGCACTAAAAAATAGAGGTAAGCAGACTCAGATACGTGGACCCAAGTAACAAGCTACATAACAAAGCTTGTAATATAATATGTACATGAAAATGGTGTAACTGAAATGGGGGCATGTGGTATCTGTGATATGTTTTTATGATATATTGTATCTGTCCCACAGAAAATCACATGACAGAGATGTTATCAATGGGAGTGGGAAACAAACCGTGTATGGATATCAAACCCAGCGCTAACAACATCCAGGACAGACTGCTGAACTACGCTGTGGGCAACAGGGGAGGTAAGTACGAGTGTCTTGTGTAGGGTAACAGGGGAGGTAAGTCCGAGTGTCTTGTGTAGGGTAACAGGGGAGGTAAGTCCGAGTGTCTTGTGTAGGTAACAGGGGAGGTAAGTACGAGCGTCTTGTGTAGGGTAACAGGGGAGGTAAGTCCGAGTGTCTTGTGTAGGGTAACAGGGGAGGTAAGTCAGAGTGTCTTGTGTAGGGTAACAGGGGAGGTAAGTCAGAGTGTCTTGTGTAGGGTAACAGGGGAGGTAAGTCAGAGTGTCTATTGTAGGGTAACAGGGGAGGTAAGTCAGAGTGTCTATTGTAAGGTAACAGGGGAGGTAAGTCAGAGTGTCTATTGTAGGGTAACAGGGGAGGTAAGTCAGAGTGTCTTGTGTAGGGTAACAGGGGAGGTAAGTCAGAGTGTCTTGTGTAGGGTAACAGGGGAGGTAAGTCAGAGTGTCTATTGTAGGGTAACAGGGGAGGTAAGTCAGAGTGTCTTGTGTAGGGTAACAGGGGAGGTAAGTCAGAGTGTCTTGTGTAGGGTAACAGGGGAGGTAAGTCAGAGTGTCTTGTGTAGGGTAACAGGGGAGGTAAGTCAGAGTGTCTTGTGTAGGGTAACAGGGGAGGTAAGTCAGAGTGTCTTGTGTAGGTAACAGGGGAGGTAAGTCAGAGTGTTTTGTGTAGGGTAACAGGGGAGGTAAGTCAGAGTGTCTATTGTAGGGTAACAGGGGAGGTAAGTCAGAGTGTCTATTGTAGGTAACAGGGGAGGTAAGTCAGAGTGTCTTGTGTAGGTAACAGGGGAGGTAAGTCAGAGTGTCTTGTGTAGGGTAACAGGGGAGGTAAGTCAGAGTGTCTATTGTAGGATTACAGGGGAGGTAAGTCAGAGTGTCTTGTGTAGGGTAACAGGGGAGGTAAGTCAGAGTGTCTTGTGTAGGGTAACAGGGGAGGTAAGTCAGAGTGTCTTGTGTAGGATTACAGGGGAGGTAATGAAGTATGCCATAGGATGTATCAATATTATTAGTCCCCAGTCAGTGAATCCGGGGCTACTAAGGTTTTTCTCCCGGTCCATAATTTGTCTCTGTATATTACAGGATGGGAAAATAACCATGATTTGAGCCTTTGTAAGTAGGATTTTGACTTTTTGTAGCTCGTACGAGAAACTCAGTGGCTGTTACATCATTCGAACACCTCCGCCAGGGAAACAAGCGTCCTCATTCCATCATCTCAGTCAGCAGTACTTCATCCTCCAGTAGTAGTCACTCTGGTATGTTCAGCATCCTCGGCCCAAACTTTGACATGACTGACAGTCCCCGTAGCCGGCAGTCGATTGCCTGTATGTCAAACGGTGAGTGTCATTGAGGACTCGGGGTTTGTAAAGTGGGATTTTGGTTGACTTGGTAACCAAAAACGGAACCAACCTTACTAGTGTTCTTAACCCAGTCATTTCTGGTTGATCAACATAGTAACAATTATAAAGAACAAAAACCTTTTCAATTTAGTAAAATAACTGTTTTTCACATCAAAATTTCATAATTTCAAGCAATTTCCAAACTATATAGGGTGACCTAAATCTTTCATTCCTGGAAAACTGTTAATTAACTTTAATTTTTACAAAGACGAGTTTTTTGTATCAAATTTGATGTGTTTTATCATTGATTGTAGAAAGTGGAATAGGAACAGACTTGTCCGGGTCAGAAAATGACCGTCAGGGTAGTTTGGACATCTCAAGACGAGGGTCCAACAGTAGACATTACCATCCACAATCCAAACTGATTCTGTCCAACGCCAATAGCAACGAACCTGTCAGTACAGATGTAAGTTTCTACAGTTCAGTTGTTTCCCCCTTTCTCAATTAGCTATCCTCCCTATCAGTCCCCTATTGGTGAACCTTGAGAGACTATAAGTTTACTCTCCATCCATTTTATAAGTATGCTCGTAACACCAAAGTTTGTCAGCGTTCTAGCAGCTTCATGATCCTTAAGGGATTTTTTTTTTCAAATTTCACAAAATGATAAAGGACCACATAATATCTCTGGCAAGTTTTATTTTCAGGGTTTTTGTGTCAAGGTCACTGTTATTATTTTCAGCAGGGGCCAGTAGGGGACATGTATTTCTTTAGCAATACCCAGTATGCTTGTTAAAATATATGATAACTGTTGGTGTTCCTTTATTATTTAAAGGAGAATGTTTACTTTGATGCAGTATTAGTAAATTAACATTTTTAATTATCTTAAAGGGTAAAGTTACGTTTGATTGGTGAATGAATTATCTGTTAATCTGAGTCTCCTACACACATAAGTTATTGGTAAATTCCAATGTTACAGGTATGACACAAGGTACAGGACTAATTACATACTACCTGGTAGTCTTTCAACATGAGCTGGATCAAAGTCAGCCCTTCACCACAGAGAGGACACCCCTCACCAGTCTGGACTGAGGTCAGGGTTCATCGACATTGGGGATCAATTGGACCTGACTACATATCAACTGGAGTCAGATTTCAGGACATGAAAAGAACCCTGTGAACAGTGCTTTGAGGCCAAAAGGCCATTGCTCAACAATCCTACAACTGGATCATAACTTCCATGTTGCAATCATCTGAGGACAATACACATTTTCAGGCCACATTGCCAAAGCACATATACAGATCAGAGGGCAATATAAATCATAAAATGTGTCTGTCTCGGGCCAATACACATGTAGTGGTCTAAGGCCAATATGTACTAGTAGGCATGGAAGGGGAGACAAATCCCATGCTGAGAGATTCAACTAACAAATAGATCTGATGGTATATTTATTGACTGTTGTTGTTGATCAGTGTATGAGTCACACAGGTGGAATGAGTTGAGGTGTGGGACCAATTGTTTTTAACCAAACACAACAGAAAAATACTCCATTGTTAATTCAGTAGATAATTGTGATTTCTTTACTTATTTTTTCGATGTTGTCAATATGTAGTGACTATGAACAGTTACTGGATTATCTCCCTTCTTAAGAAGAATCTCGCTGTGCGGTGTTAGACCTACTGCTTTATAGAGCAGCGTCTGTGAACAAAAAAATATTGTTTTAAAAGTATGTAGGCATTGGCACCAAAGAATCAAGAAAGAAAAAAAGAAAGAAAAAGGGGGAATAAAAAAGCCCCAAAACCCAGTTATTATGATAATTAGATAAGTCATTTCTAACTTAATTAATTACAATTGCATGCTTTATTCTGAAGTATAAAATTGAAAATTAAAATTAAATTTTAAGCAGATTTTTTTTAGAATTAAAAAAAAAATGTACCAGAGTGAGATAATCCAGTAGCAATTCTAAACACTGTTCCATGTTGGTGTTCATGAATCATACAGATCTGTATGTGACTTTCGATAAGTTAAGATTCACAAAAATAGCTACTGATTTATTGTGTTAGAATTTAACACAACAACATTTGGAGTGATATGACCACCTACCTTCCTATTCCTTCAGGATAGAACATGCAGAAGGAATGGTCAATAGGTAGAACCAGTCATACTTGTTAATACAGAATTGTCTATAGGTAGAGCGGTCATACTTGGTAATACAGAATTGTCTGTAGGTAGAGTCGGTCATACTTGGTAATACAGAATTGTCTGTAGGTAGAACCGGTCATACTTGGTAATACAGAATTGTCAATAGGTAGAACCGGTCATACTTGGTAATACAGAATTGTCTGTAGGTAGAACCAGTCATACTTGGTAATATAGAATTGTCAATAGGTAGAACCGGTCATACTTGGTAATATAGAATTGTCTGTAGGTAGAGTCGGTCAAACTTGGTAATACAGAATTGTCTATATGTAGAGCGGTCATACTTGGTAATATAGAATTGTCTATAGGTAAAACGGTCATACTTGGTAATACAGAATTATCTATAGATAGAACCAGTCGTACTTGGTAATACAGAATTGTCTGTAGGTAGAACCAGTCATACTTGGTAATATAGAATTGTCTATAGGTAGAAATGGTCATACTTGGTTATACAGAATTGTCTATAGGTAGAAATGGTCATATTTGGTTATACAGAATTGTCTGTAGGTAGAGCGGTCATACTTGGTAATACAGAATTATCTATAGGTAGAGTCGGTCATACTTGGTAATACAGAATTATCTATAGGTAGAACCGGTCATACTTGGTAATACAGAATTGTCTATAGGTAGAGTCGGTCATACTTGGTAATACAGAATTGTCTATAGGTAGAGTGGTCATACTTGGTAATACAGAATTATCTATAGGTAGAACCGGTCATACTTGGTAATACAGAATTATCTATAGGTAGAGCGGTCATACTTGGTTTATAATTATCTATAGGTAGAGTCGGTCATACTTGGTAATACAGAATTGTCTGTAGGTAGAGTCAGTCATACTTGGTAATACAGAATTGTCTATAGGTAGAACCGGTCATACTTGGTAATACAGAATTGTCTATAGGTAGAACGGTCATACTTGGTAATACAGAATTATCTATAGGTAGAACCGGTCATACTTGGTAATACAGAATTGTCTATAGGTAGAACGGTCATACTTGGTAATACAGAATTGTCTATAGGTAGAACGGTCATACTTGGTAACACAATCAAGAGTATTATGTATTTTCAAATTGTTACTGATGGAACAACAACAAATTCAAAACAGTGTAGTCCTGATGTATTTGTACATTAATTTATTTTTGTGTTGTATGTTTAATATTTATTTTCTAGATAACTTCACACCCTGTATGGCAATAGATATTAATTATCAGTCGTTCATGGTGTGGTTCTGATCATTCCTCATTATACAACTACATACATGACCAGATATACCAAAGATTTCTGTTACAGTTCACAATGTTTATATATCAAACCCCTAAACCACAAGGCCACAAAGTAGACTAGGTAAAAAGTGTTCACTGCCATGTAAGCTCATCTCCCGTCTGTCTGTTTGTCTGTTTGCTGGGTTTATTATTCCGTGAACAGATACGGTCATTCTGAGGAGGGGTTTCGTACAAATCTGTTATCAAGTACAAACTTATAAACTGTTATTGTATTCCGCCTAAATCCTGTAGTAAACACCCCATTTACAGCTACTTTTGAAAGTGGGGACAGCTTCATTTAATATCGAATTAATTAAAAAAAAAGTAGATAAAAACTGGAGACTAGTATATTGATCTATTATAGTAGACATTTGTTAACCTATCATCAGAATCAGGAAGTCTGAATTTCATTGGTCAATAACTTAGTATTAAGTACGACACAGCACAGGATAATTAAACAATATACTTTGGACTTCAGTATGTTACACTTTATGACGCGGCCAGGTTGACTGGTGGTATCAGAGGAGTATAGAATTTACAATTTAAAAATATTTGTACAAAGTGATAAATTATTATAGTTCACTTTCCTTGTCTCGGTGTGTACACATAAAAATATGTGTCAAAATAATTGTGAAGTATTGTTGATTTTCTTTCTGTTTTGTCACACACTACATGTAAGATAACTATTATCGTATTAGCTGTTTTTACAGTGTACGTTTCTGTCTTCCTTATCACAAATCATGTCAAATCAGGAGAGGTACCCAGCTTCCATCTTAGTGCCAACACCATTGTTTTTATGTTGATATTACAGAAATATTGTGTTTATCAAATCAAAGTTTATATGTAAGTTTATCTTTGGCGATATCTTCTTGTTACACATTCATGGTAAAATTTTATGTCTGAGTGTAAAAATTTGACTCTGGCTTCTGTCTGCTGCTGTTGATTGGCTGGTTAATTGAATTCTATATACGGATAACTTTATTCATGAGAACCCTTTGTGGTGCGGAGTCTGGAGCCTTAATTCTGTAGCCTCAAGATAATTCAGTGACCTGGTTTAAGAGTGATTGAAGACTGTTGATGATATGTATAGTTTTTGTGTAGTAATTGGATTCTACAGACTACAATAGTTATTGACAGTTATATACAGTAACTAAACAACCACTTGATATTACAGAGATATGCAAATAGCTACTGATGTTTAGTTTGAATTAAAATTGATATTTAAGAGAAATGATCATTTTCCAAACAATTTTCCCTTCTCAGGAATGTTTGTGGTGAAGTTTTAAGCTGAAAATTTATGAAGCTGCTCAAAGCACTTAGTATATTCAGGATATTGCTTAAAGGACTAGAATTGATGATGGATGTCAGGATTACGTAAGCTGACTAGAATTTATTTACTAATGTACATTTAACTGCATGCCTGTGTACAAGGGCCATTTCTGTGGGGAGACCAATGTTTGCTGTAAACATACAGGATTGTCCGTTCCTTCCCCAGCCGATGTTTGCTGTAAACATACAGGATTATCCGTTCCTTCCCCTGCCGATGTTTGCTGTAAACATACGGGATTGTCTGTTCCTTCATTATTTGTTGAAAATGTGCAATAATACTGGTCACTAGATCTGTACTCATCAACTTCTCTCGTTACCATGGTCACACTGTCCTCATCTCACTATCAGTCTGTCAGTATCACCATGGTAATCAATGTGTTACTGATGTGATCACCATGGTTACACCTATAGTTGCCATGGTAACATTATCACATCTCAGTGTGTCATTAATGTGTTACACCATGATCACCATGGTAACAGTGTGTCTGTTGTCATGGTATGTATTATTACTGTTGGTGTAGTACTGTTTGTCTCCATGGTAAATTGTGTGTGTTGCTATGGCAATACTTACATGATATGTTGTACCTATTGTGGTTGGTGATTGATCTTTTATTCATAATGAATTATATATCTGTAAGGTCTCTATCTAATCCTGGAGACTGATTATACACAGACCTCTGTATGTGGTAGGGTGCCGATGTTACAGTGATCACGTGGTTGATTTAGGGAGTCAATCTCCAGGACGCTTCCACATATTTGTGTTATCATGGAAACCATACTAATTTGAATAGTTTGGTGCTTTTTTGGTTTCCAGGGAACTTCAGCATTAGGAAACAAAACATGAATGTTCATTGATGAGGCCCTGTCCAACAACATTTGTGTAATATGTGATATTTTGATAAAATTTGTACATAAAAGTCACTTTCTCTTAGTGCTAGCTCCTTGTTGAAGCATACATTGATATAAGAAAAATGTAAATTAATTTTCTGTAATAAAGAAGTTGAAAGTATTTATTTTGTTGTAGTCATTATTTTGTACAATTGTGTTAGTATTATACGCTGTGTACTGTCAGATTTACTTGAATATTATTGGAAATGATCCATGAAATGAATATGGTCGTGGTATGAAATAAGGTACATGTAAAATATGCGCCATCCAGAGAATGTTTTGTTCAGTTTTGCACTCAGACTTGTGGTATCCATCACTCAGACTTGTGGTATCCGTCTCTCAGACTTGTGGTATCCGTCACTCAGACTTGTGGTATCCGTCACTCAGACTTGTGGTATCCGTCACACGCGTGTGAGGGATTCATTCCATCAAGCAAATCGTTTACTACTATTGAAAATGTCAGTAAATCTTTTCAGCTGACGTGAAACATTACACCATCCCGACCTGTGATGCCAGTTGATTGATCAGTTTTATCAACTGATATACCTAATATGATTTAAAGGCACTTTACACTTAAAATACGCCATACATGTTTTTTCGCGCCATAGCAAAATGTAAATATTGTTTTCACGAAATAAAAGGCTTGTTCACTTAGGAAATGCATTATACAAGACCACATGAAGTTTTATGTCAATAAAAATGTATTTAGGAAACTGACAGAATTACATATGTAGTTGCAGTTTTAAGTCGATTTCAGGTCAAGGGAAACAACTCTTACATTTACAATATTTTAAGTTTTTGTTTTTCTCTCTAAAGCAAAGTGTGTTTATTTGACATATGAATAATAAGAACACAAAGCCAGTCATGCATACAAATGCAGTATGCGACAAAATTCACAAATTCATAAATAGACGATTTATACATGATGTTGAGGAGTATTTTGAATGAAAATGTATTAAACGATTGGTTTCTTAGCAATTTTTTAATGAAATTGCATTTCTATATTCCATGTTACATACACAATAAAATAGGAATCATAAACAAAAGAGCATAGATACAAATGATTTAACAAACATCATTTCTTAAAATAATCTTTAAACTCATCATTTTAATGATAGATCTCTGGCTACAAAGTCTCAAAACAATCAAACCTATGGTATTTAAGGATAGACCTCTGGCTACAAAGTCTCAATACTATCAAACCTATGGTATTTAAGGATAAACCTCTGGATACAAAGTCTTCATGCATTGGTAGAGTTCGCAGAGACAAAACACAAATAATCAACATTTCAGTGGAAAATTAAGAAAACAAGCATGCTGGGTATTCCTAAACAATACATATCCCCTACCGGCCCCCGCTAGAAAAAGTAACAGTGACCTTGACCTTGCCCCCGAACCCCTGAAACTCGAACTTAATCTGTAGCTACTCATATACTGAGGTTACTTTCCAACGTTAACCAATATTTTTTGAAGCAAGGCTGAGAAAAAAAAAGTAGAAAAATGAGTGGACGGACTGACAGACAGACGGCCAGACGGACGGGGAGGACACCTATAGGCCGCCCCCAACTGATAACGAAGTGAAACATTTGATCCAGACCAGTGATGGTGTTGATATCTATGAAAAACATGGTGGCCACTATATATGATAAATGTTTTCCGGACGGTAGAGAAAGGTATTCAGACTATTGGGAATCCTATGATTTTTTCTTGGGGGACGAGACCACTCCATTCAGACCTTCTGGGGGATCGGATACAGTATTACGGACCCTAACTGCTATTCCGTAATCATCTTTGATCATATCAGCGATTTATAATTGATAAGAAGAAAGGTTGGCATATAATCTCTGTCTAAATCTTTTTGTAAGGCACATAGACAGTTTTAACTGATGCAGGACAACAGCAGCAGTAGAGAACCAAACAACACACTCCGATGAGAAGGAGGGTAACCGAGACAAAGATGGCTACATGTACCTTCGCTCCGACGCTCATGTCGATCCAACCAGCTTCCAAACCTGAATACATAAATGTAAACAATACAACGAGTACATAAACGACACTGTATGTTAATGGATTTTATGTATTATAACAGCTAAATGTTTAAAACAAAACAGTCGATTCAAAAATATGGAATAAAGAACACTTGTTCATGACGGGAATTCGTTCTTCTGGCGACGTGGACATGATATTGTCACTTAATGTGAGTTATTCTAACCAATGTGAGTTATTATAACAAATGTGAGTTATTCTAACATCAG
The DNA here is from genome assembly GCF_902652985.1 of Pecten maximus. Lineage (NCBI taxonomy): Eukaryota > Metazoa > Mollusca > Bivalvia > Pectinida > Pectinidae > Pecten > Pecten maximus. The sequence continues at coordinate 29,774,258 of NC_047025.1, forward strand.
GGAAAATGATATCCTGATATTAATTATTACAGGGGGATAAGATACCTGGACATCCAGCGAGTTCAGCAGACTCGTCCGATTTGTCGCGGCAGTTTGGCACACCGTCACATACCAAACTTCGGTCCAGGCAAAATGTCTCCATGCACTTGAAGTCATTGTTTGGACAGGAATCAGAATCAGACTTATTTTCAACGACTGGAAGAAATGAAGCTAATGAACAGGACAATACGTTGACAAGAGTGTGACAATACGTTGTCAAGTGTGTGACAATATGCCGTGATATGTGTGACAATACGTCGTCAAGTGTGTTACAATACGTCGTCAAGTGTGTGACAATACGTCGTGATGTTTGTTACAATACGTCGTCAAGTGTGTGACAAAACGTCAAGTTTGTGACAATACGTCGTCAAGTTTGTGTGACAATGCGTCGCCAAGTGTGTGTGACAATACGTCGTCAAGTTTGTGACATTACGTCGTCAAGTTTGTGTGACAATACATCGTTAAGTGTGTGTGACAATACGTCATCAAGTGTGTGACAATATGTCGTCAAGTGTGTGACAATACGTCGTCAAGTGTGTGACAATACATTGTCACGTGTGTGACAATACGTCGTCAAGTGTGTGACAATACGTCGTCAAATGTGTGACAATACGTCGTCAAGTGGAAGACAATACGTCATCAAGTGTGTGACAATACGTCGTCAAGTGTGTGACAATACATCGTAAAGTGTGTGACAATACGGTGTCAAGTGTGTGACAATACATACGGTGTCAAGTGTGTGACAATACGGTGTCAAGTAAGTGACAATACGTCGTCAAGTGTGTGACAATACGGTGTCAAGTGTGTGACAATACGTCTTGAGATGTGTGATAATACGTCGTTAGATGTGTGACAATACGTCGTCAAGTGTGAGACAATACGTCGTCAAGTGTGTGACAATACGTCGTCAAGTGTGTGACAATACGGTGTCAAGTGTGTGACAATACGTCGTCAGGTGTGTGACAATACGTTGTCAAGAGTGTGACAATACGTCGTCAAGTGTGTGACAATACGTCGTCAAGTGTGTGACAATACGTCGTCAAGTGTGTGACAATACGTCGTCAAGTGTGAGACAATACGTTGTCAAGTGTGAAACAATAGTTCGTGATGTGAGTGACAATACGTCGTCTAGTTTGTAACAATACGTCGTCAAGTGTGTGACAATACATCGTAAAGTGTGAGACAATATGTCATGATGTGTGTGACAATACGTTCGGTGTCAAGTGTGTGACAATACGTCGTGAGATGTGAGACAATACGTCATGATGTGTGTAACAATACGTCGTCACGTGTGTGACAATACGTCGTCAAGTTTGTGACAACACGTCGTCAAGTGTGTGACAATACGTGAAGTGTGTAACAACACGTCGTCAAGTGTGTGACAATACGTCGTCAAGTGTGTGAGACAATACTTCGTGATGTGAGTGACAATACGTCGTCAAGTTTGTGTGACAATACGTCGTCAAGTGTGTGAAAATACGTCGTCAAGTTTGTGACAACACGTCGTCAAGTGTGTGACAATACGTCGTCAAGTGTGTTTGACAATGCGTCAAGTTTGTGTGACAATACGTCGTCAAATGTGTTACAATACGTCGTCCAGAATGTGAAAATACGAGGTCAAGTCTGTGACAATACGTCGTCAAGTTTGTGTGGCAATACGTCGTCAAGTGTGTGTGATAATGCGTCCTCAAGTATGTGACAATATGGTGTCAAGTGTGTGACAATACGTCGTCAAGTATGTGACAATACGTCGTCAAGTGTGTGTGACAATGCGTCGTCAAGTGTGTGTGACAACGCGTCGTCAAGTGGTCGACAATACGTCGTCAAGTGTGTGACAATACGTCGTCAAGTTTGTGACAATACGTCGTCAAGTGTGAGACAATACGTCGTCAAGTGTGAGACAGTACGTCGTCAAGTGTGTGACAATACGTCGTGATGTGTGTGACAATACGTCGTCAAGTGTGAGACAATACGTCATGATGTGTGTGACAATACGTCGTCAAGTGTGTGTGACAATGCGTCAAGTTTGTGTGACAATACGTCGTCAAATGTGTTACAATACGTCGTCAAGTTTGTGTGGCAATACGTCGTCAAGTGTGTGTGATAATGCGTCCTCAAATATGTGACAATATGGTGTCAAGTGTGTGACAATACGTCGTCAAGTATGTGACAATACGTCGTCAAGTGTGTGTGACAATGCGTCGTCAAGTGTGTGTGACAACGCGTCGTCAAGTGTTCGACAATACGTCGTCAAGTGTGTGACAATACGTCGTCAAGTTTGTGACAATATGTCGTCAAGTGTGAGACAATACGTCGTCAAGTGTGATACAGTACGTCGTCAAGTGTGTGACAATACGTCGTGATGTGTGAGACAATACGTCATGATGTGTGTGACAATACGTCGTCAAGTGTGTGACAATACGTACGGTGTCAAGTGTGTGACATACGTCAAGTGTGTGACAATACGTCGTGATGTGTGTGGCAATACGTCGTGAGATGTGTGACAATACGTCGTGAGATGTGTGACAATACGTCGTCAAATGTGTGACAATACGTCGTCAAGTGTGACAATACGTCGTCAAGTGTGTGACATTACGTCGTCAAGTGTGAGACAATACGTCGTCAAGTGTGTGACAATACGTCAAGTGTGTGACAATACGTCGTCAAGTGTGTGACAATACGTCGTGAGATGTGTGACAATACGTCGTCAAGTGTGTTTATCTGATTACTAGAATCATACATTTCAATGCGTTGGGTTCTTAAACTTAACCGTTTTACATTAAAATGCGCCGACCATTGACAACTGATTATCGCGTGGTCTATATTTTCCAATTGTTTGAAAAATGATAACCAATGCATTCCTAGCACTAGCCCCTCTAACTCTTACGATTATTACCGAACTGTACCTCCAAGTGACGTAGCATCGATGATGAACCCCTCGCTCGATGTCACATATTGACTTTTGAATCTGATGGTCAGTGTATCAGAACTGGACAAGTACTGTTTTGGTAGTATCTGACCACAAAGACCTTGTGTAGGTGTCAGTTCCGACGATTTGATGCTAGCACCTGAAATCAGAAGCAGAAGTACTGTTACGCGAAACAGCCACTTCCGGAATACAATCTATAGCTACTCAAAGTAAAATGGCGACTAGTACTGTTTGTCGTCCAGGCATTGCTTATAAACCTATTTATATGTATATCATTCCTACACTCTCGGACTTCAGTGTATAAAAACACCATCTTATACTCAGGTTAGTGTACACATCTCTCTTTAAAGTTATACCTGATTTAGCCATATATGGCCAGTTTTTTAATTGAAGAATGTACATGTACGATGGGAGCTTATCTGTGGTGAAGTGCCCTTTATTTTTGTCAGCAAACATATCTCTAGATTTGTGGTTCCGGTTTGTAGAACTTTCAATACGTTACTCACCATCATAGATCCTAAGCACATCGTCACATATAATTAATTTCGAGCGACCAATATCAAACTTCTGGAACGAGATCGACACCACGTGATGAGCTGGTGCCTCTAGTGTGACGTCACAGTGCCATCCTTGTTTGTAAAACAAGTCTCGTGTCAACGCAAGTCTCTGAAACAAGGGCAGTTTGATCTTGTTGCTGCAGTGATCCTCTAAGTACTCTGTAACACACCAGTATATTACAATATATAATGGTAACTACAGTCAGGAATGTGGCATTGAAAATATAGTAGAATGGAACATGTGGCCAAGAAGAAAGTATGCTCGAAATATCGAAGACAGCCATTGCTATATCATACATGTACATGTATCTTGTATGGAATATTTGCTTTTTGTTTGTTTTTGTTTTGTTTTTATTGTTGTTGTTTTCCCGGTGGGTTTTGTAAAGGATTTGACGGGCTCTATGCAATATATAGGTGTAACCTACTGCGTTCATACTGATATGAATAATATTTAATGGTTTTGATGTTATCTCGGGCGCCATTAATACAGGCTGGTAATGCATGTCTGTTGAATATCCTTTCTGTTCTTCAATTATAAAAGTATGAATACTACGATTCTTTTTTTTATTTTGGCGCACACAAAGCTACAGATCTATTTACAGTCTGACTTCCGGTGTATTTTCAAGTTTTGCTTAATACGTTCGTTCGAATAAATCACTTGAGTTATACATTTTGTTCCGTACTAATATATGAATACCTGACTTCCGATCTCTACCCCATCTGTGTCCACTGACCAGTCCGAAAATACAGATAATCCAGACGAGCTGGGCGAGGGATTTATCCACCATATCTTGACCACTATGAGTGGAGTACACACCTTAGGACCGATAAACTTCTACACTGTCTCGACTACAGATAAGGCCGTCTATAACTTATATTATGGCGTGAGTATGCGTACTTTATTTTTGATAACTGCGTCTTTTGAGAGCAGGATAATGTTAAGTCACGTGAGGGTTGGGTAAATAATTCACAGTATGTCAGTGACGAGACTGGGGAACTAGAAATATTAACTTCCAACCTTGTACAGAACTGATTCAAATCACGGACCACCGTGTGTCTCCATAACAGATTCACACTATACTAGGTGTATGATTAAGGGCAGTGGTATTGCATCTAGTAAAGGTATTAGTTAAAACTACATATTATATTATCTAGCCAAAATAACATCTCTTAGAAATCTTTGGACAAAATCATGTTCTGTCTTTAAGACATGCATGGGAAATTAATAGGTTAACTGCTTTTTTTGTTTAGATGTACTTTAAATGTATATATATTACTTGTATAGCCCCACCCAAATACATCTATTAGCGGTATAGCCTTGCCCCAATACAAGCAATATGAGCAGTCTATAGTTCCAGCAAAAAACACCAATTAGCTGTGTAGCCCCGCCCTCAACACACCAATTAGCTGTGTAGCCCCGCCCTCAACACACCAATTAGCTGTGTAGCCCCGCCCTCAACACACCAAATAGCTGTGTTGCCCCGTCCTCAACACACCAATTCGCTGTCTAGTTCCGCCCTCAATACACAAATAGGCTGTTTTGTCCCATCCAAATAACCAATAAACTGTCTAGTCCCAGCCAAATACACCAATTAGCTGTCTAGTCCCAGATAAATACACCAATAAGCTGTCTAGTCCCACATAAATACACCAATTAGCTGTCTAGTCCCACATAAATACACCAATTAGTTGTCTAGTCACACATAAATACACCAATTAGCTGTCTAGTCCAACACAAATACACCAGTTAGCTGTCTGGTCCCACCTTAATACACCAATTAGCTGTATAATCCCGCCCGAATACATCTATTGGCGGCTTAGTCCCGTCCCAATTCATCTATTAGCTGGCTAAACCCGCCTAAATACACGATGTCCAGAAAGTATAGGACGGAAGTGGCTTGTCCTTGATATTGACAAGATAAGTTTGCGTCTGTGATTAGTTGTCTACTTCCAGGAACTTCGTTCTTTTGCGATGCGAGTTTGAATACTTGGTGAATCGTAAGAGCGAAAGGCTATGAGAAGATCGTGACCAGTATTTAAAAGTTTTGAATTGTAATAACGTTCCCTTACTATCGTAATCACGTAATAGCATTAATACACGGAAAGAGCTGTGTGAACACATCACACGTCACTAACGGTGTCTATGACCGGAAGTACGCAGTACTATGGACATCGTCAGAGACTGCAATGTCGAAGACCGAGTATTGTTTCCTTACAGTCATAAGACAATGGATTAGTGAGACAGGGCCAGAGGAAAAATGAATTTGATTAAACATACACAGAGAAATGCTTAAATCTAGGCGGACAACTGATCGGTAGTTGAATGTCCGATCGGTTAACATGCCTTTTTACCGCCCCCACACAAGTGATAGAGGGCAGCGATCGGACCTCGGCGACATAGCAGCAAATATGTCGAATAACCTCCCAGAGTGTCAAGGAAGGACTGTATCGCAGTTTGTGGTATTTTAAAGAGCCACTACACATTGGAAGATGTATATCAATATTCACAATACCATCTTAGGGAGTTCCCGATTATATATGTGTGTAAACACCGTCTAAACTAAAAGTTGTGTACTGGGGATGAACTCCTTGGTGCAGCGCCATTTGTTTTTTATTGCGCATTTTTGCCTGGACAAGGAGCATTGCCTCGCTACGGAGGATAATCAACATGTCAGGTTGTGAACACGGAGTTGGGTGTGACTAGGGGGGAATTAGGGAAAACATCATCATCAAAAATGAAAATATGAAAATAATAATTAATGAAGATAAGTTTCAAGAAATAGAAATATAGCATACAGTTAATATTATATGGTAAAATTATGATAATTTAAAATTGAATTATTCAAACATCTACCCCCTCCGTCGGGTCCCCTAGTAATGTACCAAACTGAAGTGTTTTATACACAGATACAATGGGTTTTGATATTTTTTGTACCTATATGGTAGTCACGTTGGGTTCCGACAGCAGTCTAACACTGGGAGTTGGTTTATAATCAACATGGATACGTACGCTTTCCTATTGATTCTCTTACATGTTCCGTTTATTGACGGCAGAAATGAAAGATGTAAGTACGTTACATTATTTACTGAAAAGGAGGACAGTATATTACATTATTTACTGAAAAGGAGGGCAGTATATCACATTATTTACTGAAAAGAAGGGCAGTATATCACATTATTTACTGAAAAGGAGGGCAGTATATTACATTATTTACTGAAAAGGAGGGCAGTATATTACATTATTTACTGAAAAGGAGGACAGTATATTACATTACTTACTGAAAAGGAGGGCAGTATATCACATTATTTACTGAAAAAGTTGTAAGTAGTTATTTACATTATTTACTGAAAAGGAGGGCAGTAAATTACATAATTGTGTAACTGAAAAATAGTTAAGTACGTTACATTATTAACTGAAAAGGGAGGTCAGTACATGTATTTTACATTATTTACTGAAAATGATATAAGTACGTTACATTATTTAGTAGAAATGATGTCAGTATACAATATATTACATTATTGAAATTTTTTGGTGTAAATATGCTACATTATTTGCTGAAAAGGATGTTTGTAAGTTACATTATTTACTGAAAAGGGTGTAAGCATGTTACATTATTTACTGATAAAGCTGGAAGTATATTACACTATTTACGAAGATAAAAAATGCAAAAGTTAGCTTGTTAGTAATTATGCTATCGTTATTAATTCTGGACTTATTAGTTCATCATTTGTGTTTCTATTGAAAATGTTCGCAAAGTTTCTTATTAAGATTACCACTGATGTTTGGAGAAAACCAGATGTGTTATGTGGGAAAGTTCAATAGTTCGATGTTCTTTTAGGCAAATGATATATCAAATGACTGTACGGATTGAATAAATTTAATACAAGTCAGTTCATGAGAAAATAATTTATTCTATAGGAGTCGTGAGAATTTCTGTTACGACCCAACGGGGTTTACTACCAAGACGACAGAATGACGTCATAGTTCATGATGTTATGGTGTATCATGTACATTACATAGAGACCAGCTATGTTATACTAACATGTCTATAATGTTAATTCCACAGATTTTGTGACGGAGTCTTGTGGCCACGTGCTTGGTCCCGACTTCGGGGCTTACCTCGAGTTCGACAGAGACCTGGTTTTTAACGAGAAGTCTAAACCCAAGGTCAATGTTGCACAACAACTCAAAGGTCAATTGTTGGAATGTACCGTTATTGTCCGAGGTATGCCGGCTACTCCCGGAGTCTTCCCGCCAGAAAAGCGCTACATGGGTATTTATTGGCGGGAATTTCTTATTCATGACCCCAAGGTGAAAAAGAAGCTCGGGTCGACGACCGCAAAGGATTGTGGGAAGGCATATGTGACTATGTACAATGGTAAAGATAAAGCCGCAGCTACCCAGTTTTTCACGCTGTGTGGGGTGGATACTGTATCGCCGTCCTATGAGTGGGTGGGGGAATATATCACACTTTACTTCTACCTTGACTACCGAAACCCCGCCCTTGGCAACGGGACGACGGTGCCACCGGATCCGTCTGCTACGGTTGATCCTAAAGCCACCACACCAGTTGATAACTTCGACTACCCCGAGGTTTTCTTCAAACTCGACATCACGTCGTTTAGTTACGGTAAAGGCTAATTTCGGTGTTTAGAAAATATACAAAAAATAAATGTTGTTTTAAGCGGTATACAGTTCTGGAAATTGGTATCTGGATGCGATTTATTTCTGTTTCTTTATCCGATTTTAAGATCTTAAAAGAAAGTCATGGATGTGCATATGCCAATTTCAAAACACGCTCTATTTTAGTTACTTCACGTATATGTTTAGCTTCATGTTAGAAATCCTCTAACGGTAACCATGATAATATTTTCAGCGTGTAACGAAACGGTCGAAGATGTAGTGATGATGTGTAATGAAAGCAAGCGCTGTCTGGACGACTCTCTACGTTGCGACTACTGGTATTCCAAGAATTGTCTCAATGAGTTCTTCCCCAAAGACTCCTCTGACGTCAGTAAGAAGTATCCCGGAAGCTGTGGAAGTACGTATTCATATTAACATGAATTAGAAATTATAATAAGGATACTGTATATACTTTAACAGCAAATATTCACCGAGACATTGTACGTCAGCTATTTGTTTACCGGAAGTTGTGAGATAAATCATAAGTTGTTGCAGTAAACATGTTGTATGTACACACACGCTATCAACTTGCCAACCGGAAGTTGTGAAATAATTAATAAGTTGCTGCAGTAAGTAATTCAAAATATGTCAGCATGTTCTATTCGTAAGGGACTAAGACTTAGCAAAACAAAATGTTATTTGCAAATGTTGTAGACGAAACGACAACAAAATGGAGATTCGTTTGTAGAAATGTCGTCTTTACCTGTCACTCGAGACTTTGAAAACATTGTAACTTGTACACACATGCCGTCTGTATACAAACACGTACAACGAGTTTCTGACCACACACGTGTATATCATATCTAATACGACACTTCTAATCATATGTGGCGCGTTCATGGTAACACACATACACAATTTCTATAATTACAGGGTTCAAAAAGCCCATCCCCTTGACGACGACAACCACCACGCCCCTTGTCCCACCCCCTGGCCCAGATAGAGACCCGAGCCCTTTCTACGTAATCATCGTTCTTATTATTATTGCCAGCATCCTCTATTGGTATACATGCGCGTAATCATAACGTGTGACGTACACGTGAATCCCTCGATGATAACATACATGTACATGTACACGTCATCAACATACATCAGTAACCTACAAATTACTTACCAAATATACTGAACACATCCTTAACATGTTATAATCATCATCATATAATTATTTTTTCTTTGTTTTCATGGTAAATACTCAAATGTGATTGGTCGAAAAATTCTTTTCATTCTTCTATGATAGAAATTCCGAGAATGGCGCGAAAAATGTGACGTCACAATACGACAATTGACGTAGCGTAATGATTTGAGAAAAAGAATCCCAAATAAAACCCGTAAAATTGTACATAAAACATGATTTGAATTAGAAAAAGACAATTAAGTGAAATTAATTATAAACATTGAGGTTGATTTTTTTTAAAATTTTCATCGGGGTATGAAAAGAATTTTTTTTGCAAACTTTGTAAGAATCCGCTATGCGGATTCATACAGTTTGCAGAAAAAAATTCTTTTCATACCCCGATGAAAATAAAAAAAATCAACCTCAATGCTTAAAACAAATTAAACTTCTTGTGCTTATTGCTATGTCTCATTTTCTACTTGCAATAAATAAATAAATAAATAAATGATCTCAAGAAATTAGGTTGTGATCTCCCGTGAACACAAATTATATAGGATTAGACTAAGTTTTTACTACGTTTACAATGGTAATACAATGAAAATTAAATCGACATATTCCGTGTAGCGCGTTTTTGCAAGTTTGTTGTCATTACTATTGCTATGGTAACGTAAAGATGGCTTCGGATGTAAGGTGAGATATATCACGACAATGTACAAAAACGATCTTATTTCTTTAAGATATGATACCATAGTTATTTGATATAATCTTGTTTACAAAATATATCATTGCATAAACCATTGTTTACTATTGTAACATTGAGAGATGACTTTATCTTAAGGGGCATCTAAACAGCAAATCAGATATTTCGCAAGCCTATACATTCCTACTATATATGGTGCAATTTAACAGAAGTAACTTGATAAACTTTTAGTATGTATCATGACAAACCGTGGGACTTGTTGTTGACATGTAATTTGTCATGTTGTTTGTAAATTAACAAAACATGCGAAAAATGCATGTTTCAGGGGGGCATAATTAGCTCATTTATATCGCATATATTGGAGGAACTGGCCATGTCATTTTGCTCACAAGTGTCTAAAGCACACAATAGGAGCATTGGTTTTTACCAGATGTGACTATATAATATGTTTTACAATTATGGCTTATAAGGAGGTATTTCAAGCATCAACAATGTTCTTATTAGACACCATAAAGACATGGCAAGAAGACAGCTATTAGGAAAAATGGCCAACTGTTGAGTTTGGAGTAAAAGATGCATATTTCTGTAAAAGGCTCCAAACTCACCATTTTAACATTTGTTCTTTAAAAGATCCTTCTTAATATGATAAGATGTCTTAAAAGTATGATATAGGAGCATTTATATTAATTGAAATGCCTTCCTTTATACCATATTTGTGTAATATTATTCACAACCGCCATATGCATTTCAAGGTGTAAGTGTTTATACATACTATTTTTGTGCGATTTTTAAAAAGATATTTATTCGTGTTTGAAATTCAACATTATTCTCCTGTATATATGATCCTTAAAACTGTACAGGGCAAATAATTTGCTAGGTCACGTGGTCAGTTATAATGACGTCAAATAACTATTTTACACTACATGGTGTACTTGTCTATCTATTGACCTATTAGGGATGAATGTATACATCGTACCTTTATAATTACAGAGCCCAAAAAGCCGAAACCCACAACGACGACCCCCGCGCCCCCCTGTCCCGCCCCCAGATCTGACCCCACTGTACGCTGTCATCGGCGTTGTCGTCTGCCTGAGCATCCTCTACTGGTGCTGCTGTCGACCCGGATGGCTGCCCTGGAGATGCGCGAGACTCCGGAACTGTCCGTGCTGTATATCCTGTGGTACATGTTTCGCCACTTGCTGTCCGGTGTGTTCGCCGACCGGGGGTCCCGGGGGAGGAGCGGGGGCCTGCTACTGTGGGGGAGGAAGTAAGTAGGAATGTAGTACATGTATCATACAAATAAATTAAATCCTGATTATTGAAATACATGCTATATTAATTTGAATGTTTGAATAGTAAGAAAAATAGAGATAGTCTTAAATAAGTATGAAATTGTTATTTTATGTTTCATATGTCGATAAAACCAAATGCAATATCTGAATATATGTATTAAAATCAATTAATCATACATTGTTGGTACAAATATAATTACATTTAGGATGTATTTTGGTGGTTAAGAAATCTTTTCTTCCGTTTATATCCCACCACAATCATACTAAAATGTAGTCCGATACAATTATACTGACCATGGTGTTAACTGTATTTGTTTCACCAGGCGGAGGACCTACTGGTGGCGCTGCATGGAAAGGACACCTGTTAGAGAACGAGAATGGCTCTCCCGGGGACAGCTCGCCCGGGGGTGGTGCTCCTCCATTCACAGTGTTTGGAGGGGGCGGAGGAGGCGGAGGTGGAGGTCAGTATGTCATCTATATAGCGATCTCTGTGGTGTTTGGTCTGAGCATCCTATCGTTACAATGTATCGAGGATAAACTGTGTTAGAGCATCACATATTTAGGTCAAGTGAATGACGTCATCAATCTCATTGTAGTGTATCACTTACCTCTCCGGTCCACTACATCAATGTTCTTATTAAATTTTATTATATGTACTGAATTCTTCAACGAATTGTGTCAGGAATTTTGACAAAGTACAATGTAACATAAAGCTTTGTTAAGATTGTCAGCTTAGTATTGTTGGACCATTTTATTTCATTTTATAGAACACATATACATCCGGGCATTCGTTTTGTAGTAATGGGTTCTCCTTGGAAGAAGAAGAACGCTATCAGTCCTGTTGAAAATGAAATTCCACAGAAGACCACGCCCTCTATTACGTCAGATCCGGATACGGACAGCACAGCTCTCTCCAATGGCTGGCTCAACTTCCTGTCTGGAGATGGTGGCCATCTTAGAGAGCACCGCTAGGTCCAGTTTCACATGACCATCATCAGCATGGAAACGGAATGTATTTAACAGTTCCTCGATTAATTCGAAAACTGGTTGATTACACCAGGAATGAATTTTACGTTTGAAACTGAACCCATCCACCAGTTCATAAGGAGTATTGAATACACTTTTATTAAATGGTTTGTGAAATGATTAAAAAGGAAACAAACTTGACTAAATTCGGAACACAAATCTTTCATTCCCACCGTAGACATCGATACGAACATTCGACATGCTTGGAAGATTCCCAACATCTGCTGCCAGTTCTGAGACTGGTGTTACCGGAAATATACGTCCTGTGTATCATATTGATATAAATTATAGACATTAATCCTGTGAAATATGTGATAGAGATATTTTATTGACTTATAAGCACCTTATGTGTTAGATTGAGATATTTAACTGACCGATAAGGGTCATATGTGTAAGATTGAGATTAATAAAATCAAACATGATCCTGTTCCGTAGACATGGATATCTAAACCCACGAGGGTTGAAAGATATCCAGACCCATGTTTGATTATTTTTCTCATGTACTTTGCAAGCAAATGCAAGATCTTATGAAAGTTTTTCAAAGCGCCATCTACAGTGCTCCTTGGAATGTCGTCATCATTTACGACATTGTCACTCAACGTAAAATGATGACGTTACTTTATTGTGAGCAGCGTCATATAGCGCGTGCAAGCTCCCTCTACTCCCCTGTGTGAGATCGAATTACCTTTTCCCTAGCAACCGCGGGATAACAATATGGAGTATGTGAGAATAATAGAATATAACATAGGTCTGTTCCGTGGCCAGGGATATCTCAACCCGAGTGAAGAGTTTGGTCAGTCAGCACTAGGCTCCTTTTCAACAGCCATATTTCGTTATTGCCGTGACACATTATGACGTCACAATAAAAATGACGTCATAATAAAGGTTCTGAAGTTATGGACTCGTAAACTTCAATTGAGCTTGTTTACAAAGTTATATAGTGGGGCTGCAGTGTAAATGTAAATACTGTATTCAAATTTTATGTCACATTCGTTGACGTCTTTCCGATGTACAGCGTTCTGTACCAAACAAGTAGAGGTTAGAATGTTATGTAAATTTATGTAAATTTATGTATATTTTCAAATGTAATATAATTTTCATCACCTATCATTTACAACATTTTTGTTTGTGTGTATCCGGATAATAGACGAGTACATCTACCTCATTTAGTTTGTCCCTGACGTGATTCCTGAGAGTTTACTTACATCTCAGATGTCACTTTGGTATTTATAACATACATTTGTATAAACACCAAAATGTCAAATTGTCCATGAGCCCATACTGTAATATAGAACATCCCTCATTCAAAAATACAATATGGCATCCATGCAGGGTTTTAATATTTTTTTTATGAATAGATATCAGTATATACCTCTACCACTATTTAACCTTATGCTATTTGAGAGACTGGTAAGATTGTTTTATCATGTTGTAAAGACAAGGTTAGAATATAAGAGTGTAACCATCATGTTTCATTTCCCATATAACTTAATATAGGATGCAGTTAAAAGACGTCTATACATTGCTTATTCGAGATATACCTGTACAAGAGACAAATAAACGTATTTTTTGCTGATTCTCAGTATAAGAATTGACGTATGTTCAATTAATGCATTATTTAGTTTGTTTATTTCTCCTTTCTCTGTTAATATAATTATCACAATGTCGGGATCCTGATCAACATTGTTTAATCACAATTAAATGTCGTGGTCCCGATCAACATTGTTTAATCACAATTAAATGTCGTGATCCCGATCAATATGTGAACGTCAGACTACAGAATGTCGTAGAAAGTACTCTAATCCATGCAATGCCATCTGGTACCAGGATTGTCCATTAGGATGTTAAGAAAGTAACAGATAATTCTATTATCGTACTATAAGCAATAGTTACTTCCCTTTAGCCAAACGTGAACCTCTCTTCAGACTCCGAACGACTTTTACCCGAAATTTCCTCCACGGTTTTTACCTGACGTTCCCTCCACAAACTTTTTACCCGCTAATCCCTCCACTGTACACACTTTTTACCCGCTAATCCCTCCACTGTACACACTTTTTACCCGCGAATCCCTCCACTGTACACACTTTTTACCCGCTAATCCCTCCACTGTACACACTTTTTACCCGCTAATCCCTCCACTGTACACACTTTTTCCCGCTAATCCCTCCACTGTACACTTTTTACCCACTAATCCCTCCACGGTACACAATTTTTACCCGCTAATCCCTCCACTGTACACACTTTTTACCCGCTAATCCCTCCACTGTACACACTTTTTACCCGCTAATCCCTCCACTGTACACACTTTTTACCCGCTAATCCCTCCACTGTACACACTTTTTACCCGCTAATCCCTCCACTGTACACACGTTTAACCCGCTAATCCCTCCACTGTACACACTTTTTACCCGCTAATCCCTCCACTGTACACACTTTTTACCCGCTAATCCCTCCACTGTACACACTTTTTACCCGCTAATCCCTCCACTGTACACACTTTTTACCCGCTAATCCCTCCACTGTACACACTTTTTACCCGCTAATCCCTCCACTGTACACGTTTTACCCGCTAATCCCTCCACTGTACACGCTTTTTACCCGGTAATCCCTCCACTGTACACGCTTTTTACCCGCTAATCCCTCCACTGTACACACGTTTTACCCGCTAATCCCTCCACTGTACACACTTTTTACCCGCTAATTCCTCCACTGTACACACTTTTAACCCGCTAATCCATCCACTGTAAACACTTTTTACCCGCTAATCCCTCCACTGTACACACGTTTAACCCGCTAATCCCTCCACTGTACACACTTTTTACCCGCTAATCCCTCCACTGTACACATTTTTTACCCGCTAATTCCTCCACTGTAAACACTTTTTACCCGCTAATCCCTCCACTGTACACTTTTTACCCGCTAATCCCTCCACTGTACACACTTTTTACCCGCTAATCCCTCCACTGTACACTGCTTTTTACCCGGCATTCCTCATTACTTGTTACGTAATATTCACTCCACACGCTCTTTACCCGATATTTCCTCCACACGCCTTTTTACCTGACATTCACCCACACGCCTTTTACCCGATATTCCATCCACACTCTTTTTACTTGATATTACCTCCACACCCTCCTTACCTGACATTCCTTGTACACGTCTTTTTACCCGATATTACCTCCACACGTTTTTTACCAAACATTTCCCTCCACACGCGTTTTACCTTACATTCCCTCCACACGCGTTTTACCTTACATTCCCTCCACACGCGTTTTACCTTACATTCCCTCCACACACGTTTTACCTTACATTCCCTCCACACGCGTTTTACCTTACATTCCCTCCATACGCGTTTTACCTTACATTCCCCCCACACACGTTTTAACCTGACATTCTCTCCACACGCTTTTTACCTAACATTCCTTTCACACGCGTTTTACCTTACATTCCCTCCACACGCGTTTTACCTAACATTCCCTCCACACGCGTTTTACCTAACATTCCCTCCACACGCGTTTTACCTAACATTCCCTCCACACGCGTTTTACCTAACATTCCCTCCACACGCGTTTTACCTAACATTCCCACCACACACGCGTTTTACCTAACATTCCCTCCACACGCGTTTTACCTTACATTCCCTCCACACGCGTTTTACCTGACATTCCCTCCACACGCGTTTTACCTGACATTCCCTCCACACGCGTTTTACCTAACATTCCCTCCACACGCGTTTTACCTGACATTCCCTCCACATGCGTTTTACCTGACATTCCCTCCACGCGTTTTACCTGACATTCCCTCCACATGCGTTTTATCTGACATTCCCTCCACACGTGTTTTACCTTACATTCCCTCCACAC
This sequence comes from Pecten maximus, assembly GCF_902652985.1. Lineage (NCBI taxonomy): Eukaryota > Metazoa > Mollusca > Bivalvia > Pectinida > Pectinidae > Pecten > Pecten maximus. The sequence goes on from NC_047025.1 coordinate 29,790,462, forward strand.
GCGTTTTACCTAACATTCCCTCCACACGCGTTTTACCTAACATTCCCTCCACACGCGTTTTACCTGACATTCCCTCCACACGCGTTTTACCTGACATTCCCTCCACACGCTCTTTACCTAACATTCCCTCCACACGCGTTTTACCTAACATTCTCTCCACACGCGTTTTGCCTAACATTCCCTCCACACGCGTTTTACCTGACATTCACCCCACACGCGTTTTACCTAACATTCCCTCCACACGTTTTTTTACCTAACATTCCCTCCACACGTGCATTTTTTTCAGCGTCTTCTTGTTTGGTTAAATTCAGTAGGTTTCTGAAGCTAACAATCATTGTCACTCTGGGGACGATGAATGGACATGAATACACCAATAAAAGAGTAGTGTTATCTTCGTAATTGTATCACGAAATCGATAAAAACGGGGAAATATGAACATAAAATTACACGGAAATAATCGAGTCATGCGCATTGAGTCAACGAGAATAAGACCAGGTGATCTGGGGGTAAGCGTCTTCACTGACGACACCCGCCATATAATACCGTTATAGCAGGTGCCCAAAATAGGAGTTAGGGCAGTGACAAGGATCTATCAGGCATGTCACCCAATATCGAACACTTCTGATTTTATATCGTAGAAGACCGTGTCCTAATGAGATAATGATCTCGACTGTTAAACTCCCCATGTTCGTCAACGTTTGTCTAAGATCGTCTTCGGTGAAATATAAAGTCTCGGATAATCCGAATCAAATGCACACATGTCCGCCATTTGACATTCATTTGATAGGGTTCTAATCTTAAGAATGCATCATTAAAATATTACAACAAATTGACGAGCATGTTGCAATAGTTATTTTATTTATTAATAAAATTTAGCATAATATAAAAAAGTACTTCGCCTGCGAAATACACAACATGTAAGTATGAAAATATTTTTGATAAAAACACCACTATAAAAGTAACACATAATTCGTCTTTAGACCAGTAATAGTATCTCGTCGGTAACATCGGCTATACAATGGCGGCAGTAGTAAAGAGCTACTGGAAAACCACTTTTGGAAATTCTACTTTAAAACATTGATAACAATGTCGATGTAATGAATGACATAAGTCTATTCTGATAGTGATACCGGAAATAATATTAGTTATAATATGAAAACGTTATTCCTAGACCACGCACTAGTCAATCAAATAAACAAGTCTCTGAAACAAAATGTTATCAGACAAACGGACTTATAAAACAAGAAGATCATTGTTTTAGGATACTGTTAAACTGACCTTCAAATACCAAAATAACAGGGAAGCCCGTTATGTATCGTGATTTTTTTAAAGAAAGTTGATTTGAGATAATATACAATGTCTACTGTTTACTAACAACAAAACAAATCCTCCTCAATCAAACATGTCCGGTAACAATTTAAAGTAATGACGACACAGCTAGATGGTTTTACCTGAAAAGCAAACCCAGATAAACTATTGGACAGGAAACTCTTCATTAAATTTTAGTTTGACCAAGGAAACTAGTTTATGTTGTCAAAAAGTTATATTTAAACTAAATGCGACATTGTTAATGCGTACAGCAGTCAATGAAATGTCGAGGAGGCATATGTATGGCAATCTAGATTAATCACGTAAAACATAGGTTAAAAATCTTTTACTTTTACTTTTTCTTTTACATCTGGCGATGGACGGCTTACATATATATCACTTACACATGTGCTATGCTGCCAAATATATCTTGTTTTTACACAATCCTTGTCAATAAGACAATGCATAGAAATAATCGACATACGATAACTCAAGGACGGATAAAGTCAGAAACACAATATAACTCCAGGTAAATGGGTGGTAACATCAATACATCTGGCAATACACGTGACCGTGACGTCACTGACTAATGTACAGAGATTGTATATCTACATTTGTATATGAAAATAATGAAACAAACAATGTTGATCAACAACCCGGAAACAGTTTTCTAAGAAAGTCTTGAGTGGATATTATATATTTCAGTTGCAGGTTATAACTACTTCCGGTCAGCCTCGTTCTCAGTATGTCCTATACGTTAGATGTTCCTGGTCTACTAAACAAGACTTTCTCTGTAGGTTCCGAGGGAGTGAAGGCCAGTGGGTCTTCTTTTTTACTGTTACCAAGGTTGGCGCCATCGACCTCGAAGTCTTTGTAGGGTTGTGAAGTCGGCGAACGCGTCTCGATGCTTTGATACCCAGTGTTAGTGAAACCCTGTTTGTAGTATTTTCGGGTCACTGGGTAGTTGCTGCTCGTGTTCCATTTCTTCAAAGCTGGTAACGGATCTTTGAGGAAGCGACGCCATCTGTATTGTCTGTAGATGAAAATTCCGACGATCACTCCCAGAACCACCAGAGCTAGGACACCAAGTGTCAGGCCGACTATCAATGCGGTGTTATCTGCCCCTGGACCATACAGCTCCTCGGCTGGGGAGAACAGACAATGATTAGCACGACGGATAATTGGGTTCATCATCACATTTTCACAATAATGTTCTGTTGAAAACCATTGCGTCTAATTCCTAGTTCTAAGTTTGACAATAAAAATATGTTAATTTTAGCTATGCCAGGAATATCGCAATATCCTTGTCTGAAACCATGACGACACGACGAAATTAATTTCACTGGTGCTAAACGTAATGTCAGGCAATAACTAGAGTGCCATAATTAAAATCTCAGTTCTCCGTAATTAAACGAAAACCAGCAGTCATCAATAGGATAATACTTTGTAACATATCCCCTTATAGCGATTTTGTTAGCGGTAACTCAGTTGATACATCAACGGGATTGGTCACACGTTCTCCCAACATTATAATACACAATAACAAAAGATGACACGTGATATCACAATTTAAACATATAGGTGGTAACTTACTGGTGCACGAGTCCTCATCCGAACCGTCTCCACACTCACTGTAGTGGTTACACCTGAGGTCAGATTTCACACAGAACCCGTTACTACAACCATACTCCGTGGAAGAACATGATCCTGTAACAGCAATCTTTTGTTAAGTTCATTGCACTCAACGTTAATGTTTACACTCAATGTTAATGTTTACTCTCAATGTTAATGTTTACACACAATGTTAATGTTTACACTCAATGTTAATGTTTACACTCAACGTTAATGTTTACACACAATGTTAATGTTTACACTCAACGTTAATGTTTACACACAATGTTAATGTTTACACTCAATGTTAATGTTTACACTCAATGTTAATGTTTACACTCAATGTTAATGTTTACACTCAACGTTAATGTTTACACTCAATGTTAATGTTTACACTCAATGTTAATGTTTACACACAATGTTAATGTTTACACTCACTGTTAATGTTTACACTCAACGTTAATGTTTACACTCAATGTTAATGTTTACACTCACGGTTAATGTTTACTCAATGTTAATGTTTACACAATGTTAATGTTTACACTCAATGTTAATGTTTACACTCACTGTTAATGTTTACACTCAACGTTAATGTTTACACACAATGTTAATGTTTACACTCAACGTTAATGTTTACTCAATGTTAATGTTTACACAATGTTAATGTTTACACTCAATGTTAATGTTTACTCTCAATGTTAATGTTTACACTCAATGTTAATGTTTACACTCAACGTTAATGTTTACACTCAACGTTAATGTTTACACACAATGTTAATGTTTACACTCAATGTTAATGTTTACATTCAACGTTAATGTTTACACTCAATGTTAATGTTTACACTCAACGTTAATGTTTACACTCAATGTTAATGTTTACACTCAATGTTAATGTTTACACTCAATGTTAATGTTTACATTCAACGTTAATGTTTACACTCAATGTTAATGTTTACACTCAACGTTAATGTTTACACTCAATGTTAATGTTTACACACAACGTTAATGTTTACACTCAATGTTAATGTTTACACAATGTTAATGTTGACACTCAATGTTAATGTTTACACCCAACGTTAATGTTTACACTCAATGTTAATGTTTACACTCAATGTTAATGTTTACACTCAACATTAATGTTTACACTCAATGTTAATGTTTACACTCAATGTTAATGTTTACAATCAACGTTAATGTTTACACTCAACGTTAATGTTTACACAATGTTAATGTTTACACTCAACGTTAATGTTTACACTCAACGTTAATGTTTACACAATGTTAATGTTTACACTCAACGTTAATGTTTACACTCAATGTTAATGTTTACACTCAACGTTAATGTTTACACTCAATGTTAATGTTTACACTCAATGTTAATGTTTACATTCAACGTTAATGTTTACACTCAATGTTAATGTTTACACTCAACGTTAATGTTTACACTCAATGTTAATGTTTACACACAACGTTAATGTTTACACTCAATGTTAATGTTTACACTCAATGTTAATGTTTACACCCAACGTTAATGTTTACACTCAATGTTAATGTTTACACTCAATGTTAATGTTTACATTCAACGTTAATGTTTACACTCAATGTTAATGTTTACACTCAATGTTAATGTTTACAATCAACGTTAATGTTTACACTCAACGTTAATGTTTACACAATGTTAATGTTTACACTCAACGTTAATGTTTACACTCAACGTTAATGTTTACACAATGTTAATGTTTACACTCAACGTTAATGTTTACACTCAATGTTAATGTTTACACTCAACGTTAATGTTTACACTCAACGTTAATGTTTACATTCAACGTTAATGTTTACACTCAATGTTAATGTTTACACTCAACGTTAATGTTTACACTCAACGTTAATGTTTACACTCAACGTTAATGTTTACACTCAATGTTAATGTTTACACTCAATGTTTACACTCAATGTTAATGTTTACACTCAATGTTAATGTTTACAATCAACGTTAATGTTTACACACAATGTTAATGTTTACACTCAACGTTAATGTTTACACTCAATGTTAATGTTTACATTCAACGTTAATATTTACACAATGTTAATGTTTACACAATGTTAATGTTTACACTCAATGTTAATGTTTACACTCAACGTTAATGTTTACAATCAACGTTAATGTTTACACTCAATGTTAATGTTTACACTCAACGTTAATGTTTACACTCAATGTTAATGTTTACACTCAATGTTAATGTTTACACTCCATGTTAATGTTTACACATAACGTTAATGTTTACACTCAATGTTACTGTTTACACTCAATGTTAATGTTTACACTCAACGTTAATGTTTACACACAATGTTAATGTTTACACAACGTTAATGTTTACACTCAACGTTAATGTTTACACTCCATGTTAATGTTTACACACAACGTTAATGTTTACACTCAATGTTAATGTTTACACTCAATGTTAATGTTTACACAATGTTAATGTTGACACTCAACGTTAATGTTTACCCTCAACGTTAATGTTTACACTCAACGTTAATGTTTACACTCAATGTTAATGTTTACACTCAATGTTAATGTTTACACACAACGTTAATGTTTACACTCAATGTTAATGTTTACACTCAATGTTAATGTTTACACTCAATGTTAATGTTTACACTCAACGTTAATGTTTACACTCAACGTTAATGTTTACACTCACCGTTAATGTTTACACTCAACGTTAATGTTTACACTCAACGTTAATGTTTACACTCAACGTTAATGTTTACACTCACCGTTAATGTTTACACTCAACGTTAATGTTTACACTCAATGTTAATGTTTATACTCAACGTTAATGTTTACACTCACCGTTAATGTTTACACAATGTTAATGTTTATACTCAACGTTAATGTTTACACTCACCGTTAATGTTTACACTCACCGTTAATGTTTACACTCAACGTTAATGTTTACACAATGTTAATGTTTACACTCAATGTTAATGTTTACACTCAATGTTAATGTTTACACAATGTTAATGTTTACACTCAATGTTAATGTTTACACTCAACGTTAATGTTTACACTCAATGTTAATGTTTACACTCACTGTGAATGTTTACACAATGTTAATGTTTACACACAATGTTAATGTTTACACAACGTTAATGTTTACACTCAATGTTAATGTTTACACTCAATGTTAATGTTTACACTCAATGTTAATGTTTACATTCAATGTTAATGTTTACACTCACTGTTAATGTTTATACTCAACGTTAATGTTTACACTCAATGTTAATGTTTACACTCAATGTTAATTTTTACACTAATTGTTCATGTTTACACTCAATGTTTACACTCAATGTGAATACGCATCAAAATATCCTATAGGAGCGCCACATACAGAAAAAATGAACATCTCAATTCCTGGTCAAATTAAAATGGTTTCCGTAAAGACATCATCCGAAATTTAACCGATAATACTTCTCTGTGTTACAGTGTAGTGTTATTCATGTACAGGTAATTCATAAGCACTTAATTGTATCTGGTAATGAACATCAGAGTTAAGATTATCCTCGATATGTACTATATACAGAAAGGGTTTCACCTTCCGTTCGAGATCCTCGGAAAATGTATCGAACAGCCTCGTAAAAAAATAGAAAATTAGATATTTTTGACATTTTGTCGTATTTTGTAGTTACATTTATCAATTTAACATTCTTACTAACCATTAATTGAGGTAACGTCCCAAACCTAATTTATAAGCCACGTCTGTTTTACTGGTAAAAGACATACTTTTATCTCCGTGAATTTCTGAAGTAGAGATCATCTGTTCTGTGAGACGGAAGTGCCTCTGATTTAAAATTAGTTTTTGCAAGGAGCTGTCTGATTGGCTTACCTATTTTAATGAACCAATTAGACAGCTCCTTGGGAAACCTGGTTTGGAAATAAAGGCACTTCCATCTCATAGAACTGAGATCAACTTATGTATTTTACCAGTAAAACACACGTGGCTTGTGTTTGGGACATTACCTAAAGGTAAGTTGAGAATGTTAAATTGATAAATGTATACGACAAAATGTGAAAACTATCGAATTTTCTACTTTTTTACGAGGGTGTTCGAACGATTTTCCGAGGGTCTCGAACGGAAGAAGATATCTTTCTGTATAAAGTACATATCGAAGCATTATCACTATGGTGGTAATTACCAGATACAAGTGCCTATGCGTACAAGCACGTGTATCCGGCACAGTTATCTCAAAAATACAACTTCCGGTCAAAAGTGTTCGTTTGACTAGCATTAACTTAAAAAGGGCGTTCCAGAATATCAACGAAGACTATAAACGTATTCATCGTACCATTGTATATTTCAGTAAAGATGATTCCGAATCCCATGAGAACCGCACTGCTGTCTGTCACAAACTCAATGGTCACCTGACTTCCGGTTGAGACCAAGTTACTAGGTAACGCGGCGCCACATAGAGGTTCTGTGTTGAGAACTTGAGCCGACACCGAGCTGCCGTCGTACACGTTGACATAGTCCAGACAAGTGCCACTGGACTTTTCCTCAAGGTCAAACCGACTACAATCAAGGGTATACAACGCTTAACTATATAATTATAGACAAATAAGGACTAACTGATGCGACTCACATGAACCAACCACACACAAAGGGAACGGAATCGTTACCTCACGGAATGGACAAAACCTTGGTTTTAAACGTTTATAGAGACGTTAGATTTAAAGTTACCATGGAAAACCAAGACTTCGACTTGAATAATTTTACAACAATGCCGCGCAGGGACAATCTCACTTTTTCCAAAACTCAAGTTTTGCTTAAAAGTAAGGCTTGGTGCTATATTTTTTGTGAGTGAACAGAGACATACCTAAACACGACGAGTATGTTGTAACGGCTATCCGACACAGAGGCAGTATAAACACAGTTCATATCGTCATTATACACCAGGGCTGAACTCGACTCTAACATCCGGGACTGTGTGACAGTCGAACCCATAGTGGTACAGGAAGCCGACATATACTCTGTAAACAAAGTCACATGGTTAATACCGGTTACCCATCAAAGACTGACAACGGGTGAACCAGCGCGCTAAAGAGTAATATTTGGTTGTAAACTATGGCGTGACAACTATTGGTATATTTGAATAAGTTTGATGATCTACATGATGATTTTAATTCGAAATCGTAATATTTTATTGTAAAATCTGTGATTGATAGACAAACTTCTGCTGTTTACATTAGAAATGATTGTGTTACAGGACGTTAAATATGAATTTGATAATATCGACAGCAAATTGTTAATAATAAACATGAAACTGCGTCATATACAACTGTTTTGTCCTTCTAGGTGCTCGTCTGTAATGATAGAGACATCATACAGATGTTTTATCCTTCGACTAGTCAGTGATGCTAGGGACATCATACAGATGTTTTATCCTTCGACTAGTCAGTGATGCTAGGGACATCATACAGATGTTTTATCCTTCGACTAGTCAGTGATGCTAGGGACATCATACATATGTTTCTTCCTTCTAGGACTCGTCAGTGATGCTAGGGACAGCATACAGCTGTTTGGTCCTTCTATGACTCGCCAGTGATGGTAAGGACATCATACAGCTGATTCGTCCTTCAAGGACTCGTCAGTGATGTTAGGGACATCACACAGTTGTTTTAACATCATAACATTTAACATCATACAGCTGTTTCTTCCTTCTACGACTCGTCAGCGATGCTAGGGACAGCATACAGCCATTTGGTCCTTCTAGAACTCGCCAGTGACGAAAGGGACATCATACAGATGTTTCGTCCTTCAAGGACTCGTCAGTGATGTTAGGGACATCCTACAGCTGATTCGTCCTTCAAGGACTCGTCAGTGATGTTAGGGACATCATACAGCTGTTTCGTCCTTCAAGGACTCGCCAGTGATGTTAGGAACATCACACAGATGTCTCGTCCTTCTAGGGCTCGTCAGTGATGTTAGGGACATCATACAGATGTTTCGTCCTTCAACGACTCGTAAGTGATGTTAGGGGCATCATACAGCTGTTACGTCCTTCAAGTACTCGTCAGTGATGTTAGGGACATCATACAGTTGTTTTAACGTCATAACATTTAACATCATGCAGCTGTTACGTCCTTCAAGGACTCGTCAGTGATGTTAGGGAGTGACATCATACAGTTGTTTTATCCTTCTACGACTCGTTAGTGATGGTAGGGACATCACGCAGATTTTTCTTCCTTCTAAGGGCTCGTCAGTGATGGCAGGGACATCATACAGATGTTTCGTCCTTTTATTCTAATCAGTGATGATACACCGAGGACCAAAAGTGTTGAACTCCAGAAGGGGGAGTTAGCTTTGAACTATATTTAGTGTCCTATGTAATTCATAAGAAAATTTAATTTCGATCCCCCAATAAAATTGGATATAAAATAACACCATTGATAAGACGTCTTAAAACAATCAAAAATTTCCTTGGAAATGAAAAGATGTTTAACCCGGTCAAAGACAAACGCCTTAAAAACCTATCGCTAGCCGATGAGTACATATAATTATAATGTGTTACAATATACATAAAGCTCGTCTGTTATCGATCTATTCCAGATATGTGCCACTGATTAAAAAGATTATACCTGTGTACCGTGTCGTCCATATATATGCAACTATAACAATATATATATACATGTATACATTTTGTTCTCCCCTCTGTTGGCCGAAATTCGTCGATACAGACTGGATTGTATTGTGTTGTATTAACACGTTGTTTTTTCTTTCTTTCAAATTTCCATTGATAACATAGATCAACGGAGAAAATTCAAAACATGCGACAGTCTAAACCAAGCGACTCCTTGTACTATGAGCTCTATCCTTGTAGACAAGCTGTGACAATATACAAATGTAAGATACAGTACCTATAGGTAAAGACTCAACCCGACTGTGACGGAGATAGTTACCTATATCGACTGCTATGGCGACTGTGATCCAGGTCAGTACCACTATCGACCGACATAGTTCTCTCTTTACATCCATGGACACGTCTGATATTCACGGGGAATCCGCGAGGAACATTACAAACAGTTTACCATACAAGACGCCATGTTTAAATCATGGACGGATTACGATCATTGTTTACAAATGGCCGCCGCTCCTTGGCAACCTGCCACCTTTACCTGTCGTGCCACGTCTCAGTAGTTTGTGAGCCGAGTTAGTGTGTTTAAGTTTAATAAATAAGGCTATAAGGTAGAAGTAGATAACTAACAGTGTCGTGCATCGGTCTGTTTAGTTATATGAGATTATAAAAATTAGAAACATTTTTACTAATATTGGTTCGTCAGCTGAAAGGCCGCAAGGCCGGAATAGCGGACGTAAAACCCGTTAAATACTAATATTGATACGGATATGATATACACGAAACTGGTCATGATACTGGCTTCACACAATAGATAATATTTTACATGCATACATTGATACAGGCCCTGAAAACCTTTTCAGTAAAACAAAATACGGACCACAGTACGCATGGAGCATGCAGCGCGTGCTTTATCGGAAGTTGCCTTCGTACGAATTACGAGTGACTTGTCAGAAATTCGGTCATTGTTTGTTGTTGTTTTTTGTTTTGTTTTGTTTTGTGTTTTGTTGAGCAGTCTTAGATAATGATGATTCATCATTGGTTTCCTTGGCGCACAGGTAAGACGGAAGCCTCTATCCCAGGTGTAACAAAATTTTAACTTTTTAAATAGTAAAGATAAGCTGATATTTCTTATGAAAGAAGATAATTTACAAAAAGATGTCGCAAAGTTATTGTTTTATATGCATCAGCGAAGACAGAATCTTTTATCAAATGTTTAATAAATTGAAAATTTTACATGTACAGCAATAGTGTCTGAAAAGCCAAATATGACTGGGTATTAATGTATTTTAATGTTTTAATGACACTGTGCCCGTATTTAATGTATAATGTATGTATCAATACGTGACACTTTTATAAACATATCTGAATATAACCCCATTGGGCATTCGGAATATTATTATTATTATTATTCTCTTTATTTCCTCCAAAATGAAGATTTTATAAACAGAATAAATACATAAGTGTATATACAAATACATTTGGATGACATGCATGTAGGAATAATTAAATGTGCATAATTTTTTACAAGTGGAATTAATAATAGACTTGTGCATTATAGTCGATTAGTGGTACTATGTACATAATCTACGATAATATGTCTCTATAAACAGACATTACATTTAAGGTGCATTCGAATGTCACTTTCTAGACATGTATTTCACATACTCATATATTAAATTACTATAATTAATAGATTACACTTTAAATCATACATGCGAACCGCAATTGATGATGTACATGTATATTCATTCAAACACAGAGAAAAAAGAAATACTTTAAATGTAGTGACGTCAGTCACGCTACCGGTAATAAGTTTTTGACATTTTTTCAACAGCAACTACTGTTATTCTTATGAATTCATCAATATCTACTTTACTCAATTCGAAATTGATTGGTCCACTAATTGGGATATGTACAAGTTCTTTATCCGAGAGGGAATGTAGATAGACACTCAACAATAAACCCGTGTCACTAATACATGCGATGGAACACCATAATTGATCTCTCAGATTATCGATGTAACTACAGTCTAATATGATATGGGTTAAAACATCTCTATACATATTGCCACATTTATGACATAGCTCTGTCAATTCATTTGTAAAGTTGGAAACGACAATTTTCATAACATAATGTATGGAGTTTCTGCAGCAAGGATATTTCATTGCAAGTTTCAATAACACATGCGGTTCTGATTTATTATGAATAAGCCTAAATCAACAGAATTCATTATCGCTCATCATTCTCTCTTTCCACTCTTTTTCTTCTTTTGACAACACTGCGGTTTTGACACTTTTATAAACATATCTGAATATAACCCCATTGGGCATTCGGAATATAGGGCGGTCACTTTAACCCCGGAGTGGATGAGGATTTTTCTATCCTACTCTCAAGCAAGGGATATATCTTACTATTCTATCCGAGGTAAAGTATGGATTCGGGTTTAGCACCGGGAGCCCGATCGGGTTCTGAGCTAAATTCTGTACTGCCAACAGGGACCGTAGAATCTGTAACAGTCTACGTGTATTTGGACCATCCCTAGTGCTTTAAAGCACATTTTCAAACGTTTTGGGTGGCTAGGTTAAATTTCGGTAAAAAGGACCCCCTCGGTGTTAATTACATATGACTGATTATATAACACAGTCCATATGTTTTGAAGAACCTTTACTACGACGCCCAGAAGAAACAGACGCTAAATTACGATATTGTATTTCTATATTTTGCATAATTCCCTCGTCTCTATACAACAGAAACAGTATCATAAAGTCGAACGACTATTTGTCATTCACAATTTCTGTCCAAATACGAGTACAAGATACCACCTTATTTAAATTATACTGTTCAGTCCTCATCTCGGAATATTTTATTGTATAGATGTTAACAATTTATCTCGGGCAATAGTGTCAAGTTCCCTTGTACAACAATCGTGTTGTTTGTGGGCTAGTTACATTACTCATCCGAATCGACGAGTATGTAGACGAGAGTTGTAGACGAGAGTTGTGGTCGACTGGTAGGTACCGTAACTTCCCATAATATCGGTTAACATTTTGTTGTCGTATGGAGTTAAAACCCAATGTCAAATAACAATAGTGTCAACTGTCGACGTCGTTACTCCAAGGTCATAGACAGTTTATATATAAGGACGAGTGAGATGGAGAGACCTTTTTGTTATCCTGTTATTTCACTGTTTTACCGAGGATTGATAGAATCCGTCCCCAGAACCCTCTTATGGTGAGACAGGTGGTATCATCCCTAGGGGCTGACAAAAACGAGGTTTGAGATACCCGTCTCATCCCTAGGGGCTGACAAAAACGAGGTTTGAGATACCCGTCTCATCCCTAGGGGCTGACATAAACGAGGTTTGAGATACCCTTCTCATCCCTAGGGGCTGACAAAAACGAGGTTTGAGATACCCTTCTCATCCCTAGGGGCTGACAAAAACGAGGTTTGAGATACCGTCTCATCCCTAGGGGCTGACAAAAACGAGGTTTGAGATACCGTATCATCCCTAGGGGCTGACAAAAACGAGGTTTGAGATACCGTATCATCCCTAGGGGCTGACATAAACGAGGTTTGAGATACCCTTCTCATCCCTAGGGGCTGACAAAAACGAGGTTTGAGATACCGTCTCATCCCTAGGGGCTGACAAAAACGAGGTTTGAGATACCGTCTCATCCCTAGGGGCTGACAAAAACGAGGTTTGAGATACCGTCTCATCCCTAGGGGCTGACATAAACGAGGTTTGAGATACCCTTCTCATCCCTAGGGGCTGACATAAACGTGGTTTGAGATACCCTTCTCATCCCTAGGGGCTGACAAAAACGAGGTTTGAGATACCCTTCTCATCCCTAGGGGCTGACAAAAACGAGGTTTGAGATACCCTTCTCATCCCTAGGGGCTGACATAAACGAGGTTTGAGATACCGTATCATCCCTAGGGGCTGACAAAAACGAGGTTTGAGATACCCTTCTCATCCCTAGGGGCTGACAAAAACGAGGTTCGAGATACCCTTCTCATCCCTAGGGGCTGACAAAAACGAGGTTTGAGATATCCTTCTCATCCCTAGGGGATGAGTGGTGTTTTCGCTTTCCCTGTTTGCAGTCTTACATATCTAAAGTTGGCGTTACCTCCTGTCATCTCACGTTTTATTGCTCTCGCTTCGCGTGTAGCTATATCTGGTGTACCGATGATAGACGGTGATCAACAAAAGACAAGAGTGATGGAATTTAATCGTCGCCTGACTTGACTGTATTGTTACCGTGACGTCATTGTATTGTTACCTTGACCTCACTCAATTGCTGTTAATGGGATCCCCTGACTTAGCCCTATATAATAGTATAGCATAGATAAGAAAACTTACATATTTACATTTTAAAGGGATCAGCAATTTTGTCGCGCCATTTTTTTTAACTTTATCATGACGTAAAAAAAAAATGTAAACTTTATTTATTTTACAACAATTGCAAAACAAACTATATAAACTTATATTTAAAAAAAACGTAAAATGTTTCCCTCTCTGATGTCATTTTGGTATAGTTTGTCTTTTTATGTTTTGGGAAATAACTTTTAAAACGAACCATCAATAATAAGGACACGTGCTACACACGTGCTTGCATCGGATTTTTTTGTGGCCGATTAAAGCTTCAGATTCAGATTCTTTATCTGCTTAAGTGTTTTTTTTTTAAATCATCACAATTACATAAGACATAATACAACATTTACATACACGAACACATTAACTTTTCATACCACAGTAAATCTAATTGAAATCCTATCTAATCCCTTGGATTATTGTTGAAACACTATAGTACATAATTATGATTTCAATCAGATTTCACTAATTCACATGCACACCATATACATTCATACCAACTTAATGATTGACATACAGTTGAGTGTAGACTAAAGGTTACACAAAGTGCACTCCGAGTGCACTCCGTTTGGACTCCAGGTAAACTCCAAGTTTACCTGGAGTCCTATCAGGCCCCAATCCTACCTGGGTCCACATGTATCACATGTACCTGTAACCAAGTACATATATACATAATGTTTATAGATAGATGTATACTATTATACATTTAGACTCCTTAAACATGTAACAATAAGATATGTGTTACTGTTTTATCTTTGTATATATATCATCTTATTATTTTGTTGGTTCATTTTTCGTTGGTTAACTAACAGCATCTTATATCATTGATTTTTTCTATTAGTTAACCCTATATAAAATTAATAGATCTGGCACTTCGTTGAAAAATGTAATGGCATTCCTTTGATTTGAAGAGTTTTAAAAGCCACGTCAATTAGTAGAAAATTGGCAGTTTGTGGTCTCTCAAAATGTAGAGTTTGATTGTGTACTGGACATAACTTGTACTCGAAGTACTAAGTACTGTTTTATATATATTTCAAATACTTTTCTTCCAACAGTTTATATTTATCTTAACATACAATAAAAAAGAAAGTTGTTGGGTTTTTTTATCACCTTGATAGCATATTCCGGATCTAATGCCTAATTTTGATTTACAGTTTAACATCAGATTGACTTACATTTCTATTTGGTAAACCAACTTTTTTGTTTTGGTTATACCTGCCTCATTAAATCCAGGTCATACATGGAGTTCTTTTAACAGTTATATAAGATATATACAATCCCCCCTAAGTTGTTTGTGGTCTCTTAAAATGTAGAGTCTGAATGTGTACTGGAACGATCTTGTACTCAAAGTACTACTGTTTTTAATATTTCAAATACTTTACTTCCAACAGTTTATATTTTTATCACCTTGATAGCATATTCCGGATCCAATGTCTAATATTGATTTACAGTTTAACATCAGACTTAAATTTCCATTTGGTAAACCAACTTTGTTTTGTTATACTTGCCTCATAAATCCTGGTCATAAATGGAGTTCTTTTAACAGTTATATAAGATACAATCTCTTCATGTTTGAGTTAAGTAAATACTTATCAAACATTCCATACACCAACTGCAGCTGGCCTTATGTCATTTTTTTTTAAAGTTTGAACATTTAACTTTATGATTTTATAATTGGCTTGAACAACCATTGTACATGAGTGACACATATCATGATAGATATTGACTGAATGGGAATAGAAAACGATGTAGTTCCAACAGGTCAGTTTTACAGGTAAATGGTACAAAGGTTGCCGTGTCCAACTGCCCTTAGGCAAATTTTACCTCAGGCTCTATAATCTTATTTCCTGGATGAGAACAATGTGTACTAATTACGGGTATAAGGCTATAGGTTTGTTTGGGAAAAGGTGAATTTACATTCATTATACCATTTGGAATTACACTGAAATTATTACTTTTTTTACTTTAATCTCTTTCTTTACAATTAAAAACTGCATCATTTGATTTGCATTAATTTTTTTTGAACTTATATCATTCAACATTGTACCTCTACATACCGGACACCTGCATAAACCAGCCAATACGTTTGGTCTCAATGACTTATGGTTTAGACAGATTACAATGTAATAAAATTAATATAAGAAACAGTTTATTTTTACTTTCTAATTTCAGTATAGAATGACTTCATTTCAATAGAGTTGGTCTTCTTAAACCTGTTAACCAATTTGTTAATGGTTTTACTACTTATCTTGACATTTCCACCTTAATTACACTGGTATTTCGTTTATACATGTAATTTTGGTCTGATTAAGGCCTCTCAAATGGAGAGCTACAATCCTTTCCTTCAAGTCAGGAGATAATCTTACTGTTCTATTAATTGGCCTGAGGTTATAACACTGTGACCCTGCTTTGCACAGCTTCATCATTTGAAGCCATACAGTGACAAAATTGACACAGGTATTTCTGTGAACCCAGGACAGTACCTGTAGCTGGCTCCTAAAACTCACCTGGCACAGTTATCAGGGGTGTCAGGCCAGAGTCAGTCATGCATGACCAATAATAATAGCAATTAAAAGTAAGTAAATAGTTTATTCAAGTGTCACATGTTTCAATACATAAATAAAATACAGTTTTCATCACTGAGTTATTAAAACACCCGGCCGATTTCGACCTATGAGACACTGTCATATCATCATCTAATAAGAGCTATGCATTAACTAAATTTAAGAAATACATGCTTAAATATTCTAAAGTATTGTCACATTTGCTTACAATATATTACAATTTTAAAATGTACAATAAACCTGATCCAATTCATAAAATATTCAACTATGATAAAATCAGATAAATCTGACACAATTTCTAAAATATCTCACCCTTAAAAGCATTGCCGTCTTCTGTACATTTTATATAAAACAGATGATAATGAGCACTGTAGTGCATTATTATTCATTAAATATATAAGTTTATGTTGGGAGTCAAGCTCAAAAAAAGTAGGATTAAACACTCCTGCTTGCTCCAACAAAGTATTTCTTAAATCATCGTAAAAATCACAATCAATCAGGAAGTGAGTTTCATCTTCAATATGGTTTGAACTACATAATCGACAAACTCGTTCTTGTAATGGAGTTTTTGGAACAGTGTACCGACCGGTCTCTATATTCAATTTTAAGTTACCACAGCGAAATTTCGCTAAACATTTACGGTGGTGCCTACTGATAATCGTGGTGACATAATATTCAGGTGTAACACAATATTTATACTTTCTGTAAGTTCTAAGTTTGTTTCCGTTCTCATTACCAATATCATTCCATAAATCTCTATACCAGTTTCCTCTATCCTCATTACTTAATACTATTTTAGCAATATTTAAACAATGAATTTTATCAACATCATGTATTAAAAAGTCTGTAAGATCACGATCCTGGAGAAATTTCTTAGTTTTGGTTTCCCAACTCTTTGGAGTAGACAGAGACCATGCATGTATCTTATACGTTATTCTGTCCATATCTGTACTACGAAGTCTTAGCCACAATCTACACACTTCAAGTTTTTGTTTCACCATACAGGAATCCCAGCCCATGTCGCCACGCGTTGCGATATTTGATGCGTTTTTTCCACAGCCAAGAAAGTATCTACATGCTCTGTTTTGAACAGTTTGTATAAACTTGTACGTATTTAGGCCCCATATACCCGCGCCGTAAAATAAAACAGGCTCAACCAGCGATTCATACAATGATTTAAAAACTGAATATGTCATTCCACCAGCTAGTATAAATTTAGTATATAGGGCACATAAAGCTCTACCCGCTGATTTTGAGAGTTCACGTGCAGTAATAGTCATATCAAGGTGTTCAGTGAACCATAGTCCTAGGTACCTATAACGGTCCACGATCGAAATGTCAAGGTCGCCACAGGTAAAGCTCACGAGAGATTGAGGCACCGACGGGTTTCTGAAGTGAATCACTTTGGTTTTTGACTGATTAACCTGTAAGCGCCACTTTCTACACCACTCGCCGAGACTGATTAAACAGATACTGTCATTCATTATGGGTAGTCCAGAACTACATACTTGTGTGTACGTTATGTCAGAACATTAATTTAACTAGGTAATGCTCGTAAATATATAGTTGTAAATGTATATTTTTCTAATGAAACTAAAATGACTGTTTATTTTTTTAATTACTTGCCTGAATTGAGTACATGTATGTAGAGAATGTCTTATTAAAAAAACACATAATTCATTAAATACTGTAAACTTTCAATAACATAATATAGATATATTATCTAAACTTCCTTTACAGTCATGATATATGTACAGTAATTAAATAAGTATTTATACAATAATCCGAATTTTTATGTTAATGACCGTAGCGACCAAACAACAACTGTTCAGAATACATTATGACAAAATTAGATCATCTGACCACACGGGGACATTGTACGATTTTTACTTGCCGAAATATACGCATTTTAATTCCAATCCAAAACGCCTCACAGCTTCGGGTCGCCATCTTTGCTCAAATCAAAACATCTGTGCGTTTGAAAGAGCCAGTACTGCAAAGCTTCTAAATGATCTTGTGTTACAAATTTTAAGATTATAATAGAAACGAAATATGGATTTTAAAATAATTTGATTTAAATTACTTATGCATTAGGTTAGCGAATCGTAGCAATTATTTACAATGCACTCTAACGTTGTACTCACTACTGATCACAATGTTTTTATTTAGACATTTTCTATATCTTTAGCTTCATATCATTTTAAGAATATTGATTTAGATTTCCCAATAATTTCGCGGGAAATGCATTTGATGACGTAACCATAAGTCTACAGGCTATAGAATCAGGCATCTTTAGTCGATAAATGGAGGTTTGGAGTGGATAACACTTCGGTCCATTAGCTGTATGATATTTCGTGGCGTCGGTTATTAGAACGTGACACAGAAAGCACAACGATACTAAAAACAGAAGATCATTGAACATTCCCGGATTATTTTCGCTATTTTTGAGACACCAATGTGCTAAAATACAACGGAAAGTAACACAGATTTAATTCATAGTTATCGAATCGTAACCTATGTAGTTGGGCTAGACCTACTTTCGTTTTACAGTTTACGGATATGGTCATAAAAATAATTCATATTCTGATCCATAGTCGATCTAATTACTTAATTGCGGGATATTTCTATCAAGTATATTTGTACTTCTCATGTACAGGGTGCATCTTTGTTTAAAATTGACTGGTCTGCAGGTCTGATCTGACTCCCCCAGCTGACCCTGACCACAGGGCCACGTTAATATCGTATCCTTTTGTAAACACCTCATAATAAATGTATCAAAGGCAGAATCGTCTGGATTACAATTTTTACCGTTTAAATACTTTAATATATAAATACTTTTTACCGGTTAGCTTGTAAATATTATAATTGAAATAATTTTCAATTCCTTAATAAAATGAAATACAATTTACTTACATCTTAATGAAATATGAAATAATAAGCAATTAACTTTCATAGAAACCTGATTACAGCATAAATTGTATAACTGTCTTTTATGGATCTTAATAAATATAAATTTAACATGAAGGCATTATTACCATGTATTAAAGGGACATCACGGTAAACCAATATTTATTTTGTATTTTTTCATATTATGGGGTATATCTTTTAAAAAAAATAACCTTATGAACAATAACCATTCAAATTTGATGATATATGTACATAAAAAACATCAATTATTAATTATAAAAAGGTTATCACAATTCGTTGATCAATAGTCTGGATATGTAAATGTTGTGACATACACGATAAAACGCATGCGCACAACAAACTAAAACACCTGAAAACAAAAATGGCTTCCAACGTGAATCAGCTGCGGTTGAAAACGATAACACCTTCGGCAATAAAGAAAATAATGGCCAAATGGGTCAAAGACAATCCTAGAATTACATTGGGGAAGCAGTACAATAGACTGGAACAGTTCAAACATGAAAACAGCAGTAATACGGACGTTGCTCGTATTCTGCTCGATTGCTAAATACTAGGTCATAATAATCTCGGTAATATTTACACAAAGTCGGTAATAGTTACACAAACTCGGTAATATTTATACAGTCTGTACCAGTACATTGCTACTGTCACTATACTATATGTACAGTGTTTACACTTATGTACACATAAATTTGTGTGCCGGAATATATACTGTATAATATCGTTATTTAACTAACCCAGATGGAATATTTCGACTTGTAAACTATCGTGTGTTTGTGTTTACAAATGAAAATGCCTCGATTTCAAAAAAGTCACGTGATGATTTAAAAATAATTTCCGCGCTAAATTTAGAGGGGGATTCCCAACTAAATCGAGTGGTCAAGCTGGACATAGGGATCGACTGTGAACATTGGGATAGCACAGAAACATAACTGGAAAGAAACAAAACACGTACATTCAATGAAAATAACAACGTTTTTACCGTGATGTCCCTTTAACAATAAAAGAAATATTCCTAGTAGACTAAACACGTTAATAGTAATATTAACAGAACAAAAGTAAGTTGTAAAAATCTATTTATTTATATGTAAATTATATTAAAAGCATCAAAGTATTAATATATATATATATAGTCTGATTATAGAACTTGGGTAGGCATGGTGTCTTATAGGACTCCAGGTAGACTCGGAGTCCACTTGGAGTGCACTCCAAGTTTACCTGGAGTCCAAACGGAGTGCACTCCAAGTCCAAATGGAGTGCACTCGGAGTGCACTTGGGTGTAACCTTTAGTCTACACTCAACTGTAGTATTATAGAAAGAGAGAGTATATGAAATTATGGACTTCAGCTGATAACAACCTTCTTCTGTACATAGCTAAACCAATATATTTTCCAAGATTATATACTTCTTTCAAATTTTGTGTGCTTAATAATTGAATCAGTTTGTACATACTTGGATTTTTTTAAATAATAAGGTTTAAGATATTTTGCTCGTAAATCTGCATAAACATTACATTTTATGAAAAGGTGAAATTGGTCCGCTATATCTACCGTCTCTGGGGTACGTATACCTAGGACACATGTACTTACACGGACTGTTTATTACTGAGCAGTGATCAAATAACCATGATAACTTGATACATGTGGGGTGCTACCTGGGGTGGTCCCAGTGAATGACCCATAACTATATACAATGCGGTCAAATACTGTAACGCTCTGCTCCAGATTTTTTAACGACTGACGGTTTATACAGAAAAAACGTAACTATTTCATAACTTGTGCGGCAGATACATTTAATATATACATACATATGTAACTTCTTTGTGACAATTTCAGAGAGATGTACATGTATATCAAGGATATAAGCAACAACTACTTTGTGTTCTGTACTTATATCAGACAGATACAGATAACTTATTGGACAGTTACAGATAACTTATTGGACAGCTACATATAACTTATTGGACAGCTACAGATAACTTATTGGACAGCTACAGATAACTTATTGGACAGCTACATGTGACTTATTGGATAGCTACAGGTGACTTATTGGACAGCTACAGGTGACTTATTGAACAGCTACATATAACTTATTGGACAGCTACAGATAACTTATTGGACAGCTACATATAACTTATTGGACAGCTACAGATAACTTATTGGACAGCTACAGATAGTTTATTGGACGGCTACATATAACTTATTGGACAGCTACATATAACTTATTGGACAGCTACAGATAACTTATTGGACAGCTACAGATAGTTTATTGGACGGCTACATATAACTTATTGGACAGCTACATATAACTTATTGGACAGCTACAGATAACGTATTGGACAGCTACAGATAACTTATTGGACAGTTACAGGTGACTTATTCGACGGCTACAGATAACTTATTGGACGGTTACAGATAACTTATTTGACAGCTACATATAGCTTATTGGACAGCTACAGGTGACTTATTGGACAGCTACAGATAACTTATTGGACGGCTACAGGTAACTTATTGGACAGCTACAGATAACTTATTGGACGGCTACAGGTAATTTATTGGACATATACAGGTAACTTATTGGACAGCTACAGATAACTTATTGGACGGCTACAGGTAATTTATTGGACAGCTACAGATAACTTATTGGACGGCTACAGGTAATTTATTGGACATATACAGGTAACTTATTGGACAGCTATAGGTTACTTAGTGGACAGCTACAGATAGCTTATTGGGCAGCTACAGATAACTTATTGGACATATACAGATAACTTATTGGACAGCTACATGTAACTTATTGGACATCTACATATAGCTTATTGGACAGTTACAGATAACTTATTGGACAGCTACAGGTGACTTATTGGACAGCTTCAGATAACTTATTTGACAGCTACAGGTAACTTATTGGACAGCTACAGATAACTTATTGGACAGCTACAGATAACTTATCGGACAGCTACAGATAACTTATTGGACAGCTACAGATAACTTATTGGACAGCTACAGATAACTTATTGGACAGCTACAGATAACTTATTGGACATATACATATAACTTATTGGACAGCTACAGATAACTTATTGGACAGCTACAGATAACTTATTGGACAGCTAAGGTGATTTATTTGACATATACAGGTAACTTATTGGACAGCTACAGATAACTTATTGGACATATACAGGTAACTTATTGGATAGCTATAGGTAACTTAGTGGACAGCTACATATAGCTTATTGGGCAGCTACAGATAGCTTATTGGACATATACAGGTAACTTATCGGACAGCTACAGATAACTTATTGGACATGTAAAGGTAACTGATTGGACAGCTACAGATAACTTATTGGACATATACAGATAGCTTATCGGACAGCTACAGATAACTTATTGGACAGCTACAGGTAACTTATTGGACAGCTACAGATAACTTATTGGACAGCTACAGATAACTTATTGGACAGCTACAGATAACTTATTGAACAGCTACAGATAACTTATTGGACAGCTACAGATAACTTATTGGACGGCTACATATAAAGTATTGGACAGCTACAGGTAACTTATTGGACGGCTACAGATAACTTATTGGACAGCTACAGATAACTTATTGGACATGTAAAGGTAACTTATTGGACATGTAAAGGTAACTTATTGGACATGTAAAGGTAACTTATTGAACAGCTACAGATAACTTATTGGACATGTAAAGGTAACTTATTGGACATGTAAAGGTAACTTAATGAACAGCTACAGGTAACTTATTGGACATGTAAAGGTAACTTATTGGACATGTAAAGGTAACTTATTGAACAGGTACAGGTAACTTATTGGACGGCTACATATAAAGTATTGGACAGCTACAGATAACTTATTGGACAGCTACAGATAACTTATTGGACAGCTACATTTAACTTATTGGACAGCTACATATAACTAATGGACAGCTACAGATAACTTATTGGACAGTTACAGATAACTTATTGGACGGCTACAGGTAACTTATTGGACAGCTACAGGTAACTTATTGGACAGCTACAGATAACTTATTGGACGGCTACAGGTAATTTATTGGACATATACAGGTAACTTATTGGACAGCTATAGGTAACTTAGTGGACAGCTACAGATAGCTTATTGGGCAGCTACAGATAACTTATTGGACAGCTACAGATAACTTATTGGACAGCTACAGATAACTTATTGGACAGCTAAGGTGACTTATTTGACATATACAGGTAACTTATTGGACAGCTACAGATAACTTATTGGACAGCTAAGGTGACTTATTTGACATATACAGGTAACTTATTGGACAGCTACAGATAACTTATTGGACATATACAGGTAACTTATTGGACAGCTACAGATAACTTATTGGACATATACAGGTAACTTATTGGATAGCTACAGATAACTGAGTGGACATATACAGGTAACTTATTGGATAGCTATAGGTAACTTAGTGGACAGCTACAGATAGCTTATTGGGCAGCTACAGATAACTTATTGGACAGCTACAGATAACTTATTGGACAGCTACAGATAACTTATTGGACAGCTACAGATAACTTATTGGACAGCTACAGATAACTTATTGGACAGCTACAGATAACTTATTGGACAGCTACAGGTAACTTATTGGACGGCTACAGATAACTTATTGGACAGCTACAGATAACTTATTGGACATGTAAAGGTAACTTATTGGACATGTAAAGGTAACTTATTGAACAGGTACAGGTAACGTATTGGACATGTAAAGGTAACTTATTGGACATGTAAAGGTAACTTATTGAACAGATACAGGTAACTTATTGGACGGCTACATATAAAGTATTGGACAGCTACAGATAACTTATTGGACATGTAAAGGTAACTTATTGGACATGCAAAGGTAACTTAATGAACAGCTACAGGTAACTTATTGGACATGTAAAGGTAACTTATTGGACATGTAAAGGTAACTTATTGAACAGGTACAGGTAACTTATTGGACGGCTACATATAAAGTATTGGACAGCTACAGATAACTTATTGGACAGCTACATGTAACTTATTGGACAGCTACATATAACTTATTGGACAGCTACAGATAACTTATTGGACAGCTACAGATAACTTATTGGACGGCTACAGGTAACTTATTGGACAGCTACAGGTAACTTATTGGACAGCTACAGATAACTTATTGGACGGCTACAGGTAATTTATTGGACATATACAGGTAACTTATTGGACAGCTATAGGTAACTTAGTGGACAGCTACAGATAGCTTATTGGGCAGCTACAGATATCTTATTGGACAGCTACAGATAACTTATTGGACAGCTACAGATAACTTATTGGACAGCTAAGGTGACTTATTTGACATATACAGGTAACTTATTGGACAGCTACAGATAACTTATTGGACATATACAGGTAACTTATTGGACAGCTACAGATAACTTATTGGACATATACAGGTAACTTATTGGATAGCTACAGATAACTGAGTGGACATATACAGGTAACTTATTGGATAGCTATAGGTAACTTAGTGGACAGCTACAGATAGCTTATTGGACAGCTACAGATAACTTATTGGACAGCTACATATAACTTATTGGACAGCTACAGATAACTTATTGGACAGCTACAGATAACTTATTGGACAGCTACAGATAACTTATTGGACAGCTACAGATAACTTATTGGACAGCTACAGGTAACTTATTGGACGGCTACAGATAACTTATTGGACAGCTACAGATAACTTATTGGACATGTAAAGGTAACTTATTGGACATGTAAAGGTAACTTATTGGACATGTAAAGGTAACTTATTGAACAGGTACAGGTAACGTATTGGACATGTAAAGGTAACTTATTGGACATGTAAAGGTAACTTATTGAACAGATACAGGTAACTTATTGGACGGCTACATATAAAGTATTGGACAGCTACAGATAACTTATTGGACATGTAAAGGTAACTTATTGGACATGCAAAGGTAACTTAATGAACAGCTACAGGTAACTTATTGGACATGTAAAGGTAACTTATTGGACATGTAAAGGTAACTTATTGAACAGGTACAGGTAACTTATTGGACGGCTACATATAAAGTATTGGACAGCTACAGATAACTTATTGGACAGCTACATGTAACTTATTGGACAGCTACATATAACTTATTGGACAGCTACAGATAACTTATTGGACAGCTACAGATAACTTATTGGACGGCTACAGGTAACTTATTGGACAGCTACAGGTAACTTATTGGACAGCTACAGATAACTTATTGGACAGCTACAAGTACTTTATTGGATAGCCATAGGTAACTTATCGTAACAAATGTGAAGGTAAGAAAAGCATTGATTCTTTTATGAAACGTGAACAATGCAGCCTTTGGCGAATACCGACAAAGTATGTGACAACTTAAAATAAAAACGACAAATTTCACTTTTGCCACATTTCCTCATTATTGTATCCTCTGTTAACGTCAGTGAATAACTAATTTCGTTTTGTGTAGAAAACATTTGTATGTATGTTTTCTGAATAACCTGTTTTTACGTGGTGGTGTCGACAATTGTACTCGGCAATAACTCTTAGATTTGTATCACACGTTCTGATATTAAACAAACTGCATCAACTTGAAGGTAAACGTGATCACCATACAGCGCACCTGTAAAAGAGCAATGTCTATTTTACAATGCGTAATCCCAGATGATGAAGGGTATCTCGACGGATATGATATAGACTATACGTACATGTCTACTGTCCTAGATAATAACCTCGCCGTATAACAAAGGCCACCGAGTGAGCTTGTTTGCAAACAAGTTTACGGGTAACTTTACTACAGTATAAACATATATACGGGTAGGCTAGGTCTAATCAGTCTTATATAGCCATGGACTACAAACTGGTGGTTCTCTGTCTGTCCGCGGTGACCACAGTATGTTACGGAGTTGGGCCCGAATATACCGTCCCGGGGGCGGGGACTGCAGACAATGGTACAGTCACCCCTGAAGGGTTTGATGCATTTTTCAGTTCCCCTTTGGAATTCTTTCTCTTTATGGACGAAGTGAAAACCGTGTCGATGTCATACAGACTTGTGTGTGATAACGTGACGGAGAAAGGTCCAGCTGTCATTCCGTAGTGAGGATCCCAGGAGATTCCTCGTCCTCTTTCCCAGAAGTGTACTGATTTCATGTGAAAATGCCACAGAAACTCTGGTTAGTATGAGCAACACGTCCCAAGTGACCACTCCAATATCACCATCGTCTTATAATGCGACTGACCAACTCACCGAATTAGTCCTATCTGATACGGTGAACCTACAACTGTCTGGCGTCCTGCTTGGACGCTCTGACTTGGTCATAAGCATTCGTCGGTCAAGTCCGGACAATGATGTCATAAGTGAAAATGGAACAGTCAGTATATTGTCGTTTCCATTCGTCGTCAATCGGAATATGACAGCTCTGGATCAAATTGTCCAGGTCATTGTATACATCTTCCTCATCTTCATCACACTGGCGTTTGGATGTAAGCTGGACTTAAAGGTGGTCAAGGAATCGATCAAGAAGCCGATAGCTGTGGGCATTGGGCTAGGCTGTCAGTACATTATCATGCCGCTTGTAAGTACAAATGAGGGTACATAATGTTTCGAAGGGCTATTAGGCACACATTGATAATGGATTTGGTCGAATAGATTCGGGAATTGCGTCCTCTATTTTTGAATTAGTTTTTTCATCATACATTTCCAGGATACGACACATACATTTCCAGGATGCAACAAACTCCATGTATGATAGTAAAATAAAATGTCCAAATATCTAGTAAAACACTCATTTTCCAATTTAACACTCAGTTTCAAAAACTTTTTAAAAAATCATCAATTATGGTACATCAACCACCGGATTAAATGTTAGGCCAAAATAAGTTCTATCAGATCACTGGACACTTCCGGAAGGCTGAACTTTCGGTCAATAAGACATTTCATTTCCTGCCTACTATGTAAGAAGATACAAGGAACACAATGTTATATTGTTATCTCGTGGTAGGTTTAATGACTTTTATTTTAATCGTGAAAATATGTACAGACATTACCTTTGTAGCATTTGTTAAGTATTGATCATATTAGGTTTTGAAATACTGCCGTCTACGTTATGTAGCCTTTAAGTATATGTTAATAAGGGTAATTTATATTCCTATCTTATCAAATATGCCTTTCACACATGTGTTTATATTTTGTAATTGTACCTATAACGTATGATGCTCGTTAAAGTTGACTACCCCCATGTGACTTTTCATCACTTCGATTTTCCCTATGCCCGAATTATATCCCACCGCTGAGCTGTTGTGTACTGTACCATGTGATCATGAAGTTCTACCATATCTATCAAAACATGCGGAGAGAAAAAAAACTCATGCATACAAATAAGGTGAAAACATCAAAATAAATTCAAACTATGTGTTTATTAATCTGGATGTCAAGATAAGGAGATGCCCTTAAAAATGTGTAAGCGTTTACCAGTTACTATTGTCTGTTGGGAGAACGATCTTTACCTACCGCCGTAAAACGTAACGTACACGATGTAACGTTACGCCAGGAGGACACCATCTACATTGTAAATACTGCATGGCCTCAGAAAAAAGGCACGGCTAAAAGTAAAATCGCTAGGGGTGCCAGATGATGAAATTAGAACCTTTTTGAGTCAATTATATATTTAAATTCAGAGTCAAAAATCACCTTTCTTGCACGATCAATTAGTATGATATGATACATGTCACGCAACCCACTTGTTATAAAAACAAATATACGCGACCTTGTGTGGGTTTATCTGTGACCTTGTGTTGGGCTATCTCAGCCTATCTGTGACCTTGTGTGGGACATTTTGATAGGGTATATTTACACTGTACCAGGTATATCTAGAACATGGAGTGTCCCGTATCACCTGTACTAATTCAATGAGGTTTTCCTATGGAAAGCGTTCCTAAAACTGGTACCCGACAGTCAATGAGTAACATAAGTATATCAAATATGGGGTTTACATTTGTTTCGACTGAATTTGATTTCTTTCTCGATTTCTAAACTTAAAGACGTTAAGAGGAGAGGATGTCAATTCAGGGGTTTTCAAATTAATCCGACAACTACTATAAATCACCCGTGGAGACAGAGCATGACCATGCTAGCAACATTAAGATGACGTTTCCGTTGACCGGAAGTTGCCATAATACATAATATGTAACAGTCAGATAACGTTTCCAATGACCTTGCGGAAGTTGACTTAACACCAGTGTTATACAACATTGAGATCCCCTTGAGCAGATACATGCATTAGTCATTAAAACGATTACAAACACTGAAGTAAACTTGTATTATACTATGACTCCCGTCCTTCTGT
Organism: Pecten maximus; assembly: GCF_902652985.1. Taxonomy (NCBI): domain Eukaryota; kingdom Metazoa; phylum Mollusca; class Bivalvia; order Pectinida; family Pectinidae; genus Pecten; species Pecten maximus. Next base: position 29,819,279 of record NC_047025.1, read on the forward strand.
TCGCATCATCATACTGATTCAGTCTGACCCCAGAATGTTTTTTTATATCAGACTTGGTAACGTACCTCGAGCTGTACTTTTACAGCTAACCTCAAGGTTAAGTACATCCATGGATGTCACTTACGTCAGAAGGAACATGTGTTTCAGTCGCCATTGCCATTTAACATCCGGGGCTCAAACGCTCAGACCCTTTGGATATCGGCATGTTGAACGTATGTTTTACCCTAGCCCTATGTCTAGGTCGAGTAGTCACATCTTCGGCCAAGCGACCCACTTAGGGTGCATGAGAATACTGAATTTCACAACAATAATTGCTTGTCGTGGTAATAGCTATTACATTTCCCAGACATCTACATGTATGAGGGACTGTTAATATCACCTCCACAGTGATCATCCAGTTCTCTAAATTGTTATTGGTATCAAGAATGATACAAGAACACTTGTATGTGTATGTTCTTACAGTTGTACTGATATCATCAAAGATGTCAAATTTACAGTAATGAATTGAAAACAAATACTATATTGACAATCACGATAAATAGGAGACAGGAACACTTTGACAATTTACGAGGTTTTTGAGGTTGAAGCTGAGTTAGGTAGAAACAATCTGAGAATCAATTGCCCAACAATGGAAATTCGTCGTCCTTATCGATGCCTTTCTGTATTTTCATTAATACTGCACATCAGTTAAGTAAAAGTAAATAAGATCTGCAAAAATGTACATTTCAATCAAAATTTAACACAAAATTAGCCTATAAACTGAAGTGCTTCATGAGGGATAACGAGACAGCATTGCTTTCTGTGACATAAATCAATGCCTGTTATTTTGACATTTATATATTTCAAATTAATTTTTACACCTCACTACGACAAACTGTCAGAGATCGGTCGTCCGTCGTCCAGAGATACGCAATCGCAGCTAAATTTGAAAAATGTCTTAAATGTGTGAGTTTTTGTTCCAGCTAGGGTATGCCATCGCTAAACTTGTTGCGTCTGACCAACCTTCTGTGGCTCTGGGGATTTTCCTAGCAGGTACTTGCCCCGGAGGTGGGGCAAGCAACATATACTCCCACCTTCTGGATGGTGACCTGTCACTTTCCATCACAATGACTCTCGTCAGTACTGTGTGCGCCTTAGGTAAGTAGTACTATACTAGTCAGTACTATGTGCGCCTTAGGTAAGTTGTACCACACTCGTCAGTACTGTGTGCGCCTTAGGTAAGTTGTACAACACTCGTCAGTACTGTGGGCGCCTTAGGTAAGTCGTACAACACTCGTTAGTACTGTGGGCGCCTTCGGTAAGTAGTACTATACTCGTCAGTACTGTATGTGCCTTAGGTACTAAGTCGTATTACACTCTCAGTACTTTGGGCGCCTTAGATAAGTTGTACCACACTCGTCAGTACTATGGGCACCTTAGGTAAGTTGTACCACACTCGTCAGTACTGTGGGCGCCTTAGGTAAGTTCCACCACACTCGTCAGTACTGTGGGCGCCTTAGGTAAGTTGTACCACACTCGTCAGTACTGTAGGCGCCTTAGGTAAGTTGTACTATACTCATCAGTATTATGGGCGCCTTAGGTAAGTTGTACAACACTCGTCAGTACTGTGTGCGCCTTAGGTAAGTTGTACCACACTCGTCAGTACTATGGGCGCCTTAGGTAAGTTGTACCACACTCGTCAGTACTGTGTGCGCCTTAGGTAAGTTGTACCACACTCGTCAGTACTGTGTGCGCCTTAGGTAAGTTGTACCACACTCGTCAGTACTGAGGCAGTAAATCGGTTGAGTTTTCAAAGTAAATTATTTATGAATGTTGTATGATTACATGACCCCATGAACCAAGTTTTCATTGTTTCCTTAGTTGATTTCAGGAATTTAACTTCAAAGTAATCAAAACGTATTCATGTCAATATCTTGCAGGGCTCCTCCCACTGTGGGTGTATACGTTAGGTCAAGAATTTCTCGAAGACGAAAATAAAAAGCTGAATGTTCCATTTTTCAACATCTTCACCACCCTCCTCATTCTCATCATCCCACTCCTTACTGGTATCGGCATACAGTTCAAACTTCCGAAGATAAAGAAGTTCATCCTGAAGGTCGTCACCCCGGTAACCGTCGTAGGCGTTATTATTCTTCTATCAGTTGGAATATATTCAAACCTGTTCATATTCAAACTTTTCAACCCAAAAGTGATTCTCGCTGGTTGCCTTCTGCCGTATTTTGGTTACGTGATAGGAGGCATAATTGCGTTTATTCTGAGACAACCTTGGGTGAAAGTTAAGACAATAGCCATAGAAACCGGCATGCAGAATGCCGGTGTAGCTTTCATTATACTACTGTATGCCTTCCCACCCCCGGATGGACAGTTGGCAGCAGTCGCCCCAGCAGCCTCTGCGGTCATGACGCCACTTCCTCTTTTTGTGCTCACCGTTATATTTGGAATATACAAAAAATGTAATCCGGAAAAATATCAGAAAGTTGAACAGAAAGAGGAGGAATCGAAGGAACCTGAACTGGAAATCAATGGAAATATCACACTGGAAGCCATTGAAAAGGCAAGAGAGTCGAACGTTTAGTTGTACATGTATATCACGTTTGTTGTGTATTAATATTTCGGTAAACAGTACACTCATTCATCTTTAGTGAGTCGTATCAAGATATGTAAGTTACTATGGATTCTAAATATGTATTGAAAATATTTGCATTTGTTGAAAGCTGCATTATCCTACAAAGTGATGCACAAAATTGCTCGATGGTCGGGTGGCGCAGTGGTACATTATAACACATGTGCACTCGTCTTTTGCCTCTCTGACCATTGATCATCGGTTTGACCACATGGGTCTTCTCTCGGTACCCCAGCTTCCGCAGCGGGCTGAAGTTAGCAGCGGATTCGTTATTCGAATCCCCAATAACGAATAACGAATCCGCTGCTAACTTCAGCCCGCTAGCTTCCGCCGTCTTCCATCCGAGCCCACAGGTGTGATACGCAACAACAACAGGAGACAAATGATTCTACGTACATTGTATTTTTACATGTATTTTAATCTTCATATTGATGAAATGATTCGCGCGTTTGTTATGATGTCGGTCAACCTTCCTGAAAAATACAGCGAAATCATCAACATTGTGTGCCGCCATCTGTTGATCGATTACAGATTTCAAATGTTTCTATTACTCAATGAGATATCAATGTATTTCGACATAATACCATGAACTATCAAACATCCAATTCTGAAAACAATAATAATAGTTATTATAGACATCAATACAGGCAGTGGGGTCAGGGGAAAACTAGGTTATCTCGCATATTCGAGATAACCGACGATATTTTACATAGAATTTTACCCTCGGAATGTTTACTTCGAGTTAAGCAGAGTCTTCAATCATCAGAATTCGAGATAACAAAGTATGACTTTTATTTCGAAACAAAGACAAATATCACTGTAAACGTGGTTATTTTCGCGGGGTGTAATTTCGCGATTTCGATATGTAAACTATACGTGTTGGGGTAATTTTCGCGATCGGTCCACATTCGTTTGTAGTTCGAGATTTCGCAAATTGGTATCAAAATAATACGCGTGGGGGATCAAAAGGACTCCATGTAATTAGCATATATTTCCCCCTCGCGTAAATGTCCACGTTTACAGTATGTTCGCTTGGTTTGTATTGACGGACCAATTATAGGACAGCGTGTTAAAGTATGTTATTATATATTTTCAATATATATTTTATCAATTATACGGAAATACATACCAATTGGTAAATTATTATCAATTATAGATCTTTTGGTGAGGTCATTAAGGTGTTAATTAAACCTGGTAGAATCTAACATTGATTGAAGGCGAAGCCCGAGATTATAATTTTTAGATTCTTCTAGTTATATAGGTCGGTATAACACCATATTGACTCATTCAAAAGTTCTTTAAACTTGTTTGCAAAGAGATGGAAGCGCAATATATTTCTCTTGATAACAAGATCACGTGGACATTGTGATGTCACAGTGTTTATGACGTAACAAACACAATATTAACCCGGTGTTTCTAAAACTAGAAAGATAAGGTCAGTATAGCAGGTGACCAGGTTTCAGTCAATACGAATTGAGGAAAAACTTACATATGTACCATATATAATATATTACTATAGATTTGTACTTCTATGTATTATGAGTCAATATACGGCCTATCAATTGAGGAACATATGTAGAACTTATCCAAGTGATTTAAGTGTGAGGAATCTGAGGTGAAGGTTCAGGTGAGGTCAGATGTGATGACTGATCAGGTAGAGGATCGAGTGAGGTCAGATTTGATGACTGAGGTAGAGGATCGAGTGAGGTCAGATGTGATGACTGAGGTAGAGGATCGAGTGAGGTCAGATGTGATGACTGAGGTAGAGGATCGAGTGAGGTCAGATGTGATGACTGAGGTAGAGGATCGAGTGAGGTCAGATGTGATGACTGATCAGGTAGAGGATCGAGTGAGGCCGGATGTGATGACTGAGGTAGAGGATCGGGTGAGGTCAGATGTGATGACTGAGGTAGAGGATCGAGTGAGGTCAGATGTGATGACTGAGGTGAAGGTTCAGGTGCGGTCAGATGTGATGACTGAGGTAGAGGATCGGGTGAGGTCAGATGTGATGACTGAGGTAGAGGATCGAGTGAGGTCTGATGTGATGACTGAGGTAGAGGATCGAGTGAGGTCAGATGTGATGACTGAGGTAGAGGATCGAGTGAGGTCAGATGTGATGACTGAGGTAGAGGATCGAGTGAGGTCAGATGTGATGACTGAGGTAGAGGATCGAGTGAGGTCAGATGTGATGACTGAGGTAGAGGATCGAGTGAGGTCAGATGTGATGACTGAGGTAGAGGATCGGGTGAGGTTAGTTGTTATGTCTTTGTATAAATTCTATCAAAAGTGTTAATTATTCCTGATTAATAGATTATTGTTGGTAAATATGTTATCGGACCTTTATCTAATGTTGATATATATATATTTATACAAACAAATAAAAATCTAAACTCCGGTTTCATGCGTTTCTTTTGTTTTATTAGTCTAGATAAAGGTCCAATGTATCCGTTTGTTATCAGTAGCATGGAAGGGACAGGACCTCTGGACCTACATTAGTATATGTATGAGGATCCACCTCCACCTATCTATCACGTGATTTGTGGAGCTAATTATTTTGTCGGTTGCTGAACTTGTTTTTTCTCTTCATTGTTTAATGTTCTATATCAACAGCGTAAGTCATTAAATGACGGTCTCCCCTGTGTACAAGATACATACAGTTGTGGCATGTTCGTGTTTGTCTCCTTGTGACAGCGCGGAACTGATGACGACTTTATAGTGCTACCTCACTGAAGCGTACTGTCGAAGACATCCAACCCATCAGGATACTAAACCCGATAACATTATACATTCACAAAATACTGAGCGGCAACTACCGTTTGTAGACTCTGGTATGTCTCGGCCAGGAGACAGGGCCTAAAGCCTTCCTCATAGGGGCGAACGTTCAACTAAAGGCCAAAAACGAGGCAGTGTCAAGGGAGATATAAGGAATAAGAAAGTAGTTTATATAAGATCACTTAAAATTTTTTACCCCTACCCCCCAACTAGAAATTGAATCGGAAACTCCTAACATGTCTGGAATATCTGTCCCGAAAGTTTTATTGATTGATACTTTTTATATGGTGTTTCTAGAGTACGTAACGACATAAAAACACTGTAATGAATACTATTGCAATTTCTTTGATGTTTGTCAAATTATCCTCCTAATATTACTGGCCTATTATCATTCTTACGGCCTACGTGAATGACATGCCGGGTGGCCAAACAGTGTCTCGACCGTTATTTCGTAACGTTTTTTTTTTTTTTTTTGTCGCTGTGAAAAGATGCTCTTAAGTGGGACGAATTTACGAAAAGATTAAAGTTTTCTTTTTATTTCTTTTTTTTTATTACTAGTATTATTATTTTGAACCTGACATGAAATGATGTACAGACTATAGTCGAGTGGTAAGCTATCCATTCTGGTTACGTTTTAAGGTTATCGATCCGATTCTCTATAGATTTGTTGTTAGAGCCTTTGTAAAATGAAAGAAATCTTTTTTAAATTCGTTTTATAAATCCGGATTAAACACAAATTCGATAGAGATCCTGTCATATACTGTTACATATCTGTATTAAACTACAAATTCGTGAGAGATCCTGTCATATACTGTTACATATCTGTATTAAACTACAATGTTCCTGTATAGTAGATTTGTTAACAATACAATATTTTGAAAGAAGTCGTGGAAATACAGACAGAAACAGTAGTAAGATCATGACATGCACAATTGTACGTATACCTACTGTTTTTACCCTCGATACTGTAAGTATCAGAAAAGATAGGATGCCATGCACAATTGTACGTATACCTACTGATTTTACCCTCGATACTGTAAGTATCAGAAAAGATAGGTTGTAGATGCACATTTGTATAGTAGACAATGTCGACACTTCAATGTCGGTTATATTTTCACTAGGGATCGAGTCAAAATGATTAAATCACACGTATACATATGTAACAATCCATTGTGTACAAGCAGAGCTGACGTAATATCAAAGGGTATATGCACACTTTATCCCCGTCCCAGTGTTTATAATAGACAGCTTCAGCTTTCAGTTGAACCGACTTCTAGTTAATTTGCTACCGAAAATATTAACCCACTCTAACGATGTATTAGTGTATCTGAACATGATTCGTCCGGCTTTTTTGGAGAAGTTCAAAGTTCATCACATACATTATGTATGAAGATGATTAACCCGATATCCGGCATGTGACGGATACTTTGTGGGTTTCTAGACCACATTAATTCCTAATACTTGATTCATGCTTGATATGATTCATTCTAAATCCCACTTGCTTATTTCTACTCGTTCATCATCTAGTTTCAACCAATATACGTACATGTACATTGTACGTTTATTTATTTTTTAAAATTATCTTATTTGATCGTATAAAAATATTTATTCAGGTGTAGACATGGAAAGTAGATTTCTATTGAAAACTAGTGAGCAGTTTCGGATTTAATGGTGATTGAGAATTAATTAACAAAAATATGCGTAAAAGCGTCATATTTTTAAAACTACCACGTGTCAGGATTCCTTTTCAATAAAATGTACAATTATGTGTAGATATTAATTGACTCATCGTGACATGACAGACTGAGATTAAACATGTCTTTATATCAGAGTATTACTGAAGGATGGCCTAATGTATGTATACATTATAGATAGTACCCAATCATCATCATGTGTCTTTCGCATCAACACTCAAGAAGTAAAACTCCAGAGAGCTTCCGAATGCATTGAGCTGCATGTCTCCTCCATGTTTTGTTTACATACACGACTTCACGCTACGTACACACGTGTGTAAAAGCGACCTTCACTGGGGAAATCCAGGTCACAAAAGGCTGTGGCATCAAATGGCTAGCCAGCAGATTTCCTGTGTATCAATATGAATTGTGTGATTTTTCTCGTAGGTTTTCTCTTACAGCGTGTCAACGGACAAAATTGGGAATTGAAGTTTATGGAGCCACATGAAGGAGGAAATCTGCTGTTATCGGAGGGAGAAGAGCGAATTGTCACGTACAACATCACTGTGCACAGTTCCGAAAGCTCAAGCATTTATATGATATCGACAAATACCAAAGTGGTTGACATTATCGGCGGAATAAACCATAGTGTTACCGGAGGGGTTTCTGTGATACCCAATGTTACGGTTCGGGGTATTTTTCTCGGACGTGCCTCTCTGACATTCCAGGTGAACAGAAAACTCAATGGCACAGTCTCGTCGACACGGACTAAGGGAGGCAACTCGTGGTATGAATTGCCGGTGGTTTTGGACGTGGTGGTGAAAAAATATGAGGGTGTTCTGAACAAAATTTTCCAGGGTTCAGTGATAGTGCTGGTTTGTGTGGCTAATATAGCAATGGGATGTAAAACAGATGTACAGGTGGTCAAGACAACGCTTCGGACACCCATCGCACCACTGACTGGCCTCGCGTCACAGTTCATCCTTATGCCACTGGTAACATGAGTATTATTAATAGGCTAAGTATAGTAGATATATAAACTCTATTAGTATTAATTAACTAATAAATGATACTAGTTTCTACATTATGTTTGTAACTGAGATATTTGAATTGTAGCCTTACATCTGTACGTTGGTTGTGTACACATGTATGACTGTACGCCTGTGTTAATGAAAAAGGAATTGAGTTGAACTAACATTAAATTGTAAACATATATATATATTAATTAAAAAGAAACAAATAACACAATATAGGAAATTACATAATTTATTCAGTCCGACCTATTATCAGAACTAATAAAGGTTCCTGTTATCGTCAGCGAAGTTATAAATCATCCTCTTCAAATACGCTGTAGGTTATTGCTTTTGAACAAAATAATGTACGACGGTAGTTATAATGATAATATGATATACCTAGCCAGAATGATACAGTAATTGGTGATTAAAACAGCGGAAGTAAATCGCCAGTGAAGCTTACTAATCCGGTTTGTAGTATATATATTGAGGGATTTCTGCACGTCACAGGAAGTTTTTTTTTATATTTTTTTCATCCTTATGTCATCGTAATTTACCAATGTTCTGCTGAAACACAACTTTCGTTATATGTTTGCCAATTATACAAGTCAAAAGACATCTTGCACAAGATGTGAAGAAACTTCCTCCCTTTTTTTTTTAAATAAAAGTTTCAAGCCGAGTAAATTTTATTTAAAAGTCGACACTGGTTAAAGAAGTTAGCACCATTTACTTGTGAAGGCTTTTACAACAAGCTATAACATTCAATTCGATCGAAATTAAAAAAAAAAAACATTTAAATTTCCTAGTACTCTCTCTAGTATGATTTAAGTCTAGTCTATAAATGAAGTTTCCGGTTCGGTGACTTTCTCGAGGTAACGTGTAGGGTTTACGGACACGCTAGGTTACATTTGAAACTTAATCAACAGCGATCTTTACTCCCGCAGTACACATAAAAATCATCAGACATAATGAAATTATAAGGTAAGGAGGGTTTCTACCTCATCAATAACAAGCACAGGGACGTATTAGATCGAACTTCAGTACCTATAGGCTATCTTTTCCCTCCATTTATTCCTTTGGCATTTCGGCCAATCAGATTTTTCAACATGCATAAGACATATATACATCAGTAACATAACATTGTGGAGAGTGATACATCCTTGGGTATCGCAAAATATTGCATGAATCACGTACGATATAGTACGGTATGTGGTAAAATATTACAACTGTGAAATGATAGTATAACCCCCTAATTATGAACAGTAGGTCATAAATACATACATACATGCTGACGCTTACATGTATACCTACAGGTGCGCACATACATGCTCTAAATAAAATCTAGATAATTCTCGTATTTCTTGTCTCCAAAATATGAATGTGACAAGAACATATTGTGTTCTGATGTCTTCACATTATTTGATGTCGTCATGGTAACCTGTAAACACATTTTCCTATGCTTCGATGTCGTCAAGGCAACCTTTTATGTCAAGATATAATTTCTTTTGTGTTGATGTCTTGGTAAACTTACAACCGGCTTATTTTAGCCCACCATCTGATGATGGCCTTAGGCAATGGAGGGATATTTCTCATACTTCACGTGTAAGTCCCTAGCTGTCATCTTTGATTTTGAGAAATGAAGTTTGTTATCGCTATTTCTTGAAAAGTTCCGGAGGGATATTTCTCAAACTTCACATTTAGCTTTCCGTTGGTCCTGATCGGAAAAAGAAAATGGCCGACAGGCAGCCTTTTGATTTTGAGAATTGAAGTTTGTTATCGATATTCCTTGAAAAAGTTTTGGAGGGATATTTCTCAAAACTTTACATGTAGGTTAACGTTCCTCCCACCAGTCTGACCAGGGAAAAAATGGCCGATAGGCAGCCGTCTTGGATGTTGACAATTTGTTTGTTATCTCTATTTTTCAGAAAGTTATTTTTATATATTTCCAAGATTTCAGATTAAGGCTTTTCTTGTTATTATTAAGAGAAAAAGCGGAAAGAAGGGAAAAGTAGAGAGAACAATCATTCAGTGGTGGGCGCCAAGATCCGTCTGAAATCTCGTTTTGCTGACATATTCTGATGCTATATTTTAGCCTTATTTGTCCTGATGCCATGTTTTCGTCTCACTTTCTCCCCAGATATCGTTCACAGTGGGATACCTGCTACAGCTTACACCACCCATGGCATTCGGTCTGTTTGCCATGGGTTGTTCCCCGGGAGGAGCGGCCAGTAACGTCTACACTTATTTCCTTGACGGGAACGTTTCGCTAAGCGTTACCATGACTTTCGTTAGCACCATTGCGTCTCTGGGTAAGTGAACATAGCCATGGGTGACGGGTGGGGTTTGGGATTACAGAATCAGCCATGGGTGACGGGTGGGGTTTGGGATTACAGAATCAGCCATGGGTGACGGGTGGGGTTTGGGATTACAGAATCAGCCATGGGTGACGGGTGGGGTTTGGGATTACAAAATCAGCCATGGGTGACGGGTGGGGGTTGGGATTACAAAATCAGCCATGGGTGACGGGTGGGGGTTGGGATTACAAAATCAGCCATGGGTGACGGGTGGGGTTTGGGATTACAGAAGTAATAGAATGTCAGGAGCCTATGTCGATCACCAAGTTACTGATCAGGAACGCAGTCGCGTCGCTGGGAGATTCGGTGACAAGTTGAATTTACAACATCACGTCATTCGGGTAGTGGGGGTGGGATGGGACGCCATACATGTACAGAAGTTTCTACCACGGTTAGTTGTTTTGTTCCAATCTCAGACCATTTTTCAAACGAACTGACTGATGAATGTATAATATACATTCTGTTCTTTTGATTGGTTGATAATTTGAACTTTGACCGGACCTTGTTTTTCCCGTGTGCTTTATATCACGTCATCTACTGTCATGACTACTGACAAATTAGTGAACATGAAATCCACCGTATTCTATCTATACGCCTATTACCTCAGCTAACTTTCCTGTACGATAACAGTTTTGTAAATAATCTTTATCAGTTTCTATACAAAAAAAACCTTTGGCGTCTACCAAAGTTTCCTATTTCTATGTGGTTTCATTTACCAGTTTCAATATATATATAATAAAATCGTGAAGTATGATCCCTACGGACGAAGTTATACATAAAGAAAAAGAAAGTAACTCGACAACTCATCTTTAGAAGAATCGCCGACGAAAGCGCTAAGGACGAGTTGTCGAGTTTTTCTTTTTCTTTATATCTAAAGTTAAGACTGAAAAATTCCAAGATTATTCATTCTTATTACTTGTGAATGTTTTATAACCTTAGGGCACAATACCATCCGATATGTCTGAACACTCTCGCCCTAATGATATTTCCGCACTACATGGTACTCTAGATCTGCTACTGGCTTTCGACTGGGTGGCTTCGACAGAGCCTGACGAAGTGGAACATTAGGTTTTGTCAAGCACGCAGGGATTTGGCATCTGATCCACTATATCTAACATATAAATGGGCCATCGAGCTTAATTTCATTTCTGAGGGAGAACCTTGGATAAAAATAATAGTAACTATAGCTATGGACGGCGTTGATGCACGTGTTCAGAGGGTGTGTTGCACGTGCAATTTCTCCGGTATTTCCATTTTTAAGGCAAAACATGAGAATATCACGTCATAGTGAATTAGCTTCAACATACCGGCCAGGCCTCGAGGACAGAGTTCTTCCTTGTCTACATAACAGAGATCTGTTCGTCAGTTACATGTCTGTCAGTTCACTGTTGGCATTTATAGAACTGAAAATGTGGGAACGTAAAATCACTTAACTTTAATGTCAATATAATAAGTCAAAATGAAAACTAAATTTGTTTCAAAATGTCAACGGGTCATTATTCAAAATAGGTTTTAAACTGTTAACCTAAATACGCACACCTTTTCTATACGTGAGTATGCGTGCATGTCGGAATAACAAAAATGATACGTTAAATAGTTTAAATCTCTGGTAGGGCGTGTCCCGGATACTTGTCCGCAAAACAAGATAAAAATAACATATTTCAGATTACACAAGGACAACGCACGTTTTCAAGAGGTGCGTTTCATTTATAGGAATTAAATGTAGATATCAAATGATTCGGCGAACGGATGTTGTTGATATTAAGAAAATGTTGTCAACACATTGAAATGTAGGCGGATATATGTGTGTACATGTAAGTATAGGATGTGTGTCCCGGGGCGCTGTCCACTTAATGCGTCACTTCTCAGTATATGGCGTGAATTTCGGACGATTTTATCTTGACAAGTGTACCATTCGGCACCTCTCTGCCATTTTACTGTGTAGCTAGTTATAACTTAAGCATGAATGCTGACGATCTTTTTATCGCGGTTTGGTCGGTTGTAAATTGGCTATATATGACTCTTATCTTAGATAACATTGTGACAGGAATAACGGTCCTTACCTTACTTACCGTGCCGCTAATTATCGCATTTTTTTCTTATCAACAGAATAAAACTGACGTTTATTATTATTTTTTTCTTCTTTTATAGTAAATTTTGTTCCCGTTTAAACCACACGGAGCTTCCGAGGGGGCATGGTAATGCATTACTCATTAATCCTTGCGCACGACTTAGTTATCCGTGTACTCGAGTTAGCAGTCCGTACACACGAGTATAGCAGTCCGTGCGCTCGAGTATAGCAGTCCGTACACACGAGTTAGCAGTCCGTACACTCGAGTCATTAGTCCGTGCACACGAGTTAGCAGTCCGTACACTCGAGTATAGCAGTCCGTGCACACGAGTTAGCAGTCCGTGCACACGAGTTAGCATTCCGTACACTCGAGTCATTAGTCCGTACACTCGAGTCATTATTCCGTGCACTCGAGTTAGCAGTCCGTGCACACGAGTTAGCAGTCCGTGCACACGAGTTAGCATTCCGTACACTCGAGTCATTAGTCCGTGCACTCGAGTTAGCAGTCCGTACACACGAGTTAGCAGTCCGTGCACACGAGTTAGCAGTCTGTGCACACGAGTTAGCAGTCTGTGCACACGAGTTAGCAGTCCTTGCACACGAGTAAGCAGTCCGTGCGCTCGAGGTAGCAGTCCGTGCACACGAGTTACCAGTCCATGCACACGAGTTAGCAGTCCGTGCGCTCGAGTTACCAGTCTTTGCGCTCGAATTGCCAGTCCTTTATTTTGACATCGGTACAGATATAGTTTTGTCCGATATATATAGCTTTAATATGTGTCAAACACTTGTAAAGGTGGTTAGTGCTAATAGAATCGCGTCGCGGGCAATATTCTAATTTGGTCGATACCGTGACAGCCGTTCGAGAGGACGTGGTTAGCATTGGCTTTCATATGGAACGCCATAGCTGTCACATATCGCATCAAATACTTTATGGTTGGTATTTTCCTGATATGATTTCATCAATATATGATTTGATCATTTTATTCTTTGATTAAATTATTTTACACGATGTCATCATTTGATTTGGTTTCACCAATATATCATTTGATTTCATCGATGTAAATCATATGATACATTGTATCAGTAATATATTATTTAAGTTTAACATCATAATGTGATTTCATTACTACATGTATATTATTTGATATCATCAAGATAACCTGATTAGTTATTCGTGCGCGCGGACTGGTAACTCGTGTGCACGGACTGGTAACTCGTGTGCACGGACTGGGAATTCATACGTACACACTGGTAACTCGTACGCACGGATTAGCTAAATTCTGCGCACACTGAATGGTAACTCTTACGCACGGATAACTAAGTAGTGCGCACAGATTACTAGAGATCAACCAACCAATTGTTTTCCCATAGACCTTAGTGTTAACGTTTTGGATTATTTCATTCAAATTCTTGAATTGAATATGACGATTATGGTTTATAACAAAAGTTTAGGGTCTGATATAACACCTAATAAAAAAAAAAAGTTGGGTCCTTCAGCTCAAATGTTCTCCAGGGTAGCCATTTTGAAAAGAGGTGAATTTCGCAGTAAAAATTCTCAAAAATCTTAAATGTTTACCTGTTTACTATTATTACGTGAACTTTTGGGAAAAAAATCAATCGGACTTAAGAAATTTATATCAACATTTCTTATTGATAGTTACCTATCAGGCTACATATCTATTTTCTCACTTCATAACATACTGGCCAATCAGTGGCTGCCAGACATTTTATCCTTGGCTCAACGTTCTATACACAGGGGCTGTTTCAAAAATATATTTTTTCAATTGGTTGGTTGTTCCCTACTACATGTAAGTCGTATGTACGTAGTGGTGTTCATACGCACAGACTGATAACTCGTGCGCACATATTACTATATGTTATTCGTACGCACGGATTTACTAAGTCATGCGCACGGATTGGTAGTTCGGACGTTCGGGTTAGTAACTCTTGCGCACGGATTATTAAGTCATGAGTACGGATTGGTACAATGTAACGCGCGCGTACAGTTTACTACATGTAAGTCGTACGCACGGATAAGTAACTCTTGCGCACGGATTAGTAAATGAATTTACCATGTTCAACAGTTTTTGCTCAATGAGTTGCTTACATTATCTTTACTCAATATTCATTTAATTGTTTGAAAGGATCAAACAATAGGTTCACATACAGACATGTAACGGTAATAGGTCTACACTAGTAAAACCTGTACAAGCTAACAGAGCTTTGTATGTATTAATCGCCTATACAGGTATCATTTCCCGTCTACCCAGTGCTATATTGTCCAACCAAAATAATAATTGTATACGCATCTATAGGCCATATTGAACACAGTCGATTCGATGTCCAAATAGGAAGGATAAGAACATGTTTGTAGTATAATGTATTGAAAAAAGTGCATTAGCTAGTTCGTTTACTGGGTTTATCGCCACTTGAACAGCCAGAGTCACTTTGAGGCGGGATGTCATTGTAGTAGTCGGTGTCTACCTAACTCAATAACATATGGGAGGTCCATCGCGTGCTGTCCAGAGCAATTAGGGCAAAATGTCTCGCCCTAAGACACAACCATGGTATACACAAAACGTATGTTTTCTGGACTTATCCTTGAACTGGATGTTTGACTGACGATTCTGAGCTTGTATAAGTATATATGTTATTAAAATGTGTCACCTGAAAGCGAATTCAATACCTACATATGTATATCGAAGGTCATATGTATAATTTATCATGAATGTTTTACGGGAGAAGACGGACCATAAGTTTTAAAACTTTTGTCTGATCCCATTTGTATATTTGCAGATATAATAAAAATCAAATCGAAGGCATTTTCACTCGATACCTGTCTCTTTGACCTGGATTCTAGCGGACAGACATTGCTACATTTGTGAAATCGCCCAATTTGTTCAACGTTTACGGCAAGAGAAAATTATGTAGTCTATTGTATTTGAAGCTGTTTTTCCCTTGTAGAGAATTTAATAACGAACATGTAGTAAACAAAAAACAAACAGACAAACAAACAAAAACCCAAAAAAGAAACAAACAAAATCAAACCAACAAAAAACAAACAAAAAGCCTGTTTAAAGAGATCTAATTTTCACATTATATGTAGTAAACACGTTTAAGTTAGCAGTGTATATACCGATATGCTTGTATTTATGATTTTTTAAATCCAGCTATTACGTTATTTACGACAGATTATAATTCTGTATCTGTTACAGCTCTCATCCCTCTCTGGCTGTTCACCCTCGGAATCCATGTCATCTACAGGACAGAAACCGTCACCATCCCTTTCGTCAATATTGTCATCTCGCTTGTCGGCCTCATCGTCCCGGTGGGTATTGGCATCGTCATACAGAAAAAACTGCCAAAGGTGGCTGAATTCCTCCTCAAACTTCTACGAGTTGTAGCTGTGATCTTCTGTATCCTGGTTTTCACGATCGGTATTTATGCCAACCTCTATATATTTAGGTTGATGACGCCATTGAATCTACTGGCGGGCGCTCTATTACCTTACATTGGTTTCATATTCGGCGCCGTCATGGCGTTTGCGACAAGACGCAACAAGAGAGATATTTTGACAATCGCCATAGAAACAGGAATACAGAATTCTGGGGTGGCTATAGTCCTGCTTCAAATGTCCCTCCCTCATCCGGACTCCGATATCGCCATTGTTTCCCCTGTCAACTGCTCTCTCTTTACACCCATTCCCGTCGTCATAGCAATAATCATACACGTCATTAGAAAGAAGTGGTTCCGGAAAGACGAGGTCAAGGACACAAAACAGGAAGTAGGATCTGGGAACGAGGATGGTGATCAAAATGTGCCGGTGACGTATCACTACAAGTCTAGAGAAGCTGAGGAGGAGGAAGAGGATGGAGAACATGGAGAGGGGACCAATGGGCACCATCTCTTAAAAAAGAGCTGAAAATGAGAATTTAAATGATACCCAGAGGTACAGGTATGAACATAAGTAGCTATACCATAACTAACGAGTAACGCGGTATCCAGACCAGATTACGGACCCTGAAACAATGTCAGATGGAATGATTTTGTTCCGTTTGGACTAACACACAATTATTTATAATTGATACGCTATTTAATGATATCCGCGTGTCAATGTTAACACTTGTCACCGTATCCTTGTGATAACTTTTGGTCACAACGAAATGCGCATGCCTAGTAACTGACGAAGTATCACCCTAATAAACAATTATACGTCATGGGTCGAAGTGAGCCTTTCTGGAGGAAGCGTCCTTGTTGGCTTAGTTCATAGTATTTGTCCACGTGACCAACTTCCTGACTTCGCTAACGCTAGGAGTGTAGGAGTATGTATGATCACTCAGGTTTGGTGGAAGATCACGTGACGTAAGGTCGTAATCTCGTGTAAAAGTTAATGTCAGATTCCCTGTAAGGTTGTTGGCGAAAATGCTTTAATTTTTTTTATTGCCTCGCTTTCCATAACCCCTCAAATCTTTACGTTACAAATCTATTTCATATCGTTCCAACCGTATCAGTCTGGGATGGGATGAAATACTATTGCCATATATTGCCTTGCATTTTGAAGCGAATCGTCTGCTCCGTTCGAATATTGACAATACCATTTTGATATTTTCATTAATTCTAGAATATAAGTGTTCAGTAATTGTTTTTTTCAGTAATTAATTCAGATTGGCGCAGTATGTGTGTTAATTACTCGTATAGAAGGATAGCCTGTTTCACGGTGTTTTGGTAGTCTCCGGTGCTGTTCCTTGTAACCTCTAACTTCCATCCGTATGAGGTATAGCTGATTCCTCCGTCACGACGTCAAACAGAATAAAACAAAAAAAAAACAATTATTTTATATCTGAAAGGTTGATGGTAGAAATAAACAACCTTTTTTGTTGACGAGAACCTAATCAGCACCACCTTATAGTTAAGGATGAATCTCATACGCCATGTAAGATTGTTGGACGTGTAATCAATAATATCAATTTAACACGTGCTTTTTACGGATAATCCGCATTATACCCGCTATTGTTGTGTTGTTCAGATGGCAGCTTTGTCAATGTCTACCAATGCCAATAATGTGTTCCATGTTGTTGTTTTTTCTTGTATTTTTTTCTTTAAATAGTTCCGATAGGGAAAAATATGTTTATTTCAATTGTGATGTAAAAACTCCATACGAAGCTGGTATTCACATCATTCGAAAGCTGACTTAATTGTGACTTTAAACCTTCTGCAACTATTTCATATACTTCTATTGATACTACAGTTATCTGAGTATAAAAAACCCCACCTTAGTATAAAAAAAATAAAAAAAAATCACATCAAAAAGTGTAGTCCATGAAACGCACATGGAAATAGGTTGGATTAGTATTGAAGAGAGCATGGAACACATTGAATACGGCCAAATCCTATCTATTGCTTTCCGTCTCAGTATTGCTGACCTCGTGGCCAAAGTGCTGATAAGTATGCTATAAATGTATTTACATTTTAAGTTGCTTCATTAAGTAGCGGGTTTGTAACTTTTGATCCAGTATTTTCCGTGCTTTTATTGTTTACTTCGCTGTAGTGTTGTAATGTTTGATTCTCTGGTGTAATAGGTGCATGATATTGATTTCACTTTGGTAGCAAAGATTAAAGTCATACAAAATGGCGTGTTTGGTGATTAAATGATAGATATATGATTATATTGGTACGTTTTTATTGGAGTGAAATAGTAATAACAAAAGAAATGTGGAAGGAAAACATTGGTATTGTCTCCTGAAGTATTCCTGAAAAGGTGAAAGACTCGGTGAAAATACGACTGTATGTGTGAATGTTGTATTTATGTAGTGTATACATCTCGATCACTGTGATAATACATCAGAGTGCCTAATCTAAATGATATATTTGTAGTTAATAATGATATAACAATCAATTATTGTGTACATATTACTTTACCTTTACAAAGTTAGGGAATGGAAGTAAAATGAATCTCTTTCGACTTGATTGATATTGAAGCAATATTTGTGTACATGAACTCGGTGGTAAAGACTTGAGTTGTACTTGCTGAAAAAGACTTGAGTTGTACTTGCTGATGAAGACTTGCGTTGTACTTGCTGAAAAAGACTTGAGTTGTACTTGCTGACGAAGACTTGAGTTGTACTTGCTGAAAAAGACTTGAGTTGTACTTGCTGATGAAGACTTGCGTTGTACTTGCTGAAAAAGACTTGTTGTACTTGCTGAAAAAGACTTGAGTTGTACTTGCTGAAAAAGACTTTAGTTGTACTTGCTGATAAAGACTTGAGTTGTACTTGCTGGTAAAGACTTGAGTTGTACTTACTGATAAAGACTTGCGTTGTACTTGCTGATAAAGACTTGCGTTGTACTTGCTGAAAAAGACTTGAGTTGTACTTGCTGAAAAAGACTTTAGTTGTACTTGCTGATAAAGACTTGAGTTGTACTTGCTGGTAAAGACTTGAGTTGTACTTACTGATAAAGACTTGCGTTGTACTTGCTGATAAAGACTTGCGTTGTACTTGCTGAAAAAGACTTGAGTTGTACTTGCTGAAAAAGACTTGAGTTGTACTTGCTGAAAAAGACTTGAGTTGTACTTACTGATAAAGACTTGCGTTGTACTTGCTGATAAAGACTTGCGTTGTACTTGCTGATAAAGACTTGAGTTGTACTTGCTGATGAAGACTTGAGTTGTACTTGCTGAAAAAGACTTGTTGTACTTGCTGATAAAGACTTGAGTTGTACTTACTGATAAAGACTTGGGTTGTACTTCCTGAAAAAGACTTTAGTTGTACTTGCTGAAAAAGACTTGAGTTGTACTTGCTGAAAAAGACTTGAGTTGTACTTCCTGATAAAGACTTGAGTTGTACTTACTGATAAAGACTTGGGTTGTACTTACTGATAAAGACTTGGGTTGTACTTCCTGAAAAAGACTTGAGTTGTACTTGCTGAAAAAGACTTGAGTTGTACTTGCTGAAAAAAACCTGCGTTGTACTTGCTGAAAAAGACTTGCGTTGTACTTGCTGATAAAGACTTGCGTTGTACTTGCTGATAAAGACTTGCGTTGTACTTGCTGATAAAGACTTGCGTTGTACTTGCTGATAAAGACTTCCGTTGTACTTCCTGAAAAAGACTTGATTGAGAACCTGACAATAGTAACATAATCACTAGAATTAGTTAGAGTAACTATAACTGTAGATTTCATTGTTCCTCGTAGGACCTACCGAATTGTAATGTTATTGTTTTGCATTGATTTAAGCATTTAATTTTCGGAATTAAGGAAAAATCTTCGTTACATGATATATTTTAGGAAAGAAAAAATACGCCTGATAATATTTTCGAACAGTGATTTTCACAGTTATGGTCGCTTTACTTATACCAGACATGCATACTCTACTGCTTCAGTTACTATGAGGTGTATTCCATGTATGTATTGTACGAGTGTTGATGTAAGTTTTGTGATATTATCCCGATCATTCTATATACTGAGTATCAGAACGACACTTGGAGATTTTATTCCAACACTTTATGTTTGTATGGAAGTATATTCCTTTGTATTGTTAAATGTCACAATAATCCTGTTACAAAGAACGACTATAATTATGTATATATATCGAAGACAATCTCTAAATGTGTTCTTATATTCTCCACAATAGATAGTGTTGGGGTTAGATTTATATTTCTACTGCATGGTTCTGTCACATTGAATCCTCGATACTCCTGGGGTATAGTTCTCCTTCTCTCTCCACCCATCAACCCTCGATACTCCTGGGGTTTAGTTCACTTTCCCCTCCTTCTCTCTCCACCCATCAACCCTCGATACTCCTGGGGTTTAGTTCACTTTCCCTCCTCTCTCCACCCATCAACCCTCGATACTCCTGGGGTATAGTTCACTTTTCCCTCCTTCTCTCTCCATCCATCAATCTTCGGTACTCCTGGGGTTTAGTTCACTTTCCCCTCCTTCTCTCTCCACCCATCAATCCTCGATACTCCTGGGGTTTAGTTCCCCTCCTCTCTCTACCCATCAATCCTCGGTACTCCTGGGGCTTAGTTCACTTTCCCCTCCTTCTCTCTCCACCCATCAACCCTCGATACTCCTGGGGTTTAGTTCCCCTCCTTCTCTCTCCACCCATCAACCCTCGATACTCCTGGGGTTTAGTTCACTCTCCCCTCCTCTCTCTACCCATCAATCCTCGGTACTCCTGGGGCTTAATTCACTTTCCCCTCCTTCTCTCTCCACCCATCAACCCTCGATACTCCTGGGGTATAGTTCTCCTTCTCTCTCCACCCATCAACCCTCGATACTCCTGGGGTTTAGTTCACTTTCCCCCCCTTCTCTCTCCACCCATCAACCCTCGGTACTCCTGGGGTTTAGTTCACTTTCCCCTCCTTCTCTCTTCATCCATCAACCCTCGATACTCCTGGGGTATAGTTCTCCTTCTCTCTCCACCCATCAACCCTCGATACTCCTGGGGTTTAGTTCACTTTCCCCTCCTCTCTCCACCCATCAACCCTCGATACTCCTGGGGTATAGTTCTTCTCTCTCCACCCATCAATCCTCGATACTCCTGGGCTATAGTTCTCCTCTCTCCACCCATCAATCCTCGATACTCCTGGGGTTTAGTTCACTTTCCCCTCCTTCTCTCTCCACCCATCAATCCTCGATACTCCTGGGCTATAGTTCTCCTTCTCTCTCCACC
Organism: Pecten maximus; assembly: GCF_902652985.1. Taxonomy (NCBI): domain Eukaryota; kingdom Metazoa; phylum Mollusca; class Bivalvia; order Pectinida; family Pectinidae; genus Pecten; species Pecten maximus. The sequence continues at coordinate 29,840,460 of NC_047025.1, forward strand.
CATCAACCCTCGATACTCCTGGGGTTTAGTTCACTTTCCCCTCCTTCTCTCTCCACCCATCAACCCTCGATACTCCTGGAGTCTAGTTCTCCTTCTCTCTCCACCCATCAACCCTCGATACTCCTGGGGTTTAGTTCACTTCCCCCTCCTCTCTCCACCCATCAACCCTCGATACTCCTGGAGTCTAGTTCACTTTCCCCTCCTCCTCTCTCCACCCATCAACCCTCGATACTCCTGGGGTTTAGTTCACTTTCCCTCCTTCTCTCTCCACCCATCAATCCTCGATACTCCTGGGGTATAGTTCACTTTCCCCTCCTTCTCTCTCCACCCATCAATCCTCGATACTCCTGGGGTTTAGTTCCTTTTCCCCTCCTTCTCTCTCTACCCATCAACCCTCGATACTCCTGGGGTATAGTTCCCCTCCTCTCTCTACCCATCAATCCTCGGTACTCCTGGGGTTTAGTTCACTTTCACCTCCTTCTCTCTCCACCCATCAATCCTCGATACTCCTGGGGTATAGTTCTCCTCCTCTCTCCACCCATCAATCCTCGATACTCCTGGGGTATAGTTCTCCTCCTCTCTCCACCCATCAATCCTCGATACTCCTGGGGTATAGTTCTCCTCCTCTCTCCACCCATCAACCCTCGATACTCCTGGGGTTTAGTTCACTTTCCCCTCCTCTCTCCACCCATCAACCCTCGATACTTCTGGGGTATAGTTCTCCTTCTCTCTCCACCCATCACTCCTCGATACTCCTGGGGTTTAGTTCACTCTCCCCTCCTTCTCTCTCCACCCATCACTCCTCGATACTCCTGGGGTTTAGTTCATTTTCCCCTCCTTCTCTCTCCACCCATCAACCCTCGATATTCCTGGGGTTTAGTTCACTTTCCCCTCCTTCTCTCTCCACCCATCAATCCTCGATACTCCTGGGGTTTAGTTCATTTCCCCCTCCTTCTCTCTCCATCCATCAATCCTCGGTACTCCTGGGGTTTAGTTCACTTTCCCTCCTTCTCTCTCCACCCATCAACCCTCGATACTCCAGGGGTCACGTTCACTTTCCCTCTTTGCATCCCTGGAATATGTCCACCATCGATATTTTAGGGGTTACGTTCACTTCTCTTTGAATCCCTGGAATATGTCATTATTTAATGCTCGTCTAGGCATTGTAGTAAACATGTGTTGTAGATATTTGACCAACTACAATGGTACTACAGTAAACTGTTCGTTGAGATTGATATATATAGCTATACACAAATGAAGATTTATATTGATACGGAGTTGGTTCATGACATGTATTTTATATAAAAAGTATTTACATGATATTATGGTTGACAAAATAAAATATTCAAGCTTCAATTTTCGTTTGTTGTCGGTCTTAACAGAGTGGTTTACCGGGCGGGAAGGACTAATTGAAAAGAAAAGAAAAACAAACAAAAAACATCAAAGCGAAATCTATCAGGTATAGGACAAGGAAACCATTATGTTCTTTTCATCATATAGACAACATCCAATAGTCAAGTAAGTTAGAGTGTGAAATTATTTGGTGTGACATGGCGTCACCCTTAACAACATCAATGTATACATTTTAATTGACTTCTCGCTATCTGCTATGACGTGCGTACAAAATATTCACCAATGATGTGGCGTAGTAAATTCACCAATGTACTTTTCAAAGATATATTAAAACAAGTACCTCTCAACATACAACCCACGGTTTTATCAACTTTTGAACATACAACCCATGGTTTTATCATTTTTTAAACAAACAACCCATGGTTTTATCTACCTCTGAACATACAACCCACGGTTTTATCTACCTCTGAACATACAACCCACGGTTTTACTACTTCTCAACATACAACCCACGGTTTTACTACTTCTCAACATACAACCCATGGTTTTATCATTTTTTTAACATACAACCCATGGTTTTATCTACCTCTGAACATACAACCCATAGTTTTATCAACTTTTGAACATACAACCCACGGTTTTACTACTTCTCAACATAGAACCCACGGTTTTATCAACTTTTGAACATACAACCCATAGTTTTATCAATTTTTAAACATACAACCCACGGTTTTACTACTTCTCAACATAGAACCCACGGTTTTATCAACTTTTGAACATGCAACTCAGGGTTTTATCAACTTTTGAACATACAACCCACGGTTTATCAATTTTTGAACATACAACCCACGGTTTTATCAACATTTGAACATACAACCCACGGTTTTACTACTTCTCAACATACAACCCACGGTTTTATCAACTTTTGAACATACAACCCACGGTTTTACTACTTCTCAACATAAAGCCCACGGTTTTACTACTTCTCAACATACAACCCACGGTTTTACTACTTCTCAACATACAGCCCACGGTTTTACTACTTCTCAACATACAACCCATGGTTTTATCATTTTTTTAACATAAAACCCATGGTTTTATCTACCTCTGAACATACAAACCATAGTTTTACTACTTCTCAACATAGAACCCACGGTTTTATCTACCTCTGAACATACAACCCACAGTTTAATCTACCTCTGAACATACAACCCACGGTTTTACTACTTCTCAACATACAACCTACGGTTTTATCAACTTTTGAACATACAACCCATGGTTTTATCATTTTTTTAACATACAACCCACGGTTTTACTTCTTCTCAACATACAACCCACGGTTTTACTACTTCTCAACATACAACCCACGGTTTTACTACTTCTCAACATACAACCCATGGTTTTATCATTTTTTTAACATACAACCCACGGTTTTACTACTTCTCAACATACAACCCACGGTTTTACTACTTCTCAACATACAACCCACGGTTTTACTACTTCTCAACATACAACCCATGGTTTTATCATTTTTTTAACATACAACCCACGGTTTTACTACTTCTCAACATACAACCCACGGTTTTACTACTTCTCAACATACAACCCACGGTTTTACTACTTCTCAACATACAACCCACGGTTTTACTACTTCTCAACATACAACCCACGGTTTTACTACTTCTCAACATACAACCCATAGTTTTACTACTTCTCAACATACAACCCACGGTTTTATCAACTTTTGAACATACAACCCACGGTTTTATCTACCTCTGAACATACAACCCACAGTTTAATCTACCTCTGAACATACAACCAACGGTTTTATCAGCTTTTGAACATGCAACTCACGGTTTTATCAGCTTTTGAACATGCAACTCACGGTTTTACTACTTCTCAACATACAACCCATGGTTTTACTACTTCTCAACGTACAACCCATGATTTTATCATTTTTTTAACATACAACCCATGGTTTTATCTACCTCTGAACATACAACCCATAGTTTTACTACTTCTCAACATACAACCCACGGTTTTATCTACCTCTGAACATACAACCCATAGTTTTATCAACTTTTGAACATACAACCCACGGTTTTATCAACTTTTGAACCTACAACCCACGGTTTTATCAACTTTTGAACATACAACCCACGGTTTTATCAACTTTTGAACCTACAACCCACGGTTTTATCTACCTCTGAACATACAACCCACGGTTTTACTACTTCTCAACATACAACCCACGGTTTTACTACTTCTCAACATACAACACACGGTTTTACTACTTCGCAACATACAACCCACGGTTTTATCTACCTCTGAACTTACAACCTGCGGTTTTGAACGCGGTCGAATCTGCTTTACAATATGTACTAAGTGATCGCGGAGATGACTTCTTTATATACAGTATGTAAAATAAAGGTCTGAAAGGTGTTCGCAAGATACATTAGCTGGATTAATAAATCATTCAGTGTATTATAAAACCAATTTTTCAGATCCACTAACACTTTGTTCGAAAATCCACTACCCTACCTGTTCATGCGATAAGGTCTGACTATTACACACTGGGGCGTGTCGTGTTGGAGATACCTGATGAAGGGACTTATCTCTAATGAGAACACCCACACTAGTGACAGTGATCATTATCTCATCAATCACCTTTTGATACAGTATCTGATTCTATTTCTGTCCTCACCTGTATGTCCATGACTTACAAGCTGTCTTTGTCACGGTGGACTTTCTAGGAACACATAACCTTCTGCTATGCAAACCTCCTGCGTAGCTTGACGTCCCGTTTCATAAACGAAAAACCATTGCTCCGAAAAAAAAGGGAGGGGGTTGGGGCGTGACATGCGATGTTCGAATGATTACTACATTCAATCGTATCTTTCAATTAATAACATTTCATGTTTTATAGTATGCCGTTCCTGATTACCAGGGTATCTATTATCAGACATTTATTAAACTTTGATAATTAATTGACTATTTGTACATAGCTTTCGTCCGGGACTTTTATTCTGGTTGTTGTGTGATAACAGACACGTTCAGAGGAGATACATCAGTCACGAGTTAATACACCAATAATTTAGAGGTACTACATGTTTAGTCACGAGTTAGTACACCAATAATTTAGAGGCACTACATGTTTAGGAATCGGAGCTGAGTTACGTGTTCTAGTCACTCAGAATATGAATCTACTCTGAAACAAAAAAAAAAAAAAAAAAAAGCAAAGCAACAAGAACAGCCGACGATAGAATACATGCCAATAAATAAATTGATAATGAAATATGAATATAAAAATAAATTTACATTTCTGATGTAAGTGGACTCTGATACTCAGATTTACTCTTTTTCAACTAAGACAATGACAAATAGATAAAACATTTATTGTCAAAACATTTACGATCACCTGAAGACAAAGGTAACTCTGTCCTCTTTAAATGACACAATATTAAGAAAAGAAAACCATGATTGAATATATGAATCATTCGGTCATCGCATAGCATTCGACTGTTTTGAAAAATTGCATTTGTTTGAAGAAGTGCATAAATAGGATCACACATCTTACAACGCGATGCTAGTTCAAGCTATGCGAGGCGGTTTGCATAACAGAGAGTTATGGGTTGTTAGATTGCCCATCGTGTTTGTGTCTTAGTGAACTCCAATAGATCATGTTTCACAGTCTGTTAGTATCGAGTTAACACATATCTTTCACTTCTTCCTATTCTATATAATGTCTCCTTTTGCACTGCCTGACTTTTGACATTTAGTTGAGCATACGCCCCTGTGAGGAAGACTTTTGGTTTTGTTCACTGATCGAGACATTTTGGGAAAAGGACGACTGGTTCATCCGTTGTCAGTATAACTTGACCGGAGTGGATGTCTTCGACAGTATACTTCAGTGAGGTAGCACTTTATAGTCGGGATTAATTACAAGCTATCACATAGAGACATGCACAAACATACCACGGCCTCCAAAAGCACACCCCAAACAATACAAGCTCAACCGGTTTAGTCGGATGCATTCGGATGGATGGGTTGCTATGATGGACACATTCTACAGATTGTTATATGGGTGATATACAAATCACGGTGTATCCACTCATTTAATTAGAGATATTTACAATTAAACTAACTAAAATAAGAAAGCTATTTATGAAGTGGCGTGTAACAGTCGACATGTGAAGCAGGCAATTAAAAGCGCTCCTCTCCCTCTCTGAAAAATGGATTGGATTCTTCTGTGTCATCTACTTCAGAGGCATTGGATAGACCTTTACTGACGTTCCTCATTGCAACGAATTTTTTTTTTTTTACATTTTTCTTTGAAAAACCTTCTTTCTGCTATTTGATTCCCTCTCCCGAAGAACCCCCACATTGAAGGACTATATACTATATATCAGTCCAACGAATACCTGAAAAACGCAACAATAACAACATGTCGTATTAGAACACACACACACCCACAACACATAAAAGAAATGAAATGTGCTGGAGTGACCCACTCCCCCCTCCTGTCTTCGATAATAAAGATGATAGTGTACCGCATGCCACAGCAAATCCAAGTGACTGTTATATTTGGAACATTAACTCTTCCCAGTTGTTCCACAATAGTATTACACAATATATTTTTCTGACGATACCAAGATGAGATTGAAATTTAAATATATGATAATATGTGTTACGCCTTGTGTACTTGTATATATATTCCTTCACAAAATAAGCTTACCTTTTATATCAGACCTGTATTATTATCGCTTATATATACATGCAATTTGTATATATGTGGTGTTTTTAACATAAAATATTGTTATTGTCATTGTAATTAAATATGGGTCACTAATATAGATTGTCAAGTCTATCAAATAACAATACATACTTGGTTCCTTATACGTTTACATTTGTAACAATACATTGAAAACAACGCACGTACAGGTATCCTCTCTGTTACAATACAAAAGCAGTCGCGTGCAGCCGAGGACCAATTGGCGACGGAATGAATTGAGGTGTAAGCTTCCTCTAGCACTGTCAAAGCCGCTTAGGTGTTAATCATGGCTACATAATGACTTATCTCGCACACGACCACTCACACCCTTAAGTATATTACTTAAACGGAGGCAGCATCAAGTAATTGTCATTTCGACTAGGATATTTCTAGGAACTGATTCACTCACAGGTACGTAAAAATCATGTTTCTGTGTAACCTAACAGCTGTGATAGTTGGTGAACCCCAATTTCATGAAAACAATTACAGATATTTCAGTAAGCAACTCTCTGTTTAAAGAAAATGTGCATGCTTAGTAGTACAATATTATTCGGAAAAATAGACGCGTGAAAGTTCCAGATAGGATTTTGATTGATAAATTATATTTCTATATATGCATATGCTAAATATTACATTTTAAAAACAGAAAATTCACGCAGATTTATCAAATTGCATGACTTTTTAAATCCAGACCCAATTGTTTTCATTTGTGATTATTCCATTGTTAAATTTGAGATGCAAGTAAAGAAAATTGGCAACAGGCAAGTCATATGAAATCACTCTCCATCAGACGCCCACTGCCACATACAATGCATTTGTAGTGTCCTAATCCGGGAAGTCGACCACTGTATTGTGTATATTCTATCTCATGTATGTCATTTTTATTTAAAATAACCAACTTCATGAACATCGCCACAAATAGAGTACTCCAGGTTGTCCTCATTGGTTCCTTGGGGAAATCAGTCATACCTTTCGTTCATCAGATGTAGAACATTCTTTCGAGAGTGTCAATTGTAAGAAATAGATAAGTATTGTGATTGTTGAATTATCGAGTTAAAACGCATACAATTCTAGCCGTTTCAGTTTGCTCGGAATGAAGATTGGTTGACCAACATTCATTTCTATACGTCGATAGCAGATTTTATCCTCTTACATATGGAACCCATAGCATGATAGCGGATTTTATCCTCTTACATATGGAACCCATATCATGATAGCGGATTTTATCCTCCTACATATGGGACCCATACCATGATAGCGGATTTTATCCTCCTACATATGGGACCCATACCATGATAGCAGATTTTTATCCTCTTACATATGGGACCCATACAATGATAGCAGATTTTATCCTCTTACATATGGAACCCATACCATGATGGCAGTTGTTATCCTCTTACATACATGTATGGGACCCATACCATGATAGCAGATGTTATCCTCTTACATATGGAACCCATACCATGATAGCGGGTTTCCATGGTTACTGATGATTTTTCCTTCAATTTCAACAATACAGGAGAGATAATAGGATAAGCATCACACATATCCCATTTAGGTAATGTCCTTAAGGTGTCAATAGGTGGTAAAACACAGATATACTTGACTGAGATAATTGGAAGCAAGCCCTTGATGTAAACAGACTTGTTCAATATTCGTAAGATAGCAATCCTTTTACTATGGATATTTAAATTGAGATGTTTAGCAGACTATTAAGTGAATAATGTCAAGTATTAGATAATGCATTGCTGGTATTCATATAAGGTAGTGATATTGTATTTATATCCCTACAGATACTGGCTATGAAGTCCATATGCATAACGCATTAGTAAAACACTGTCAGTTTTAGCAGATAGAAATATATTATTTGTAAGTAGGATTATACCAACTCCTTCAAATAATAGTATTCTTTAATTAAATTGAAAGGAGCTACTTCATATCATTACGTAAAATTAAAAAAAAAAAAAACATTAAAAAATCAAAATTCTCAGTATTGGTATCAAGCAAGAAAATTAGAAGATAACAATATGAGTAGTAGTATCTAATTAATTCCATCTTATATTAAGTACATCTTGTACTGTCGTATTGTAGTCCATCGGGGGTAATAAAACTTATATGCATATAACTTGACACTGTAATGAAAAAATACAACATGTACATGTTTCTAATAGTGGTAAAGGCAATAAAGTCAAACATTATGTTAATGAACATCCTTTTGATCGCAATAAGTTTGATTCATGATAAATAATCTCTGTTTGGATAACATTGGAAACTATCACCTCTTAACAATTATGTAATAGGACATTTACATAAAGATGCTATGAGTAAAATCATTCAACTATGATAAAATATTGAGAAGCAGTTTCAAAAGATCGATTGCACTCACTTATTTCTGATTCAATTCAATGATGTTTATAGCAATCATAGTTTAAATAACTAGCATTATTTCGTAATTGGTATATTATAGTGTTTATGTCAGGATTTCGAAAATATTCAAAATATTAAAAAAAAAAACATCAGTTGTTACAGATTGTATGCATTGATTTGTATTTAGAAATCTTTGGTAGCTTGAATGTTATTAATATCTGGGGGCAAGTGTATTTCTATCAAGGGTTTCGATAATTATTTGGTTGAATGATTTCAATAACGATCTGGGGTGTCATAGTTTATATTGATTTCTTTTGCAACTCAAAGTTTCCAATCATCCCAATTTCTTGTATAATTTAGCATGCCATGCCCCCTATGTAAACCTGTAATTCATCTGAAGCATTTAATTGTATAGATTATAATTGATTTTTTGAGTTAGCGTACAATTATCCCACACACCATTTGCATATTCAAAATGGGTCTAATATAGGTCTCATATAAGGCAGTTAATGCTTTTCTATCGGCTTGGTTATAACCTTAAGATATCAATTCTAATTCTTTGAAATGCTTTTTCTTGTAATTATATTATATATGTATTGATTAAATTTGGCATCATCACCACGTGTAAGACTCAAAAATTTGTATGTGTTTTGCTATCAGCAATTTCCCAACGGCTTATTATCAGTCAAATCATTGGAATGATTTTGTTCCTATTCAACAGGAATAATATGATAACATGAAGTGAGATGTCATCTGCAAATAATTCAATATTCTGGAAACACAATCAACAATATCATTATTATGTATCAAAAACAACAACAGGCCGAGAACTGAGCCTTGTGGAACTCCTGGAACAGGGTCAAGCGTTTATGTATAACCAGATACCTTCAGTTAGTACTTCCTGTTTTCTGTATGATAAAAATAGAAATCAATTTAAAAGATTACCTTTAACACCATATGATTCAAACTTGTAAAAAAAGTCGGTTTGTGATAAAATCTATCAACATTACTGCTTATGTCGCAGAATGTAAATCTGAATTCTTAGTTTTGAACGAGACAATTAATAAAATTAAAAGTGGTAAATATTTAACAACTGATTAACAGTTGAACCTTAAGGTGTTTTTATATGTAATAAGTTCACTATTTGAAAGCGATTTAAAAAAAAAAACATTTTACCAAAAATGAAGCAACAGAGATTAACTAATTCTTTACCTATATAAATAACATGAATATAAGCCATTATCCGGCTTGGGGTGTATAAAATCATGTCAATTCTGTACAAAAATTATCAAAATATCACTTTTCTTGAAATGCTATGAAATGTTTATGAATATTTCTATACCACAATTGTTTCCAACGTTACGACAACCCGGCGGTAGTCTTAGGACATTTTGTCTTATTCTAAATAAAGCTACCATAACATAACGAACTAAGATTAGGATCAATGCTTGATAGGCAAATCGGTATTAAATTCCACACTTGAATATGAAGGAATTGTTTTCGGAGGAAGGCGATGGAGTGCGGGATTCATTTGAGACAAACTGCACATGAAATGCAGTTGCATAATTTGTGACAATTGTATCACAACTGATGAGAACTGTTTGTAAAACAACTTATTTCTGGCGTAGGGTGTGGTAAGTATATCTTTTACCTATAGACCAATATATTCACTTCGTCGGCATCTGTCAGCAAAAATAGAATCAAGAAAAGTACATAACATAGGTAATTGTGACTCCATAGCTATTGGATTATGTGTAGGTGCAAAGTACATAGCGTGTTCAAGGCTCCCATAACATTCGTGACAAACGGTCGTTGTTTTGTCGTGCTGAAGTCAGTACTTAGTATTAAGAATTACTCAAAATCTCTGTAGCAATATAGATATTTAATTCCCCTTACTTGTATAAGTATTGAATAGTGCGTGCTAAATAGTATTGGTGGATATCGGTATTAACGATTACATATACTGATATTTTCTGTAGCCACACCCTAAATACATAACTCTAAAAATTATGCACGATATATCAGTTTATATCTATAACATTTATCTTTCATCTGATGGACCTGCGTACTTATATGTTCACAAGTTTAGATATATAGTGGTTTAACTAGATAGTAACTATATAATGTTATCATTAGGAATAAATGATTAATTCAATGAACTCAATTATTTTTCAGAAATAAAATGGCGAATTACATGTTTTTGATGGAATGGGAAAATAATACGGTAAGTCGATCAACGAATGTATTACAAACAAATACCGCTATCACGACATGTTCAAAACGTATCTGACATTATTCCACTATCATTTTTACAAATATAACATCGCTATCACATCATAAGACTTATAATTATTATCATCACCATTAGATAATAACACTTAGATGAGGCAAAAATGTTTCATTGAATGCCTTAATGTTTTGTATTGAATGGCGTATTTTTTTTGCAGTTAACGGAGTGGGACGAACACAACATGATTAAGATGACTGTGACCGGATGTGGTTTCTCATTTGTGGGTCTCATGCTCACGCTGTGCCTACTTTGTTTCCTACCGTAAGTTGTCAATTAATAAACGTATACAGTTTATACAGAAAGGTTGTTGACTGATATAGTCACTCATATAAAACTATCTGGGAAGTATTATGGAGTGGAGTAGATATGTCTATCAACTGTATAGGTCACTCCATTAGATATGCTGTCTATAAGAGCTATATATTAGTAGAATTAAAATGTCTTGCAGGTTTCGTGCAATATAAAGTTCTGTCTATATGCAGTCTGTGACCAAATAATACAAAGAAGATTTTTCTTGATATCTAGCGTTAAACTCGTACAATTTTATATTAACAATTCAGTGATAAGGAATACACCCCAATGATGTTTCATAAAAAATAATTGTGATATAACCATGAATTTCCATCACATAATTTAGAAATACAAATAACAATGATTTTCCAAGTTATATAAATAATTTAAATGACCACTTTCCTTTAAAGTTGGAATTTAACATTGATTTCAATTGATACACATTTTATATGTTTTTATTTTTTTTTAGTCTTGCCAATGACGGACTCTACATAATAACCAATATGTGTATATCTATGGTGGCGGCACAGTTAGCTTTCATAGGATCGGAAAACACCTACCCAGAAAAGGTAAGTAATTCGATTCTGACAGCAAATAAATAACAACATCAACAACACAAATGTTACCAGTAAAGCCTTTTTCAGACATCGCAAGTTAAGAGCTACTTTTGTTCCAAATTGTCAACAATGGTTAACTACAGATTTCTGTTATATACCAATATAGTATAGATTGACATATGTCGTGTTAACATGTATTATCGACCGGAGTTTCTGGTATAGATGTTTCTATTCTGTTACAGCTGTTATGTAAGACAGCGACGTCAATACTCCACTACCTGTTCTTGTGTGTCCACTTTTCTTCTCTGTGTTTTGGAGTTCATCTGATGACTAAGGTAACAATTAGATGTAAAGCAAACAATTTCACGTCCATAACATGATTTGAGAATTTTTAAATGAGGATAAGTTGTGAAGATATCCTTCTCGGGGCTAGTGTATCGTTGATGAATCTGTTTTAACGTAACGTTGTTATCGGGTTACTGGGTGTATAAACGCTCAAAAACAATACCACTATGAAACCAAATGATTAAATATTCATTCATAATTGTTTTCTCACTATTATAAGGTATCAAAGTTGATATTTTTTCCCCATTTCTCTAGTTAAAGGCTGAACACATGATGAATAAGTCGCTCAAACGCACGTGGATATTGCTCACGTGTTGGGGCGCCCCTGGGGTCATTGTGGCGATCACGTCTGTCATACGAGGAGACACATACGGGACAAATAAACTGTAAGTTGAGCCATATATACAAAGAGTGTGCATACGTCACAACTACTGCAAATACGTCACAACTAGTGCACATACGTCACAACTACTGCAAATACGTCACAACTACTGCAAATACGTCACACCTACTGCACATACGTCACAACTACTGCAAATACGTCACACTTACTGCTCATACGTCACAACTACTGCAAATACGTCACAACTACTGCACATTCATCACAAACTGTAATGAGATAATACGTCAGGTCAAAGCAACTTCAGTGATAGCGAAAGTGGGCGTTTCCCCTGGAGTATCGAGGATGTTGAAATGTAATAAATGCATGTTGTGAATTAGATTTTATAGAATTATGATAGCATTTGTGCTCCAGGAACTATGGTTTCTCATTGAAATAGTTTCCTATTTTCGAAAAGATAACATTAAGACGAAGAACACAAACCAAATCACAGTACAATATAGTTGATATTAACATCACATCCACTGTTACAGATGCTGGTTGGCTACAGCTTATGGTACAAAATGGGCATTCCTAGGTCCCGTGATGGTCATACAGTTGGTACGTACTTAACGGATACAACATTTCAGTCAAGAGAAAATTGTATCAGTTGAACATACGTCTCTGATAATAAAATATAAAAACAATATTATAAAATGGTCCCGTGTTGTAGTCAATAAATTAGTGCCATTTCGTGCCTATGTCCAAATTCTTACATGTAATTGGATTGCAGAGAATATTATCATTCATTTAAAGAATCTACTACAGACTAACTAGATTTAGATCTTAATGTGATGGTCTCGCCGCAGATTAACGGGGCCATCTTTGTCATCATGATGTTGACTAGAATGGGAGCGGACTCGAAGAAAGGATGTTCTCCTGTTGAAGTAATCAAGTAAGGGAAGAAATCATACTCGTTTAGTCAAATTTCGTTACATATTCTTTTTCGGAAAAGAAGCATGGTTTGAGTAAGTCAAAACATAAATCATAAAATCTAGATAACTGCCTTTATCCTGTCATTGACATTACCATATAGAAATCAATAGTTCATTTTTAGAAACATTTTAACACATTTTCGTGCTTTGATATTTCTATAGACAACAAGTGATGACAGCCATCTCCCTGATCCCTTGCCTAGGTTTGATGTGGTCACTTGGGTTCGCTGTGACCTTTGGGACATCTAAGACAGTACAGTACCTGTTTGTAGTGTTGGCGGCGTTACAGGTACACAGCTCAAACACTAGTTTGGGTACACACTGAACTTGATACATAAATTAAAAGAACATGTAAACAATTTATTATATTTTTTTTCGGAAATTACGTTAAATACGACATTGATATTAGGGCTGCCAGTACAGAACGACGTACACAGGCAAAATGTGTCATGTCAATCCAGGTCAAATTCAGGTCAATATTTTTTCCATGTCAAATTTACCTTAATGACATTTTGCCTGTGTACTTTAAAATAAAATTTATTTATTGTAAATGTTATATCTCTGATTTCTGGTATTCTATTTTGATGAAATATTTCACTAAACCTGCTGTTCATTACCGCTTACAATACGTAAACGAAATGTTACAACAGCAAAAACGACAGTCTCTCATATCATACGTGTGTATTAATCAATACTTACTGTAAATATACAAATTTTAGCGGTAATATTATTTTCGCACTACAAGCATAAGTTGAATTAGGATTGCGGTAATTGCACTTGCTATATACTGTTTCTAAGGGGAAATTACTTTGGCGCGCCAATTCATCATTCCGCTTAACTGTTAAAATTCGGAAATTCGCTAAAATTTGAGTATGCCAAATAAAGTACGTGTACAGTATTCGCTGCTGTCGGGACTTCCTTGTTATTTGGTGGTAGTAGTATTTTGCTAATATTCGTCTTATTATTTTTGTGATCAGGGCCTGCTGATATTCCTGGGTCACATCATGACTCACAAACAAGTCCGTAAGTCTCTGTGCGTGAAGATGAACCCCAGCGAGTACGACATGTCTGAGAAGAACAGTGACGACTACACCAGATCCTCCAACATCGTTGAAGCTAAACGAGGGTAGGTAGGTATCAACTATATCTGACAGATAAATCTCCACAGTCTCCGCTTAGTAATAGACCGAATTAAGTCTATTTAGTGTAACCCTGGTAAATACTAACCACAATCAACTATATCTGACAGATAAATCCATACAGAGCCTATTTAGTGTAACCCTGGAAAATACTAACCACAATCAGCTATATCTGACAGATAAATCCACACAGAGCCTATTTAGTGTAACCCTGGTAAATACTAACCACAATCAACTATATCTGACAGATAAATCCCCACAGAGCCTAGTTAGTGTAACCCTGGTAAATACTAACCACAATCAACTATATCTGACAGATAGATCCCCACAGAGCCTAGTTAGTGTAACCTGGTAAATACTAACCACAATCAACTATATCTGACAGATAAATCCCCACAGAGCCTAGTTAGTGTAACCCTGGTAAATACTAACCACAATCAACTATATCTGACAGATTAATCCCCACAGTCTCCGCTTAGTAATAGACCAAATAAATACTAACCGCAATGTACTGCTCCCCTAGAGAGTTCTTTTTACCTGGATTGGTTGAAAGTAAGACTGGTGATCCAGCGGTCCTGGGTTCGATACCTCGCGCAGATATGGAAATTAATTAAATTCCTCGTGATCTCGTCAACACCAGTATATAGTTGTTTTTGTTGTTTTTTGTTTTTTTTTAAATATAGTTTCTTCTAACAATTATCTAAACGCGTCTTGCGTCTAAAGTAGCAGCGTATAACAGCTTTCTATTGACTACTATATGAACTAGAATAAAGTAATGTCTGATAGGAAAATGTCTCATTTTATAGTTTGGAGATAGACAGCTCCATATTTGCAAAATAATTTCTATAAACATACTTATTACATACGTAATAGATACTTTTTTTTTTATCTTTGAAATGTAAAAACATATGGAATACTGAATCTTTGAAGCCTTTATCTCTATTAACTAGGATACATCGTGGAGGAATGTTTTAGCAATGGAACTGTTATCATTTGGTCTCGGCTCAAATTTGTTTTTATTTAGGATCTAATAAAACAAAACACCCAGATTTACAATTGCAAAAGTACGAATTGAGACATTTTTTCTTGCATACGTCCGTTATATATTTTCAAATTCAATGTTTCAAATGTATAGGATATATGTTTGCACCTGTTAATTCATGATATTTCTCTCTCGAGCAGTAGTAATGATTCCTCGACGTCTCTCACGGAGAGACGCCATTCTGAGCACTGTCTGGGTACAAACAGAAACCAGCTCGTGGTTCCTCCAGCAGCAAAATGCCGTCATCGATCGCCGCGAAAAAGTACCTAAATGATGTCATCCATCAGAACAGCCATATTCCATGAACTCCAACAAAACCACGTTTGTTTTCAACGGAGCTTTAAAGGAACTTAATCTGCTATAAAACTGACGCTTAACTTAACCACAACTTTGTGATTGGTGTCACCAACCCTATGGACGAGTATCGATACATGTGTTTGGTAAAAAAAAAATGCTAGGAAACATACCATACAAGTCCATCAGTATAAGAAATCTCATTGACACGTGTAAAATGCATTTCTCGGCATAATGGTTTATGACAATTATAAAATATACATCCGAGAAGTATATATATATATTCTATATAAAACATGAAATATATAAGCACATATTAGATTGTTGGTAGATTCCATGGTATAATTACTGGTGAAAGGGCGTTAGTGTTATCTCCACTATTAATTGTATTGCTGTTAGCATGAGACAACTATGTAATATATTGTGATAAGCCGCATATAAGATTCATAATGGAGTAGGATTTAAGATAATCAACAATATGTTAAGTAATGTACTTACAGAATGTGTTTTACCATATGATGTTGAGAACCTCAACAAAATCATGGAGAATATCTCTTTTCTCCGATCATTTCAAAAAATTGAAATACATGTTTGTATGCAGCACACTGTTTTAAAAGATTAAATAATGATTATGTATATTTAAATGATTTTCATTTCATATGGTATTTCATTAAACAAGTCTTGAATTGAGGAGCACAAATTAAAACTTTGAGTCGAAATTCACAAAATTTTATAGGAATTAAAAAAATATTTAATTGATCACATGCAAAATACAACTAAGTTAACTGACATTTTGCAAATGTTCAAAGTCAAAATGTGGAGGGTAAAATTAAACAGAGGAACAGCCAATTTGTTGTGCCTGTTTCAATTCATGACGCACCGTATTATTACGTCCCAGTTCATTTCTGACCGGCGTCGTAAATTAAAAAAAACTCAACAAGGTTATATTTCCTTAGGAATACGGTATATACAAAACTATTACATGGGCGAATTCTTTGGATAACAGACCGATTATGAAATAATCAATTAATTATTATAAATTTAATTGTAGACAATAATTTGTTACAGACAAAACACAATAAGACATTGTATTCTTACGACAAACTAATTCTCATGGTTGAAGATAGGGGAAGTATATTTCCTCCACCCACAAGCAAATGGATGTCCATTCCTTTAGCTTATACACTTTTCTTGTGGTTGTTTTGATTTTTGTGCGATTACAACGGCAAGATATTGTTGATTTGATGACCACACCAGCTTCTCTAAAAAAGGTGTACTGGGCAATACCTATACTCTGACATCGAGTCGGTATCACACCAACGTATCATAGTTATTACTATGATTACATGACTAATTCAGTTTGTGATTTTATGACGATATGTCACACACTGACAATATATTACTATAAATCTGAGAATGTGTAAATAGTTGTGTAGAGATTTTCGATTGATAACACTGATTTTCTATGTGCTACGTCATGTTCATTGACAGTAAGTACGGTCCTCGGTGGTATGAAGCATTGGATGCTGAACACCTGGTCCTGTTAACTTTCTGTCAGCTTTCGTAGATGTAATGTCATTGATAATCACAGTCCCAATTAGCCAGATATGTGTAAGCTTAATAAGCCAGTACCTAAAATCTACCAAAGTAAACTGTATGATATGTATTATAAAACTAGTATAATGTACAAATGATATTGTTTGCTTAAAGTCTGTTGATGATAGTAATGAATTCAGATCTAATTACTCTTTGAGGTACATTGTATATATGATATTAAGTTAATAAGTTATCGGCATTATGTTGTAACGTAATATGAGCCTGGATATTAAGATATACATATCTGTGTGTTCTAAGGAAGAGCATCCCTTCATGTTAGATTTATAAGTATTTGTGTCTGAGCCTTTCACCCCTTGTAAGCTATTCAAACTGATTGTGTTACTTGTACGTCAAGCGAGTAACAAAACGCTGAAGTTTGCTATGATTATGCACAAAAAGCTGGGAGCAAATTGTTGACGCGGTTTAGTAACTTGCTGCTTGTATATATTTATATATGATTTATCACAAAGTATTTTTATTAAATATATTGATACTTTTTAATGTTTGTGCTGTGTTTAAGTAAGAATGATTCGCAAAACAAATAATGTAAATCACTTATATTTCGCTTTGGATTAATTCACGCGTAAAACGCGAAAAGAGTCAATCATGTATTAAAACCCTTGGCGATTATTCGTACGACAATAACACCTTTGGATGGCGGCCATCGGTTACCGATATGCGAGTCTTGCGGAGTCCATTCTTATGATAGTTCATCATTCGCGAATTTAAAGTCATTTCTAGATCAGCGTTCGAGAAATCATGTATTTGCAAATATGTCTGAAGAGGTAAGTTCGCGAAATAAAGTGCTTGCGAAATCTAAGTGATTTACTGAATAAGGTTTAAAGAAAAACAAGAAATATCTTCAAAAAAGATAAACGGCATAGTTTTAATGCTAGTGGTTATGATGTAAAACTGCTGGTGAAATAAATTAACGAACTAATGCGTTTCAGCACGGATAACAGAATTATATCAGTTAGAATCATTTTTGGCGATAATAAGACTGCATTTGAATCAGGAATATAATTTTATTGATGTGTCAGTTGATAAGATACATCCACTTATTCAACTTGTTTTCAATCTAAATACATTGTTTTGTTTTAACTGTATATCTGCATTTTGCATTTACCGCTACATTAACCAATCACATACTTCATCTTGACCAGTTACTCCACCTGTCGCGTCATATCCGGGGCCAATAGAATATTATACTGCTATGCCGAAAAATGCTTTCGACGAAAACATTATGAACATTTATAAGAAGAAAGATAACTCTTTGTGCCCTATACAATTCATTCCGAAAGACATGCGATATTGGCTGAAACGTCAATTAAGCCACGGGATTGGTGTGGTTATATATACATATACAAGGAAGATTCCGACAACAACAAAAAGGTTTTACGATTATTGTGATAGGGTACAACACAGACAGTTAAAGTAAACATGTTTTAGTTTATTCTACAAATGTTTGTAAACAACAGATAATTTACAGTTATTTTTAAACAAGATATTGTTGTACTAAAAATATTTTTTTTACCATTGTTAATTCTAAGATATGGTCATGGTATAATAATAACCATTACATACATATAGATATACACGCTCAAACTCTCGCGCACACGCAATCGCACACATGCCACTAATGAATTATGTTATATAACTATTCTTTACAATTATCAACTTGATAAATCCTGATAACATTAGTACACAAACTCTTCAGGTAAACGACATTGATGAGAGACAAAGATTTGCGTTCAAACGCACTTAAATCATCTATAGACTATGATGAACATTTTACCATTCGTATCAAAATAACTAACCTTTACGATTACATTGTCCCAATGTATTTAACTTGAGATCCTCGATCAAGCTATTTTCCATCAGTATTAAGGCCCTGTTATGCCATTCGTTCTCTTATCTTGCGTATATTTGGTTACAGTATGCACCACAACTTGCACAAGAAATTCATACCCCCAGTACGAAATTGGCGTTTAAACGCCGTCTACAAATATTAAAATCCAAATGCAAAGTATACCGCATTTTTGTTGTTAGTGAAACAGATCTTATATTTGAAAAGTTGTTCAGGTTCAGAATTATACCTTATATTTTTAAAACTGAAATTAAGACAAAATCAAACAAACAAAAACTTAAAAACTATGTAAGCATTTCAGTTTCACTGGCTCAGTGCACACCTTTTAGAAGTGATGTGTCACGAAATAAGCTATTATACCATGCTATATTATATCATATTATATTATATATTATTTATCCTTATCATTCCTTTGTGGTTATTTTGTGCCCTGCGGTCACATAAAGGCATTAAAATTAAATCATGATTTCGATATCTGAGTGATCTCCCTTGCATCACATTATATGTAAACACAACTGTTTCAACACTAAAACATACACACAAATAATTTCATACATGTATTGTCATATTAAATAATCCGTTTTGATACGTAATGTTAATATGCTAGACGGCTATGGCAGTTTATAAAGAACTTTTGAAAAAAAATATTTATACGAGTTTGTTGCAGGACATACCACCCATATAAAAAATGTACGTGAAAAAATACCACATTCTAAACTTGATTCTAATATGTATGTATACATTGATTAGCGTCTCATTGTCAGAAAATACAGTAAAAACATCATACACAGACAAACATCGTAACATTTAACATAAATATAATGCAGTTGTAAAGGATACACTATTGATATAAGTAATACGTTGTCCGATAAAATTAATGATAAACATATCATGATTATTCTTTACAGGTAAAAATGTGAAAATGGATGCTTGTGATCAAACACCAAAACATTTTTGCTGCAATGACAATGACAATGACAATTATTTATTCTCATAAAGAGTACAATGCAGATCATATGAACATTGGCAGCTTTCTAATCTTCGATATAATAATAAGGACAGTACATTCGAAACCCCCTACAATGTTACTTAATTTACGTTAACTTTCTGTGGTTGAACATAAGATAAAATACCTACACCACAACCCCAGTGTTAGGATATATCAAGGTTTTCAGTACATAGTGGTATGTGTGACAATTGACTACCTGTAGAGAACTCGACCGTTCTCCGTTTCGGATTTTAAATATTTCCAGATCATGGAGCTGTATCAAGTGAAGCAACTCGTGCAGAATTAAAATTTATTGCCAGCCTGCGCTAACAACCATTTCGGTAGATAAAGAAATCCTGGAGTCCATTTAGCAATCCATGCAGTTTTGGGATTCTGACCAAGTAGAAAACTCAGCTGTCGAATTGAAGGTGGCTTGCGGCCTATATAAACAAAAAATTGAATTACATTATGTCGTCAAGATAACTCTAGACAGAAAATCATGTTAGAGGATCAGTATTAGTACGGACGGGCATAGCGATCGTAGTCAAATATTCAGAGTCGGCTTGAAAACTCGTTTAATTTAAAGGGAATTTTCTATCGTCAGTTTAAAAAAAAAATTCTTATAGGATGTGTCGAGCTCCTGCTACATTACATGACATTATAACTAACAATAAGAATCAAGACGTCAAAAGAAAGAGAGCATGATCATAAGAGACACACAACACACAGAGAAAAGAAAGGCTATCCCACATGGAATACATTTGGGACAGTATTATACGTTGGCTCCATCGCCTGCCTTACAGCGGAATACAGTTGTGGACATTTATCACGGTCTTATATTGTTTAACAGGAGTTCCCATGGCTTGTCTAGAGCAGCGAATCAAAATTGAAATGTAAAACACCCAAGGAGCGGTGACTGGTATGTTACTCCAGAGAGATTGATATCGTAATACTGAAGTAACCACGTTTGTCATACAGCTTTGGTTGTGTACGGTTGTTTTAGGGGAGTTTAGATTCATTGAATCAGTATGGTATTGGTATGATAGTTATTTGGAATTGGAATGACCACTTAATTCTAAGACAGGTTTTATTATATTTAATACGTATTTTCTACATATGTTGCCTTGATTAAAAACAAAGATAGCAGGTACGTGTACGTATACCACTCTCTGAAATTTTACAATCACTTGAAACTTCGCTAGTTATGATGATGGTTTCATTTTAAGGTAATTCTTTAGAAATCAAAGAAAATCTTCAATGTTTTTGATGACACTCCTTTGCTTTTTCATATTCGTAATTGGCCGTTCTGACGTTACCATGTCAATATTTCGGGTGTCCCAGAAGGACAACAATGATATTGTATCATTGGCAATAGATTCATCTGAAATATAGCCCCGATGGCACTGTGTATGGTGGATAAGTGCAGCTAGACAGTCTATCCAATCTATAATTGTATTTATATCTGTAATGAATGCCATACATATGGTTTGATATAATGAGTGAAGACATGGTGAAATATTTACCATCAACATCTGTAAATCCATACTCGTACGCCAGGTCACTAGTCAGAAGGATTCTACCAGACTTCGTACTGACAAGGTTTTTATCTGAAAATCAAATCCGAATATTTAGTAAACCAACCTCCATTGGCGACCACCTACACTGCAGCCTAAACAGAGAAGTCTAAGTGCTTTTAGATGTAGTAAATTTCGTCATATAGATCATCTTTGTATATGTGTCTACATCATTTTGATCGTGATGTGTTTGGTCGGTCATAAACAAACAACACATCTCTATTCAACGGTTTCCATAGCCTGGAAAGTACAAAATTAACGGTTTACGTTAAAAGTCTGTGATACTTGAGCCAAAATTAATAATCTTTAGCTACAGTATTCAAGCCGAACTTCGAATAATTTTTCTTAAAGACAAAAAACAAAATGTCACAAAACAAGGGGAATTCCTGGCAGCAATATGTTCAGCTTCGTAATAACAACAGTAGATAAATTTTAAGCTGTTTCCATTTGTTTTTAAATTGACCTGACAGTACATTCATACTTTGTAATTTTAACGAATATATATATTCGTTATAGAAGCGTTCGTCTTCATCAAGATTTCTGAAACAAGTATTGCTATAATAGGTGTCTGTGCGTGTGACCTTAGATATATACCAGGCTTATCAGGAAATGTTCCGTACAAAAATAAACCACTGGGCACAATTTACAAAGAGATATATCTAAACCAGATTAACAAAGAATCTGTGATAGAGTGAAGAAAAGCGGCGCTCCTGAAACAAACAAGTTTTGTAAATATTCACGTCTCACATTATTCTGTTTATCAAATCATTTACGAGTTTATGTTCAAAAACTTTTTTCTGGCCATGTAAATCCATTTCGTTATTTTGATGTTTATGCGTATCTGAAAAAATCATCGCTTTAATTCCCCCTATTCCATCCAAGGGAAAATACTTTGTAAAAAAAACTCATAAGGAAAACTACAGCTGTAGATAGTTAATATGACCAGACCTTGATCCTCACACGTATGAAACCAACACCCACATAGTGACAATGTGGTATTACGTAAACCCCTCCCCTATGTATTATGTGTGTTGTGTATTGTGTGTGTTGTGTGAGTTGTGTATTATGTGTGTTGTATGTTGTGTGTTGTGTATTATGTGTATTGTGTATTGTGTGTTGTATGTTGTTTATTGTGTGTTGTGTGTTGTTTATTGTGTGTGTTGTGTATTACGTGTGTTGTGTATTATGTGTGTTGTGTATTGTGTGTGTTGTGTATTATGTGTTGTGTATGTTGTGTGATGTAGGTTGTGTGTTGTATGTTGTGTATTGTGTATTATTCGTGTTGTATGTTGCGTGTTGTGTATTATGTGTGTTGTGTGTTGTGTATTGTATGTTGTGTGTTGTATGTTGTGTATTTGTGAGTTGTGTATCTGTGTGTTGTGTTATGTATATTGTGTGTTGTATGTTGTGTTGTATTATGTGTGTTATGTGGTGTGTGTTGTATGTTGTGTATTTGTGTGTTGTGTTATGTATGTTGTGTGTTGTATGTTGTGTATTTGTGAGTTGTGTATCTGTGTGTTGTGTATTGTGTGTTGTGTATTATGTGTGCTGTGTGTTGTATGTTGTATGTTGTGTGTTGTATGTTGTGTATTTGTGAGTTGTGTATTATGTGTTGTGTATTGTGTGTTGTGTATTATGTGTGCTGTGTGTTGTATGTTGTATGTTGTGTATTATGTGTGCTGTGTGTTGTATGTTGTATGTTGTGTGTTGTATGTTGTGTATTTGTGAGTTGTGTATCTGTGTGTTGTGTATTGTGTGTTGTGTATTATGTGTGCTGTGTGTTGTATGTTGTATGTTGTGTGTTGTATGTTGTGTATTTGTGAGTTGTGTATTATGTGTTGTGTATTTGTGTGTTGTGTATCTGTGTGTTGTGTGGTGTATGTTGTATGCTGTATGTTGTATGTTGTGTATTTTTGAGTTGTGTATCTGTGTGTTGTATGTTGTATGTTGTATGTTGTGTATTTGTGAGTTGTGTATCTGTGTGTTGTGTTATGTATGTTGTGTGTTGTGTGTTGTATGTTGTGTGTTGTGTTATGTATGTTGTGTTGTGTTATGCATGTTGTATGTTGTGTTGTATGTTGTATGTTGTGTGTTGTATATTGTGTGTTATATGTTATGTTGTATTATGTGTGTTGTGTGTTGTATGTTGTATGTTGTGTATTTGTGAGTTGTGTATCTGTGTGTTGTGTTATGTGGTGTGTGTAAATTTTCATTAAAAAGAAACACTTTACCTGACAATAAGTTGACCACGGCTCTACCAGCGTATTCAGTTGTTTCTCCTTCGGAAAAATTAATACCAGATTTCTCTTTCTGAAGCAATGAAAAATAAAACCATAAGAGTATCTATTTTGTTTGCCAACTTAGGTCTCATCCACGTGTAGTTTAACAATTTATCAAAAAAAACAAAAAAACAAAAAAAAAGATACGACAACATAATTTTACCGTATCACGTTCACAAGATTAGTGTCAAGTTAATATTACAATAGGTTCACTTTGTTTTTAATACAAATTGTTTTGTATAAAAACGTTTTCATACTCCGAAATCTCCAAAAACTATCATTTTATCGTTAGTTTAAGTATAATTATGTCACAAATATCGCATTCAGAAACAGATCTCGACACCAATATTTATAGAACACCTTTATCAGGACGGCATGCGTGACGCTCTATCCTAGCAAGGTACAATGGTTTCGTCATCGTTTATGCTTACAACTAAGAGCGGATTTAGTGCAAGTTTCGATATTTCAAATGGAAACTTAAATTTTGGGAAATCATCGGTTTTTTGTGCATACATTAAACCTTGTTAATATCACTTAATTGCAACATGTTCCGAATAGTTTATCATAATTTCTATTAATTACTTTTTTACACTTCAAGTGACGTTATAGGTCAGAAATCATTATCAAATCATTATTTCATAATTTTTAATCTATTACTAAATCTACACACGTAAGTAAATGAATGCACATGCGGATGTCATTTTAACTTCTTAGATCCTAAAAACTCAGTTTATAATGTTGACGACTGTTTTGCTCGGAGACCTAGGTGCCCGTTTTAAATTATCTATATTACGTATCTACAATTTGTATAACATTAAGTGTCATTTTTAATATGAATACTGTATAGTCAGTTTCCGGTACGGACCTAGGGAAAATGTAGACGTAGCAATTTTTTATTTTTATTTTCGTACAATGTATCACTTTTGTCGTACCGTGACAAGGTGACCTGACTCCGAGAGCTGGTTGATGACCTCCGTACGAACAGGTCCCGGCCACAAACTGACGAACGCTACATTGTGACGTCTGAGCTCCACAGCACAATCCGCCGCCATTCTGTCGCACTGTCGACAAATATTACAATCAGTAGCCGAATAAGTTTGATAAAAAGTTTAGTGGTAAAAGTGACAAACTTATTGGTGTGGGAATCGTAACACTAGTGTAGCCCTATCGATGTTTAGGTTATCGGGGTAAATTGGTCAATGAAGGTTTGATAATCGACATTTAATGAATTTTATGACAGTTTCATCAATTCGAGTATTAGTTGTACCCTATTTTCACTTTTAAATTGATATAGTGTTAGAGTCACTGAGCAATAAGCTAACTATATTTCTATGCAAAAGGACGAATCAAGATTCGACTGTTTTTTGACATTGATCAATGAGTATTTAAAACAACAGTGTTCTAATGTAGATATGGATGATCATTAGCTCAGGATACTTTAACGTTGGTGTAATCTTAGCGATGTTTATAGTGTTGACACTTACAGCTTCCTTGCCTACACCGTAGGGTATATTGAACAGGTATCTGAGTCCACCCCCGGACGAAACATTGACGATCAGTCCCGACCGGCGGGGCACCATCAGTCGGGCCGCGTGGATAGCACACATGTAATGGTTCCTGTGTTATAAGTAAGATAAGATGCTATTGTTAAAAAAACAAATGTCATTGTTAAAAATTGTCAAAAGATTTTGCTAAATCAAATTTTAAAATTGCTAAATAATAAAAAGGAAACAATAATGTAATAAAGATCTCTATATTGTTCAAATAACATTACTATGTTACCTTATGGCATTCCTATCAAATATAATGACATTGTTATAATATCTAATGACATTGTTATAATATATTATGACATTGTTATAATATCTAATGACATTGTTATAATATCTAATGATATTGTTATACTATCTAATGACATTGTAATAGTATCTTATGACATTGTAATAATATCTTATGACATTGTTATAATATCTAATGACATTGTTATAATATCTAATGACATTGTTATAATATCTAATGACATTGTTATAATATCTAATGACATTGTTATAATATCTAATGACATTGTTATAATATCTAATGACATTGTTATAATATCTAATGACATTGTTATATCTTATGATATTGTTATAATATCTAATGACATTGTTATAATATCTAATGACATTGTTATAATATCTAATGACATTGTTATAATATCTAATGACATTGTTATAATATCTAATGACATTGTTATAATATCTAATGACATTGTTATAATATCTAATGACATTGTTATAATATCTAATGACATTGTTATGATATCTAATGACATTGTTATGATATCTAATGACATTGTTATAATATCTAATGACATTGTTATAATATCTAATGACATTGTTATGATATCTAATGACATTGTTATAATATCTAATGACATTGTTATAATATCTAATGACATTGTTATAATATCTAATGACATTGTTATGATATCTAATGACATTGTTATAATATCTAATGACATTGCTATAATATCTAATGACATTGTTATAATATCTAATGACATTGTAATAATATCTTATGACATTGTTATAATATCTAATGACATTGTAATAATATCTAATGACATTGTTATACTATCTAATGACATTGTTATACTATCTAATGACATTGTTATAATATCTAATGACATTGTTATAATATCTAATGACATTGTTATAATATCTAATGACATTGTAATAATATCTTATGACATTGTTATAATATCTAATGACATTGTTATAATATCTAATGACATTGTTATACTATCTAATGACATTGTTATAGTATCTAATGACATTGTTATAATATCTAATGACATTGTTATAATATCTAATGACATTGTTATAGTATCTTATGACATTGTTATAATATCTAATGACATTGTAATATCATCGTATGACATTGTTATAATATCCAATGACATTGTTATAATATCCAATGACATTGTTATAATATCTAATGACATTGTTATAATATCTAATGACATTGTTATGATATCTAATGACATTGTTATAATATCTAATGACATTGTTATAATATCTAATGACATTGTTATAATATCTAATGACATTGTTATAATATCTAATGACATTGTTATAATATCTAATGACATTGTTATGATATCTAATGACATTGTTATGATATCTAATGACATTGTTATAATATCTAATGACATTGTTATAATATCTAATGACATTGTTATGATATCTAATGACATTGTTATAATATCTAATGACATTGTTATAATATCTAATGACATTGTTATAATATCTAATGACATTGTTATGATATCTAATGACATTGTTATAATATCTAATGACATTGCTATAATATCTAATGACATTGTTATAATATCTAATGACATTGTAATAATATCTTATGACATTGTTATAATATCTAATGACATTGTAATAATATCTAATGACATTGTTATACTATCTAATGACATTGTTATACTATCTAATGACATTGTTATAATATCTAATGACATTGTTATAATATCTAATGACATTGTTATAATATCTAATGACATTGTAATAATATCTTATGACATTGTTATAATATCTAATGACATTGTTATAATATCTAATGACATTGTTATAATATCTAATGACATTGTTATAATATCTAATGACATTGTTATAGTATCTAATGACATTGTTATAATATCTAATGACATTGTTATAATATCTAATGACATTGTTATAATATCTAATGACATTGTTATAATATCTAATGACATTGTTATAATATCTAATGACATTGTATAATATCTAATGACATTGTTATAATATCTAATGACATTGTTATAATATCTAATGACATTGTTATAATATCTAATGACATTGTTATAATATCTAATGACATTGTTATATATCTAATGACATTGTTATAATATCTAATGACATTGTTATAATATCTAATGACATTGTTATAATATCTAATGACATTGTTATAATATCTAATGACATTGTTATAATATCTAATGACATTGTTATAATATCTAATGACATTGTTATAATATCTAATGACATTGTTATAATATCTAATGACATTGTTATAATATCTAATGACATTGTTATAGTATCTTATGACATTGTTATAATATCTAATGACATTGTAATATCATCGTATGACATTGTTATAAATCCAATGACATTGTTATAATATCCTAATGACATTGTTATAATATCTAATGACATTGTTATAATATCTAATGACATTGTTATGATATCTAATGACATTGTTATAATATCTAATGACATTGTTATAATATCTAATGACATTGTTATAATATCTAATGACATTGTTATGATATCTAATGACATTGTTATGAATATCTAATGACATTGTTATAATATCTAATGACATTGTTATAATATCTAATGACATTGTTATAATATCTAATGACATTGTATGAATATCTATGACATTGTTATAATATCTAATGACATTGTAATATATCTAATGACATTGTTATAATTATAATATCCTAATGACATTGTATATAATATCTTAATGACATTGTAATAATATCTTATGACATTGTTATAATATCTATGACATTGTTATAATATCTAATGACATTGTTATACTATCTAATGACATTGTTATAATATCTAATGACATTGTATAATATCTATGACATTGTTTATAATATCTAATGACATTGGTATAGTATCTTATGACATTGTTATAATATCTATGACCATTGTAAGATCATCGTATGACATTGTTATAATATCCAATGACATTGTTATAATATCCAATGACATTGTTATAATATCCAATGACATTGTTATAATATCTAATGACATTGTTATAATATCTAATGACATTGTTATAATATCTAATGACATTGTTATAATATCTCATGACATTGTTATAATATCTAACGACATTGTTATAATATCTAATGACATTGTTATAATATCTAATGACATTGTTATAATATCTCATGACATTGTTATAATATCTAACGACATTGTTATAATATCTAATGACATTGTTATAATATCTAATTACATTGTTATAATATATTATGACATTGTTATAATATCTAATGACATTGTTATAATATCTAACGACATTGTTATAATATCTAATGACATTGTTATAATATCTAATTACATTGTTATAATATCTAATGACATTGTTATAATATCTAATGACATTGTTATAATATCTAATGACATTGTTATGATATCTAATGACATTGTTATAATATCTAATGACATTGTTATAATATCTAATGACATTGTTATAATATCTAATGACATTGTAATATCATCGTATGACATTGTTATAATATCTAATGACATTGCTATAGTATCTAATGACATTGTTATAGTATCTAATGACATTGTTATAGTATCTAATGACATTGTTATAATATCTTATGACATTGTTATAGTATATAATGACATTTAACTTCGGTATACATTTATGTTCATGATGATGCTCTATTCCACCAAGTTTTCCTGTATCAATCAAACGATAATAGTAGTTCGAGAAGTTTGCACTGCCTACTACCGAGACGTTCCTGACACTTTAAACGTGTAAATCTGAGGAACATGAAACGTACAGACGTTACACTGCGTGTCAGGTCTATAATGAATGGTGAGACTGTTGATGAATATACACGTGCATTTCATGTACTTTCATAATTATCTTATATCTAAAATTTACCATTGATTAAATTAATTTATTTAAATTATAAAGCACGCGCACCTCCCATTCTATACATATTTAACATTGGTTAAGGCCTATTACGACTTTGCTGACTGTCCTGTATTCCTAGCAACACTTCCGAATCCAAGAATAAAACAGTTATATAGTGCAGTTTTACATATGTATGATCTTAAATGAGCTATCCTTCACTTTAAAACCTGTCAAAATGTAAGTTTTCTAAGTTATGTAAAAATATCTTAAATTAGTTTTCATGTTATATGAGATTTTATGAAACTAGTTTTAGAAGATTTTGATTTTTTTGCTAGCCTTGAATTCGAGACGAGTTTCATAAAATCTCAGGCAGATACTTTGTTGCGCCATTTACACTTTCTGACGTCACGTTATTGTCCATTTTACGACGTCACAATTGATTTCTGACTGGCGCATCCAATGGAAAACGCTCCAGGGTAAATAACACTAGAACATAAGCAAAAACAGTACATTGAAGAATTCAATGGATAACAGGTCGGTTGTGTTATAAATTAATAAAAACAAGTTCCCCTTTCCTTGGATGCCTGTTGTACAACGGTGTCAGATAGATACATGTATGAACCAGTGTATGTGTGAATGTCTACCTACCTTAGTCCGACATTGTTGACAGTATCCCACATTGAGATGGGTTGGTCCCAGAACGGCTTCCCCTTGTTTTCAGATATCATCTAGTAACAGAGGTTTTACAAAATTAGTTGATGAAGTTGTAGAGGATTGTCTCAGATTTCACCACGGCAGTTTACAGGAAAATTATCTGGAAATTTATCGTGGAAGGATTTAAGCAAATAAAAACGGGACGCAAATAGCAGACATTTAATTTACTTTACCGAAGATCAGACACGAAGATGATATAATTGTGCGGGCATTTCATCAGATACAGTTTTCATTTCACTATCGTTTGAGATCTTTCAAAGAATGCGCCAATCGTAGTTGTGTTTAAGTTCTTAGTAAGCATTAAATTAAATTATCTAGAGAGAAAAGTAATACCTTCATGTAGCTATCATACTTTCATAGTTTACTTTAAAATCAGTAAGATGTCATTATAAACACCCAACATGAAAGACATTTTCAGGTTATGCTTATTTCCGCATAGACTCGTGGAGTCAGTATTACAATAATATTTCATCTCATAATATTGACAATGTTACAAATGTCCTATACCTTAACGGCAGAGTATGCGTTATTGACCAGCAGGTCCAGTTGGCCATCTTGTTGTTTGTTTATGGTCTCGAACAATGATGTAATGTCTTCGTCCTTAGAGTGGTCACACTGTAAGGGGATACATTGCCCTCCTCGCTCTTCTACCTACACATAAATATAGTCAATTATACT
Source organism: Pecten maximus (assembly GCF_902652985.1). Lineage (NCBI taxonomy): Eukaryota > Metazoa > Mollusca > Bivalvia > Pectinida > Pectinidae > Pecten > Pecten maximus. Next base: position 29,871,601 of record NC_047025.1, read on the forward strand.
TCCTCCTCTCTCTACCTACACACAAATATAGTCAATTATACTTCCTCCTCTCTCTACCTACACACAAATATAGTCAATTATACTTCCTCCTCTCTCTACCTACACACAAATATAGTCAATTATACTTCCTCCTCTCTCTACCTACACACACATATAGGCAATTATACTTCCTCCTCTCTCTACCTACACACAAATATAGTCAATTATACTTCCTCCTCTCTCTACCTACACACAAATATAGTCAATTATACTTCCTCCTCTCTCTACCTACACACAAATATAGTCAATTATACTTCCTCCTCTCTCTACCTACACATAAATATAGTCAATTATACTTCCTCCTCTCTCTACCTACACACAAATATAGTCAATTATACTTCCTCCTCTCTCTGCCTACACACAAATATAGTCAATTATACTTCCTCCTCTCTCTACCTACACACAAATATAGTCAATTATACTTCCTCCTCTCTACCTACACACAAATATAGTCAATTATACTTCCTCCTCTACCTACACACAAATATAGTCAATTATACTTCCTCCTCTCTACCTACACACAAATATAGTCAATTATACTTCATCCTCTCTACCTACACACAAATATAGTCAATTATACTTCCTCCTCTCTCTATCTACACACAAATATAGTCAATTATACTTCCTCCTCTCTACCTACACACAAATATAGTCAATTATACTTCCTCCTCTCTCTACCTACACACAAATATAGTCAATTATACTTCCTCCTCTCTCTACCTACACACAAATATAGTCAATTATACTTCCTCCTCTACCTACACACAAATATAGTCAATTATACTTCCTCCTCTACCTACACACAAATATAGTCAATTATACTTCCTCCTCTCTACCTACACACAAATATAGTCAATTATACTTCCTCCTCTCTCTACCTACACACAAATATAGTCAATTATACTTCCTCCTCTCTACCTACACACAAATATAGTCAATTATACTTCCTCCTCTCTCTACCTACACACAAATATAGTCAATTATACTTCCTCCTCTCTACCTACACACAAATATAGTCAATTATACTTCCCCCCTCTCTACCTACACACAAATATAGTCAATTATACTCCCCCCTCTCTCTACCTACACACAAATATAGTCAATTATACTTCCTCCTCTCTCTACCTACAAATATAGTTAATTATACTTCCTCCTCTCTCTACCTACACACAAATATAGTCAATTATACTTCCTCCTCTCTCTACCTACACACAAATATAGTCAATTATACTTCCTCCTCTCTCTACCTACACACAAATATAGTCAATTATACTTCCTCCTCTCTCTACCTACACACAAATATAGTCAATTATACTTCCTCCTCTCTCTACCTACACAATATAGTCAATTATACTTCCTCCTCTCTCTACCTACACACAAATATAGTCAATTATACTTCCTCCTCTCTCTACCTACACACAAATATAGTCAATTATACTTCCTCCTCTCTCTACCTACACATATAGTCAATTATACTTCCTCCTCTCTCTACCTACACACAAATATAGTCAATTATACTTCCTCCTCTCTCTACCTACACACAAATATAGTCAATTATACTTCCTCCTCTCTACCTACACACAAATATAGTCAATTATACTTCCTCCTCTCTACCTACACACAAATATAGTCAATTATACTTCCTCCTCTCTACCTACACACCAATATAGTCAATTATACTTCCTCCTCTCTCTACCTACACACAAATATAGTCAACTATACTTCCTCCTCTCTCTACCTACACACAAATATAGTCAATTATACTTCCTCCTCTCTCTACTTACACACAAATATAGTCAATTATACTTCCTCCTCTCTACCTACACACAAATATAGTCAATTATACTTCCTCCTCTCTCTACCTACTCACAAATATAGTCAATTATACTTCCTCCTCTCTCTACCTACACACAAATATAGTCAATTATACTTCCTACTCTCTACCTACACACAAATATAGTCAATTATACTTCCTCCTCTCTACCTACACACCAATATAGTCAATTATACTTCCTCCTCTCTCTACCTACACACAAATATAGTCAATTATACTTCCTCTTCTCTCTACCTACACATATAGTCAATTATACTTCCTCCTCTCTACCTACACACAAATATAGTCAATTATACTTCCTCTTCTCTCTACCTACACATATAGTCAATTATACTTCCTCCTCTCTCTACCTACACACAAATATAGTCAATTATACTTCCTCCTCTCTCTACCTACACACAAATATAGTCAATTATACTTCCTCCTCTCTCTACCTACATATATAGTTAATTTTACTTTCGCCATTCTCTCTTCATACACAAACTTTAATCCTTCTTTCCTCCTCTAATCTTCCTTCCTGCATACTTGGATTACTCTTGAACAGATAATTTTTAATTGCACCCGAATTTTACAGGAAACTCACTCCATCTCCTATATAGACGAAAATTGTATTTGCAAATGTAAGGTTAGACAATGTAAGACAGGAAATTGATATCTGATATAAATGATGTATGTTAGTTTTACTTATATTAAACACGTTAAATATCAATTGTAATTCAAATAAATCATTAACACCAGTAAATGTCAACATATGTTTCTGTTCACAGAACGTTTCAAAACGTGTAATTATCATCAAGGTTATATTTTGGTTATACCTCTCGAGCTGTATCTGTAAGAGACCCTATGACGTCACCGGAACTCTTGAGAGTCCTACCTGTTGATATAATGAGGTGAAAACTGTAAACGTTTATTACTACCGTATACATAGGGTTAAGGTGATCGATGTGAGTGTCTCATGTTTGATCGATGGAACAGTGATTGGTTATACGTATCCGAGAAAATTGATCGAAATAGAAAATAATCATCGCTATTATAAAAATACAACGGAGATTGTATTCAAACTCACATTTTTACCTCGTCAACACGAACCGGTAAAACAAATGGATATATACAAGTTATACGTAATGTTTAGCAATGACAGAATATGTTTTATGTTATAGTTGCGGACTTTTCCACCGATGGTCCATCCATAAAGATTAAAAGGCACCACAGCACGTATGTTTTTGGCGCTTGTTAATTGGCTGGTTATGTATCTCTATATCTTGTAAACAATTTCATCTTCACCATTTTGTTTCGATAGTTTTCTACAATTGATTAGGTTTCTGTGATTTAGAGCCCATCCTTTATATCATTCTGTTGAATATGTAGACAAACCTCTGTCAAGTTCCCATCTAAAGATGTGAGGACGTTACCTGAACCCCTTTATACATGTAACATATATGCTTTGTTTGTGTCAAAATTCAAATGAAAATAATGGGACTCACCTGTAATGGTAATCAAAGTGAACTCACCTGTAATGGTAATCACAGTAAACGCACCTGTAATGGTAATCACAGTGAACTCGCCTGTAATGGTAATCACAATATACTCACCTGTAATGGTAAGCATGGTTAACTCACCTGTAATGGTAATCACAGTGAACTCACCTGTAATGGTAATCACAGTAAACTCACCTGTAATGGTAATCACGGTCAACTCACCTGTAATGGTAATCACGGTCAACTCACCTGTAATGGTAATCACAGTGAACTCACCTGTAATGGTAATCATAGTAAACTCACCTGTAATGGTAATCACAGTAAACTCACCTGTAATGGTAATCACAGTGAACTCACCTGTAATGGTAATCACAGTAAACTCACCTGTAATGGTAATCACAGTAAACTCACCTTTAATGGTAATCACAGTGAACTCACCTGTAATGGTAATCACGGTCAACTCACCTGTAATGGTAATCACAGTAAACTCACCTGTAATGGTAATCACAGTAAACTCACCTGTAATGGTAATCACAGTGAACTCACCTGTAATGGTAATCACGGTCAACTCACCTGTAATGGTAATCACGGTTAACTCACCTGTAATGGTAATCACAGTAAACTCACCTGTTATGGTAATCATAGTAAACTCACCTTTAATGGTAATCACAGTGAACTCACCTGTAATGGTAATAACGGTCAACTCACCTGTAATGGTAATCACAGTAAACTCACCTGTAATGGTAATCACAGTAAACTCACCTGTAATGGTAATCACAATATACTCACCTGTAATGGTAATCAAAGTGAACTCACCTTTAATGGTAATCACAGTGAACTCACCTGTAATGGTAATCACGGTAAACTCACCTGTAATGGTAATCACAGTAAACTCACCTGTAATGGTAATCACGGTTAACTCACCTGTAATGGTAATCACAGTAAACTCACCTGTAATGGTAATCACAGTAAACTCACATGTAATGGTAATCACAGTAAACTCACCTGTAATGGTAATCACGGTTAACTCACCTGTAATGGTAATCAAAGTGAACTCACCTGTAATGGTAATCACAGTAAACTCACCTGTAATGGTAATCACAGTAAACTCACCTGTAATGGTAATCACAGTAAACTCACCTGTAATGGTAATCACAGTGAACTCACCTGTAATGGTAATCACAGTAAACTCACCTGTAATGGTAATCACAGTGAACTCACCTGTAATGGTAATCACAGTAAACTCACCTGTAATGGTAATCACAGTATACTCATCTGTAATGGTAATCACAGTAAACTCACCTGTACTGGTAATCACAGTGAACTCACCTGTAATGGTAATCAAAGTGAACTCACCTGTAATGGTAATCACAGTAAACTCACCTGTAATGGTAATCACAGTAAACTCACCTGTAATGGTAATCACAGTAAACTCACCTGTAATGGTAATCACAGTGAACTCACCTGTAATGGTAATCACAGTAAACTCACCTGTAATGGTAATCACAGTGAACTCACCTGTAATGGTAATCACAGTAAACTCACCTGTAATGGTAATCACAGTATACTCACCTGTAATGGTAATCACAGTAAACTCACCTGTACTGGTAATCACAGTGAACTCACCTGTAATGGTAATCACAGTAAACTCACCTGTAATGGTAATCACAGTATACTCACCTGTAATGGTAATCACAGTTAACTCACCTGTAATGGTAATCACAGTGAACTCACCTGTAATGGTAATCACAGTAAACTCACCTGTAATGTAAACTGTGGCTCCGGCTTTCCCTAACTGTAGAGCGATACCCTTTCCTATCCCCCGACTCGCGCCTGTCACTACACACACTTTCCCTTTTAAGGACATGGTCGTACGTAAGTCTGTGTCCTATTTCCTAACCCTGGAACCGTCCCAGGTAAAGACAGTTATATCTGTTGTTCCTAAAAGGGAAATAAAACGGTTTATATTAGAAATAAATCACTGGGTGTAAGACCTGAGGTCATTAATATATGATAGCACAGAGAGACGTCTGTTTAATAGAGGTCATTTGAAACCAGAACAAACATAGATTGATCTTTAAAGTATCCTAAGGATCGACAAGTCTTAAAAATGAACTTACGATCATCCTTGTGGCTATTATATCATCTTAGGTGTTTTTTCAACGACAGTCTGTCAAACTGACAGTCACCATTACCGGCACATTATATCACGTATCTGTTCACAAGTGATCTCATATAAAGTACGTACGAGTGCAGCTACATTGAAATTCCTAAATATAGTTTTAACATAATTGAATTTTGTGTCAAAGTTACCTGGTGTTACCGTGATATTCTAAATTACTATGCATGCCACACACACCTACAACCTGTAATATCTACCAGGGGAGACGTCTATAGTTTTATATCAGTTTTACTGTGTATACACAATAAATAGTAAAACTTACCTTTTAAGAAAATACAATTTGGCCTATCAGTCAATCAAACACATCAACCGCACAGTAATTAAGTAACGTACAGGTAAAATGGACGGCATCGAGTGTTTCGTAAAACTGGAATATTGGTCACGAAAATCGAGTTTATATGCAATAGGTATTTTAACAATACCTAACCGGATACCAACGTCGATCTCACCTCAGCAGATAGATTTGTATATATGTATGACGGGAACGGTCCTCTTCCGCTTATCTTCGTCCTAAGTGGGCTTGTATTGACTGATAGGTGCAGTGCGTCGAGCTCTCTTTAATCTCCAAGTACAAAATGTATAACATTTCAAACTTATACAGATCACGGGCACGTTTAATGCATCACGTTGTATACTTTGTGTTGGATGTCGACACTGTTCAATAACATTCTAGGACAATATACAATCTTTTATATTTTGTAATGTTTACGCTGTTTGATATTCTGTAATTGTATGTTGACGCTGTGTTATATTTTGTTATTGTGTGTTTACGCTGTGTAATATTTTGTAATGTTTACGCTGTGTAATATTTTGTAATGTTTACGCTGTTTAATATTCTGTAATTGTATGTTGACGCTGTGGTATATTTTGTAATTGTGTGTTATATTTGTAATTGTGTGTTGACGCTGTGTAATATTTTGTAATTGTGTGTTGACACTGTGTTATATTTGTAATTGTGTGTTGACGCTGTGTAATATTTTGTAACTGTGTGTTGACACTGTGTTATATTTTGTAATTATGTGTTGACACCGTGTTATATTTTGTAGTTGTGTATTGACGCTGTGTTATAATTTGTAATTGTATGTTGACACTGTGTAATATTTTATAATTGTGTGTTGAAGTGTGTAATATTTTGTAATTGTGTGTTGACGCTGTGTAATATTTTGTAATTGTGTTTTGACGCTGTGTAATATTTTGTAATTGTGTGTTGACAGTGTGTTATATTTGTAATTGTGTGTTGACGCTGTGTAATATTTTGTAATTGTGTTTTGACGCTGTGTAATATTCTGTAATTGTGCGTTGACACTGTGTTATATTTTGTAATTGTGTGTTGACGCTGTGTAATATTTTGTAATTGTGTTTTGACGCTGTGTAATATTCTGTAATTGTGCGTTGACACTGTGTTATATTTTGTAATTGTGTGTTGACACTGTGTAATATTCTGTAATTTTGTGTTGACGCTGTGTAATATTCTGTAATTGTGCGTTGACACTGTGTTATATTTTGTAATTGTGTGTTGACACTGTGTAATATTCTGTAATTTTGTGTTGACGCTGTGTAATATTCTGTAATTGTGCGTTGACGCTGTGTTATACTTTGTAATTGTATGTTTACGCTGTGTTATACTTTGTAATTGTGTGTTGACGCTGTGTAATATTCTGTAATTGTGCGTTGACGCTGTGTTATACTTTGTAATTGTGTGTTTACGCTGTGTTATACTTTGTAATTGTGTGTTGACGCTGTGTAATATTTTGTAATTGTGTGTTGACGCTGTGTTATATTTTGTAATGTTGACGCTGTGTAATACTTTGTAATTGTGTGTTGACGCTGTGTAATACTTTGTAATTGTGTGTTGACGCTGTGTTATATTTTGTAATGTTGACGCTGTGTAATATTCTGTAATTGTGTGTTGACGCTGTGTTATATTTTGTAATGTTGACGCTGTGTAATACTTTGTAATTGTGTGTTGACGCTGTGTAATATTTTGTAATTGTGTGTTGACACTGTGTTTTATTTTGTAATTGTGCGTTGATACTGTGTTATATTTTGTAATTGTGTTTTGACGCTGTGTAATATTTTGTTATTGTATGTTGACGCTGTGTTATATTTTGTAATTGTGTGTTGACGCTGTGTAATATTCTGTAATGTCGACGCTGTGTAATATTTTATAATTGTGTGTTGACGCTGTGTTATATTTTGTAATGTTGACGCTGGATAATATTCTGTAATTGTGTATTGACGCTGTGTAATACTTTGTAATTGTGTGTTGACACTGTGTTATATTCTGTAATTGTGTGTTGAGCTGTGTATTATTTTGTAATTGTGTGTTGACGCTGTGTAATATTTTGTAATTGTTTGTTGACAGTGTGTTATATTTTGTAATTGTGTGTTGACACTGTGTTATATTGTGTAATGTTGACGCTTTGTAATATTTTGTAATTGTGTGTTGACACTGTGTTATATTGTGTAATGTTGACACTGTGTTATATTTTGTAATTGCTTGTTGACAGTGTGTTATATTTTGTAATTGTGTGTTGACACTGTGCTATGTTGTGTAACGTTGACGCTTTGTAATATTTTGTAATTGTGTGTTGACGCTGTGATATATTTTGTAATTGTGTGTTGACGCTGTGTTATATTTTGTAATTGTGTGTGACACTGTGCTATACTTTGTAATTGTGCATTGACGCTGTGTAATACTTTGTAATTGTGTGTTGACACTGTTATATTTTGTAATTGTGCGTTGACACTGTGTAATATTCTGTAATTGTGTGTTGACGCTGTGTAATATTTTGTAATTGTGTGTTGACACTGTGTTATATTTTGTAATTGTGTATTGACGCTGTGTAATATTTTGTAATGTTGACACCGTGTAATATCTGGTTAGAACACAGTGTTGACACTGTGTCATATATCTGGTTAGAACACAGTGTTGACACCGTGTCATGTCTGGTTAGAACACAGTGTTGACACCGTGTCATGTATGGTTAGAACACAGTGTTGACACTGTGTCATATATCTGGTCAGAACACAGTGTTGACACCGTGTCATATCTGGTTAGAACACAGTGTTGACACCGTGTCATATCTGGTTAGAACACAGTGTTGACACCGTGTAATATCTGGTCAGAACACAGTGTTGACACCGTGTCATATCTGGTTAGAACACAGTGTTGACACCGTGTAATATCTGGTCAGAACACAGTGTTGACACCGTGTCATATCTGGTTAGAACACAGTGTTGACACCGTGTCATATCTGGTTAGAACACAGTGTTGACACCGTGTCATATCTGGTTAGAACACAGTGTTGACACCGTGTCATATCTGGTTAGAACACAGTGTTGACACCGTGTCATATATCTGGTTATAACACAGTGTTGACACTGTGCCATGTATCTGGTCAGAACACAGTGTTGACTCTGTGTCATGTATCTGGTTAGCATACAGTGTTGACACTGTGTCATATATCTGGTCAGAACACAGTGTTGACGCTGTATTCTACCATGTTTGCTATGTAACGCCAGTTTTGATTGGTTAAAAACCATGTATTATTTGCAATAACCCACGCTCGTGCCAATAATACACGCTCGCGAGTCACGGCTATTACAAGTTTAAATATCTAATATTCACCCGTTTCATAAAAGGTTACTATAGCCGAGTGGGCTAATGGGTTAGTCTTTCAATTTATTTTTATCACGATGCGAGTTTGAATCCTACGGAGGCCCCCACTTTTTTTCCTTTTTTTTTATTTTTTTTTTTTAAATTTTCAAAATCAATAGATGCTCTTGATCGTAGTATTGTATTGCCTGTATATTTCATCAACAAATAATGCAATACTCAAGAAATAAATTACAAGGTTTTCCCGGGGTTTCTTTGCTGTTTTTCTATTAGAAAGAGGTCGATCTCAGAACTAAACAGTACATGGTAGAATAGAAATAATCAACTTTGACTCGTGTATTGTTGCAGGATATACAACTCGGACTCGGATATTTTGCAATTTTGATTAATAACTCAGGCCTGCGGCCTTCGTTATGAATTTAATTGCAAAATATCCTCGTCCTCGTTGTATACCCTGCAATAATACACGAATCATCGTTAATTATTTCTTAAGTAACACTCTGTTATACTCACGGACGGTGGCGACGCTATGACACGATTTCCTCTAGTGTATGAGTTTATTTATTAAAACATATCTGTTGATAGATCACCTGCCGTATCGTACGTGTTTGTATTACATATGAACTGTATGTTGGTATATTACTACATGTAGGTGGTTATGGTTTTGTATTCTAAGTGCGGTGATACATCATAGATATCGTGTGCGCAGCTCTCGATCATTAGTGAAATGTTCCAGTGCATTTCAACTACGTGTAATTAAGAAAAACAAATACAGAAAAATGTACATTCATTCAAACGTATGTTGTCTTGGTTATTTCTGTGTATTTCTCACTGAATAGTTCAACACTTGTTTAGACCCATTTTGATTTTCACTTTTGGTCATTACTGACGAGTCCTGGAAAGACGGAACAGTTGTATGAGATCCCTAGCATCACTTATGATAAGAAAAAGGACAAAACAGCTGTATGATGTCCCCCGACATCACAAACGAGTCCTAGACGGACTAAACAGCTGTATGATGTCCCCGACATCACAAACGAGTCCTAGACGGACTAAACAGCTGTATGATGTCCCCGACATCACAAACGAGTCCTAGACGGACTAAACATCTGTATGATGTAGTTTTATATTCCTTGTTCGGTATACAACGTCTTTATTTAATTCATAGCTAAATATGTTACTCAATTGTGTGTGTTTTATAATATACTCCGTGAAGATTAAATGTGTGCCACTTTGGTGAAGATCTCAGGTGTGGCGAACAGGATTACGATAATCCTCTGAGACTGAAAGTAGCACAGGTCTACTCAAGTATTGTGTATAAGCCACACGACTGAACACTATATGTAAATCTTAAGTAAGTAATATGAAATTGAATCAGCATTATTTTAATTGTTAAAGGTCAAATATTCCAAGTTTATAACTCGTGTACACCCGGCCATCTCACCTACTATGTAAGTCGTTACGGATATGAACGGACATGGTGATTTTATTATGTTAGCGATATTGTTTTATTATTTGCTGTCTCCTTTTACAGTTCAACCTTGAATTAAATTTCGCCAAGATTATAAAAATATCCCCATTTATCTTTGAAAAGATAACAAAATTGTTCAGACTCTGAAGCCCCGGAAATGAGTTTAAGCATATAACAATCGTGTTATTTCCCTTACAATAATACACTAAGGAAGATCAGTAGGTTTTGTCTCTGTTGTGAAGTTTGACAAAACATCAGGAAGTTAAAAAAGGAGGAGCGACTACCAGGAAGTCACAATACACAAGAGTTCCTAAATCATTTGAAATATCTGTGTACCTGCTGTTACGTGGAGTGTAATGATAAAGGGAAGTAGGAAATGATGCTTAATACTGTCAGATTAAAAAAAATACACATTATAAACATAATTTGAAAATTTCCTGGTGCAACTGGCAAATATCATTATCGTTGACATAAGGGAAAGAACTCTAACTAGTCTGTAATATTTCTTTCCATTATCGAGAACAAATATTATTCGGAGAGACTTGGGAAGGTATACTATAGAGCATATCGCATTGAAATTGGAACTGTAACGCAGTCCTCAACACTCTTACCAACACCAATGATTGTGACTCACAATATAAAGGCATTAAAACGTGTTTAAGTAAGACTGTTGCCATAGCCATGGGTTATTGTTTGTACGATTAAAATAATCTGTTCCAGGCTTGATGGCACGTATTAAACGGAACCAAGAACAGTTTAATGAATTGATCAGATTGTCTACCTGTTGTTACGACACTGGCAATGTGGTATTTTTTATGATATATGTACTAACATTATTTCAGCAGAGATGATATTAACTGTTGCTGCGGTGGAGTAATACGGTTTATTATTTCGGTAGCGCGTGCCCGTGCTTATTAGGGATTTCCATTTCGGATGGAAATCCTTATTGTTTTCGTTATGTTTTTTCTTATTATTATTATTCTTTTTCTTATTTCAACAGATTTTGTAAACACTTTCATTCAAAAACGAAAGAAGATAAAACGTTCATATTATAGTACATGATAGCAAACATCGAGCTGATAATTACACTAACATTTTGGTGACCATAAGTTTAAAGGTCAAGGTCACAGATCTAAAAATAGATTTTTTAAGAGAGTTTTTTGAACGATCATAACATCATAAGGAATCGTTCTATTTCATTTTCGATCAGTGTGTCATGTAGATAATGGTCGGGGCTAACTTTCTTTATGCCATGTTATCAGAAAATATGTCAAGGTCACTTTTGGTTTGTTTTTGTTTAACGTCCTATTAACAGCCAGGGTCATTTAAGGACGTGCCAGGTTTAGGAGGTGGAGGAAAGCCGGAGTACCCGGAGAAAAACCACCGGCCTACGATCAGTACCTGGCAACTGCCCAACGTAGGTTTCGAACTCGCAACCCAGAGGTGGAGGGCTAGTGATAAAGTGTCGGTACACCTTAACCACTTGTCAAGGTCACGACCTCGCTATGAGGTAAACAAAATGTCGAAAAAAAAATTCTGAAACTGAGAATTTTTTTTCTGACACATGAAAGAGCATGATCCAATGAGATGGAATGTGCAATTTTTTTGGTCATCGGATAAAAAATGACGGAAATATGGCACTTTGAAAAAAAAAATCAAAGTTTTTCCCGCCAAAATTCAAAAATCATGCAAAAATGCACTTAAAATGCTTCATTCAAGGTCAAATAATCAAATAAATTAAAAATTGAAAACTATTCTTTCAAGTCAGGTTCTTTGTCTGTTCGTTTTTTTCCTTGCACAATCAGCGCATCTTGTAGTTCTTAGTCGGGACTAACTTTTCTCTGTAACATGTCATTAGAAAATATGTCAAGGTCAAGGTCAAGGTCAAGGTCACAGAACGAGGTCAAATCGAGGTCAAAATTTTAAAATTCAAAATCTTTAAAATTTTAAATGCATTCCAAAGTGCATGACAAATCAAGACGAAATGTGCAAGTTTTATGGTCATGCGATAAAAAATGACGCAGAAATGGCACTTTGAAAAATGTTCGTTTTCTCCCCAAAATGCACTCAATTTCCTTCTCCTCCTATACCTTTACATACACAGATTTGACATTTAGCAAAAGAAAAGCATGTACGGATGCCTACAAATTTCATTACTTTTCATTGACTTTGACCTTTGTTCAAGGTCACTGAGGTTAAATGATAAAAAATCGAAAATTTCAAATTATCTTAAAATTGGTTTATTGCCATCGTATATGAAAGAAAACGTTCTTTTGAAGATGTTTGCAACGTTCCAAGGTCAAATTAACAAATGTAATTCAGGAAAAGCACTTTGGAAAACTTTTTCCCGCCAAAATTAAATATTTCCCTAAAATTACACTTGAAATGTTTTTCTTCCAACCCCCTAACACCTACAGACTTGATAATTGACACATCTATAGCATGAATGACTGGCTACAAAAGGTTTGCAAATCTTTGACCTTGACCTTCGAAGTTCAAGGTCACAGACACGGTTGAAAGTCAACTGATCGGTTAAAGACGGGAAGTGAAGAGAAAACGAAGAGAAAACGTAGGTAAAACGTACAAAAGCGTTCGTCAGAACGAGAACATGTCTGCGATCTTTTTATAGTTGGAAATCCCGCGTTTTGATTTTGATCAAATCTAGTTTTATTTTGTTTTCCTCCTATCGTGGTATAATTGGTTCTTGGATGCTGACACTGGAGCGCATTTCGTCTTTCTGTTGATGTTGTGATATATTAATCCCCATCACACTCCGTCAATACTTCCGACCACGTCCTTGAAATGATTGGAGGACGCACTGAGAACGCCGCAAGAACATAGTAAGAACTTGTACAACATAGTAAGAACTTGCACAACATAGTAAGAACTTGTACAACATAGTAAGACCTTGTACAACATAGTAAGAACTTGTACAACATAGTAAGACCTTGTACAACATTGTAAGAACTTGTACAACATAGTAAGAACTTGTACAACGTAGTAAGAACTTGTACAACATAATAAGAACTTGTACAACGTAGTAAGAACTTGTACAACATAGTAAGAACTTGTACAATATAGTAAGAACTTGTACAACATAGTAAGAACATGTACAACATAGTAAGAACTTGCACAACATAGTAAGAAATTTTACAACATAGTAAGAACTTGTATAACATAGTAAGAACTTGTACAACGTAGTAAGAGAAGTTGTACAACGTAGTAAGAACGCGGTAGAAACCAATCAGGACGTGATATATGGCCTTCATGGACGTGGAGGACATGGGCAAACTTTGGACATGTTAAAAAGCGTACCGAGAACGTGGTCGAATCATGAAGCAGTAAGAAGAACCTAATAAGGACGCAGTTAGGACGCCATTGATGTAATGATGACGTAGTCAAACCGAATGGTGACTTCATTACCGCAGTAGATGTGTATCGCATGGTGCGTTCTCGGTGTGATGTTAATGTGTTCTCGGTGTGATGTTAATGTGTTATCGGTGTGTTGTTAATGTGTTCTCGGTGTGTTGTTAATGTGTTCGCGGTGTGTTGTTAATGCGTTCTCGGTGTATTGACCTCTTTTCGCTTGTGCAATGATCATGGTACACGCATGCCACATTGTTGAACACCGCATCAGGTTGTCAATATAATCAGGCTTATGACCTGTCCGCAGCAGGTTTTCGATATGTCACGTTTAGAGGGTAAATCATACTTGATTCAAAGTCATATTTCTGTATCAATTTCAGTCCAACCACCACAAATTTAAGTCCTTCTGCATCTTGTACTGATTCACGGACAACAGGTTCTACTTGATTTTTGAGTGAAATGCATTTTTTTATTCTAAGAAGGACTAGAAGAGAACCTATCCTTCGTTGGGTTGGTCCTTGGCTTTTTGTTGAAAGAAGTCAGACATTTGGTCATTATGTTCGATTTATGACAGAAAAATCAGCACGTCAAGGATTATTGATTTGTAAGATGACGACCGCAGCGAGAGCTTGGTGTGTGGTACACGGGTGGTGTGTGCGTACAAAGATATTTTGATGGTAGTAAGAAGGTATTGGGATTGTTCAAAATGATAAACCTATATATAGTTTCGAAGAATTTCGAGAAAAATATAATATCCATACTAATTTCCTAAAGTACCAAAGTCTGAAGAATGCTGTAAATCAATAAATTCAAAAGAATCAACAAATATTCAATTCCGAAAAAAACATTATACATGTACTATTAGTTTTACCTTACATACCTATGAATCTTAAATCACTACTAAGAAACAATGGTTGCCATGGTTGCCATGTCAAAGGTTTTATGAGGCTGAAAAATAACAACACTTTGTTGGCTCCCCTCCGTTAACATCCTCACCAATTTCCAGGTCAATGGCACCTGTGAAACTGGAGAAGAAGCTTAAATTGTGTTTCTGAAGATGGCGGCCATCTTGGATTTCAAACTGACCCAAAACATAACAACACTTAGTCAGGACCATCTCAGGATCTTTCCAGGTAAGTAAGAGCTGAATCTCACAAGTGGCACTTTCGTTTTGTTTGTCAAAATCAAGACCCATGGATAGCCATGACACATATTAACAATCGGTCAAGTTACTTCTGTTTAATTCGCAACAGAATAGTGATTTTTAATCTGGATAAATATCACTTGATTTACTATTTACATGAACCTTAACATTAGTTAATTAGAATAAACGGACAAAGTGTTTTAACACGGCAGACGGAAATTACGCACACGTGTTTACAATACTACAAAACTCTACGATGTAGTTTACAATGATATACGCTGGAATTGTCTGAATATAAGACTGAATACAAAATAAATGAAGCTGAATAACACATTTTAACATTACATGTAAAACCATCATTGCCCCATAAGCAAATGAAAAGAGGTCACGTGATAACCGTCAGATAATAATGAATTATGTTGTCACTAGACTAGCTTCTTGATTAGCTCTACAAAATATTTAATAACAAATCAATTTTCTAACGGGGAAAGAACTAAATTTTTTATTTTTAATCAATTACAATCAACAAAGAGAGTCGGTGTGTTATTTACGAAGGCATTATTCTTTGTTATTGAATGTCAGTGCGTCCTCTACCTTAAACTGTAACGTGAGATGTAGAAGGGCGCATTATTACATATAATGGGATGTATATACGTTGTCAAGTCGCATATTCAATATGACTAAGTATGGGCTGATCACATCAAATACTGTAAAACACCATTGGCAAGAATATTAAATAACCTTCACAGACAGAAAAGAATACTGCAATGAAATGACACAAGCGTCGGTAAAGGGAATTGTGTCCGATTCAAAAACAAATTAACACCGAGTTCGCTGTCACCAAAATATTAAAGAGAGCCAAGTCCTTATGTTGGAGTAGTTTTGCGTCCGTACCTTGTAAATTATTTCCAGTCCTAAATGTGGTCATCTATTTCCTCCATTTTAACCTTAGATTGAACCACATCTTGTATATAATATGGAACTCGGATAAAACCAGTCATTCGCTCAGCGTCAGCACATGGACGTGACTGTCCTGTAGTCTCTGTCAATCTTGCCAATAGGAATAGACACACTAACGACATGATGCTGCTGCTTGTTTTGAATGAAACTATCTCGACTGTTTGTGACATATTACGTCACGACTTTAATGATGGTCTAAGAAGCAGATGTATTGGTACAATGCTTCTTAATTTGTATTTTTCTCCATGATCTCGAACGTTATTTTGTCATTTATCCATGCGCGTACTAAATGGTAAGCGTATTTTAAACTACTGTCATAGATAAATAGTTTTGTAGACGTAAATATGCCGTAGTGGAATCACATTGAACAAAGGGCTGCTAGTGTTATATCATTCAATGACGTCCAGAAACATAGGGAACCAAAAGTATGGAGCATTTTTCAAGAAACAACAAAATGTGTGTCAGTCTAAAATCATACTTGCTCTTTGAAGTTGCATAACAAAATCCGAATGCGTTGTGTGTACATTATCCCAAAAGGACTGACGTTTTACGCGGTTCAACCAAGCCTCGACTTGAGGCCACATTTTGAATTTGAATCCTGTCCACTCCAATAGCACCAAAACCGTTGCAACTGCCGTATCAGCCACAGTCAAACGACTTCCAGTCAAAAATTTATCTTTAGAGTTTTTGAAGTACTTTTTCTCTATGATTTCCAGGTGTTTGGATACCTGTCGGAGTCCGTGTTCAATCATCGACTCGTTAGCATCCTCCGGCGACAAGGCATATTTCTCCAGAAACTGTGGGTATATGTAGTTGTACCCCACGGCCCTGTAGTAAACAGAAGAAGTATAGGTCAAAATGAGGAAGAAAAACCAGCTACAATTTGTGTCGTGTGTTACAACAATTGAGCACTAGCTCAGCAGAGTTATGTCTACGACAGCTCAAAGGTGAAACAATGTTAAATGTTTAACTCGAACAATACAAAAGCTAGAAATAGCCAAAGCTAAGATATATGATAATAAAGACATTTACTTACACTATTTGCTAAATTACCCATTTTTCTACGGAGTTCATATCGTGCTAGTCATCGACACGTCAAATATATAGTGTAAACATCCAATGTTATAATGCATTTCCTGTACACTATTTGTATCTGAATACGGTTAAAAATATCGTGAAAGATTAAAATGGGATAGCATCACATCATCTCAATTTGCACGAAACAAAAAAGGGTAAGATATTCCCCCGACCTGTGGAGCTCGCCGAACGCCCAGCTGATGATTGACTCGTTGCTCATCTGTTGCTGCAGACTCAAACCAAACCCGGAATAGTCGGTATATCGCATCGCCAGGTACCGCAAAATGGCGGGACTGAAAGGGAGATAATCCTTATCAAACACTCAATCTTTGTAAATACTATAAGACGTCATCGAATCTATTAAATTAACAATAAAACACTGACATACATGTAGTCTTTACTGACTTTGACGGATAGACGAACTGGTCGATTTTAAACGGGAAGTACAATAAGATATTCGAGATAATTATTTAAAGAATGTTACCGTAAATGAAGTAAAAAAAATTTAAAGCGGGTTGGATTCTTGTTCATACCCGGTAATTTACGTTTAAGGAAAGCGAAGGTCAACTTAAAGTTACTATAAAAGGAAGGCCTTTCAACACTACACATTATGGGAGATATATACTACCATAGTCACACGAGTCTAACATTAAAACGCTAAATGTTATTAAGTAAATGTACAACAAGCATTCTCAAGTGCGACACATATCTCAAACAAATTGAACTGCGGTGTCATTTACATATAACATACGTGTGCACTGGCTTTGTTAAAGTTAATTAAATTTCAATTTGATCAGATGACATCAGACAGGTTTTTTTCTTCATTTTTCAACCATCATGAAACTAGTTCTAGCGTAATAGTTTTATTTGTGCGATATGTGAAATTCAATGAATAATTTGGATCACGAGTTTACAGCTTTTTGATAAGATCTGATACCAATATGTTCTCGAGGTTAGAAACACAACTAGGAATATTGCTCCTTAGGAATGAAGAATGGATCGAAATGCGACTTTAATTAGATCGACACGACCTTGTCAACCTTGTCGTTCAGAATCGCTTTTAAATTACCCGAAGGACGCCACATGTTCGAGAGTTGTGAGGTCGGGGTGCCGTGAAGGAGAAACGCGCGGTCAAACATAGACAGACCTGATATTGTAGTACAATATTTATTCCAGTACAATTAACTTTTGTAGAGAACCGTCGATGTCCAATTTGTGATTTAAATAAGCATTCATACTAACTTATAAAAATACACTTCTTTCTATGATTCGTTTTACAAAAGTTTCTAAATTACCTATATCCCTTTCCCCGCTAATCTCCATGTTTGTCAATAAATCGTCAGTGCAATTAACATTTGAGCAGTATTGACGAGAATGACAAACGGGAATATATTTATATTTAGATAACATTTCACGCTTGAGGGATTTACAAATTAAACTTTATTCAATACAATCTTGAATCTACAGAAAGTCAAGAGGGTATTCATTCGCGTTAAAACCTCGTCAAATCTTAGACTTTGTGGACCTCAAAATCACCGACAATGTCGGCAATACCTAGGGACTTCTACAGAAGGACGGGAGCATGGGTGTGCCTCCCCATGGTAGAATGTCACAAACACACTTTACATATCCATGTTATGACAACAGCAGTCAGCTTAAATGGGGGTCGTTTAACTTTCAATCCAATTTAGTGACGTCACTGGCACTCGTTGATTTGGGTATCGATATCACATACTCAATAGCCGCCAATAAAAATGTCAATAGGACAACATCAACAATTTAAAGATAACAGTAAAAGCTGATATCATCTATCCAAATCAGTATAATATCCAAAACCAAACAGGTCAAACGGCGCCCCGAAGCTTAATAAACGTCAAAAATAGTTCATGTTACGTAATTTTCTAAATTAATTCGTAATTCGTTTGGCAGCGTTTGACAGATTTAATAGATTTTAAGATCATTTTCAATTAATGTCCAGCTTTCTTGCTGTTTCTTTAAATGTAATGATTCGTTGCCCTGTTGGCGAGATGATATACAATTATTGCCATTAGTCGAGTTAGGTAATCTGACGGTTGTAATAATAGCTTGTAATTAGCTGTGCTCAAAATGTTGTCTAAATTAATGTGTCGGAAAACTCGTGCAGCTAGGAAAATTAATAATAATTGAAAATGGAAGCTTCCAATCATGAGTGTAGAATCCAGTAAGAAAGTACACATCATTGTATGTTATAGGCTACGTCGTGGTTCTCCCTATAGCAGAGCAACGGCCATATTTACAACGGGGCACATACGCGCGGTATATGTATTGATGTAAATAATATCTATGAAATTAATGATATGTGGGAAAACAAAATGTATCTGTAGAGGGAAAATCGGGCGTCCTCAAGATTGTCATATAAACACTCGTAATAAAGGTGATTAAACGTCATTAGTTAAACAAATCTTCAAGCTAGTGTTAATTTTAGGCATTTGATCGAGGAAGTACCTGTTTATCCATCGACAAATTGATTACCAGTGTGGCAAATGTGTTGTCTTTCGTTGGAGTAAGTAAGATTTATTGGACAGTTATGAGAGGACATTTGGTGTTTTTCCTTACCATTTTCGAAAATTGCCACCTGGTGTAATTCATTATTTTTTTATTCATTTATTTATTTTTTTTTTGTACCAAAAAGATTACAATTGAGGGGAAGGGGGGCATTGGTTGTTGGGTTTATGCGTCTTTTTATGGAAATATCATTTAAAGATTTGGAGAATTTTGATGACTTGAATGGATAAAAGAATCTTAATCTGGGCCAAAAAACAACAGCAGGAAAACATTGACTTTGCGGATATTTGTTAAGAAAGCAGATACACGCATGTGATTATCATCGTGTGTCTGTGGCTATTAACTGGTACACCGAGTACAGACAGGTTTGGAAATACAAGTTCACCAATTAAATATTCAAAAGGGTACAAACACAGATAAGTACATATGTTCCGATACTACCATTGTCCACCATAAAAATATGTTCATAATGGGCCCAAAAGTGTCCGTATACCATGATTTATTTAGTATGGGGGGGTAATAGTTCAGGTCACGGGGTAATATCGGTCAAAATCAACAGTTCATTACAAATTCCTATTGTATAGCGGTTCTATTTATAGACATCGGCCAAGGGTACACTTAATAAACGAGTACAAGGCGTCAGTAATGTTCAGTTTAAATAAATAATTACCTATGTCAACCAAATTGATGGTCATTATTTCTCGCTCAGTTAAAACTGTCAAATTATGTAGTAAACTACGTGTATTAAATTACCTCTATAATAAGATTGAGAACTCCGAGCAAGATGACTGAATTTATCTCTTAAACATTAACTTCCTTCGATGAAACGTAGATCTACCTATCCTAACGAGGACCTGACAATTTGTTAGTCTCGGTGTATTTGGACCTATCCTCACGAGGACCTGACAATTTGTTACAGTCTCGGTGTATTTGGACCTATCCTCACGAGGACCTGACAATTTGTTACAGTCTCGGTGTATTTGGACCTATCCTCACGAGGACCTGACAATTTGTTACAGTCTCGGTGTATTTGGACCTATCCTCACGAGGACCTGACAATTTGTTACTATCTCGGTGTATTTGGACCTATCCTAACGAGGACCTGACAATTTGTTAGTCTCTGTTTATTTGGACCCATCCGCACGAGGACCTGACAATTTGTTACAGTCTCGGCGTATTTGGACCTATCCTCACGAGGACCTGACAATTTGTTACTATCTCGGGTGTATTTGGACCTATCCTCACTAGGACCTGACAATTTGTTAGTCTCTGTGTATTTGGACCTATCCTAACGAGGACCTGACAATTTGTTACAGTCTCGGTGTATTTGGACCTATCCTCACGAGGACCTGACAATTTGTTACTATCTCGGGTGTATTTGGACCTATCCTAACGAGGACCTGACAATTTGTTACAGTCTCGGTGTATTTGGACCTATCCTCACGAGGACCTGACAATGTGTTACAGTCTCGGTGTATTTGGACCTATCCTCACGAGGACCTGACAATTTGTTAGTCTCTGTGTATTTGGACCTATCCTCACGAGGACCTGACAATTTGTTACAGTCTCGGTGTATTTGGACCTATCCTCACGAGGACCTGACAATTTGTTACTATCTCGGTGTATTTGGACCTATCCTCACGAGGACCTGACAATTTGTTACAGTCTCGGTGTATTTGGGCCTATCCTCACGAGGACCTGACAATTTGTTACAGTCTCAGTGTATTTGGACCTATCCTCACGAGGACCTGACAATTTGTTTCAGTCTCGGTGTATTTGGACCTGTCCTCACGAGGACCTGACAATTTGTTACTATCTCGGGTGTATTTGGACCTATCCTCACGAGGACCTGACAATTTGTTACAGTCTCGGTGTATTTGGACCTATCCTCACGAGGACCTGACAATTTGTTACTATCTCGGTGTATTTGGACCTATCCTCACGAGGACCTGACAATTTGTTACAGTCTCGGTGTATTTGGGCCTATCCTCACGAGGACCTGACAATTTGTTACAGTCTCAGTGTATTTGGACCTATCCTCACGAGGACCTGACAATTTGTTTCAGTCTCGGTGTATTTGGACCTGTCCTCACGAGGACCTGACAATTTGTTACTATCTCGGGTGTATTTGGACCTATCCTCACGAGGACCTGACAATTTGTTACAGTCTCGGTGTATTTGGACCTATCCTCACGAGGACCTGACAATTTGTTACAGTCTCAGTGTATTTGGACCTATCCTCACGAGGACCTGACAATTTGTTTCAGTCTCGGTGTATTTGGACCTGTCCTCACGAGGACCTGACAATTTGTTACTATCTCGGGTGTATTTGGACCTATCCTCACGAGGACCTGACAATTTGTTACAGTCTCGGTGTATTTGGACCTATCCTCACGAGGACCTGACAATTTGTTAGTCTCGGTGTATTTGGACCCATCCTCACGAGGACCTGACAATTTGTTACAGTCTCGGTGTATTTGGACCTATCCTCACGAGGACCTGACAATTTGTTAGTCTCTGTTTATTTGGACCTATCCTCACGAGGACCTGACAATTTGTTAGTCTCGGTGTATTTGGACCCATCCTCACGAGGACCTGACAATTTGTTACAGTCTAGGTGTATTTGGACCTATCCTCACGAGGACCTGACAATTTGTTAGTCTCGGTGTATTTGGACCTATCCTCACGAGGACCTGACAATTTGTTAGTCTCGGTGTATTTGGACCTATCCTCACGAGGACCTGACAATTTGTTACAGTCTCGGTGTATTTGGACCTATCCTCACGAGGACCTGACAATTTGTTAGTCTCTGTTTATTTGGACCTATCCTCACGAGGACCTGACAATTTGTTAGTCTCGGTGTATTTTGACCTATCCTCACGAGGACCTGACAATTTGTTACAGTCTCTGTGTATTTGGACCTATCCTCACGAGGACCTGACAATGTGTTACAGTCTCGGTGTATTTGGACCCATCCTCACGAGGACCTGACAATTTGTTACAGTCTAGGTGTATTTGGACCTATCCGCACGAGGACCTGACAATTTGTTACAGTCTAGGTGTATTTGGACCTATCCGCACGAGGACCTGACAATTTGTTACAGTCTCTGTGTATTTGGACCTATCCTCACGAGGACCTGACAATTTGTTACAGTCTCGGTGTATTTGGACCTATCCGCACGAGGACCTGACAATTTGTTAGTCTCTGTGTATTTGGACCTATCCTAGTTTGAGTGACATTTAAGAAGACTTAGTACTATGTGCAATTAACAGAAAGAGGTGTCATTTATCAAAATGTCGTTCTAGTCTCCTAGTTAACATCCATGAGCTTGTTACATTTTGTCATGTATACCAATTCTACCAAACCACTGGGCTTACCCCTCAAACACGACAACCTCTCCGTCCACAAGGAGGGGGACTTCCTGGTGAGGCTGGGACCGGAACACTGTGGGCAGGTGTTCTGTCCCGTGGGAAAAGTCCACATCCACAGATACGTGCGGAATCTCATTCTGAAAATAAAATCCAGGTTAATAGAGATGTCGAACAAGATAGAGATGAAATAAACATACGGGATCCATTAGGGATAAAATAATTAGTTATCTATGTGTATACAGTGTATACATGTATACGAGAGCAGTTTAAGGGTCATCTATATAGCAAAATAATGTTGAATTTCAAACACGAATTAATATACAATAAAAGTGTATAAGAATTTTCACAAAAATAATCAAGTAATATACCAAAATGTTTGTTGATACTATCAGTTTCTTCTACTGAGTTGCTTTGTGGTAAGATGTAGCATGGAATAGTTCGAAGTCATAAAAATAACCAAACCTGAAATATAACCAAGCTGTTATACTCACAAGTGTCTATAGCACAGGGTAGGAGCATTTGTTTGACGGGAGTCGACTTTGTTTACGCATAAACACTTATTTTGTTTTGACCTTGAAATTGAAATGACGGATGTGAATAACATTTCACAAATATGGCATAAGGAGAGACATTTCAATCAATAACAAGAGGCCCAGGGGCCTTAACGGTCATCTGACTCTAAATTAAAGACCCTTATAATATTGTAGTATACATTCTCTGCAGGTTTAGTGGCACTGTTGGCCATGGTGGCCATCTTGGATTTCTGACCTACCTTAAAAATAATAACACTTGGCCATGACCATCTCAGGATCATTTCTGGTAAGTTAGAGCCAAATCCCACAGGTGGAATTTTAGAAGAAGTTTGAAATATGTGTTGTTCAGGAAAAACATGATTGCGCAATCATGTTACAAAATGGCCACCATGGCTGCCATGTCAAAGTTTTTACGAGGCCGAAAAATAACAACACTTTGTTACCTCTCTTTCCTTAACATCCTCACCAATTTCCAGCTCAATGGCACCAGTGGAACTGGAGAAGAAGTTTAAAATGTGTTTTTCAAGATGGTTGCCATGATGGCCATCTTGGATTTCTGTTCGACTTGAAAAATAACAACACTTGGTCAGGACTATCTCAGGATCATTTCTGGTAAGTTAGAGCTGAATCCCACTGGTGGAATTTGAGAAGAAGTTTGAAATAGGTGTTGTTCAGAAGAACCATGATTGCGCAATCATTTTACAAAATGGCTGCCGTGGCTGCAATGTCGAAGTTTTTACGAAGCCGAAAAATAACAACACTTTATTGGCTCTCCTTCCTTAACATCCTCACCAATTTCCAGCTCAATCGCACCAGTGGAACTGGAGAAGAAGTTTAAAATGTGTTTTTCAAGATGTTTTCCATAGCGGCCATCTTGGATTTCTGACCGACTTGAAAAATAACAACACTTGGTCAGGACCATCCCAGGATCATTTCTGGTAAGTTAGAGCTGAATCCCACTGGTGGAATTTGAGAAGAAGTTTGAAATAGGTGTTATTAAGAAGAACATGATTGCGCAAACATTTTACAAAATGGCTGCCGTGGCTGCAATGTCGAAGTTTTTATGAAGCCGAAAAATAACAACACTTTATCGGCTCTCCTTCCTTAACATCCTCACCAATTTCCAGCTCAATCGCACCAGTGGAACTGGAGAAGAAGTTTAAAATGTGTTTTTCAAGATGGTTGCCATAGCGGCCATCTTGGATTTCTGACCGACTTGAAAAATAACAACACTTGGTCAGGACCATCCCAGGATCATTTCTGGTAAGTTAGAGCTGAATCCCACTGATGGAATTTGAGAAGAAGTTTGAAATAGGTGTTGTTCAGAAGAACATGATTGCGCAATCATGTTACAAAATGGCTGCCGTGGCTGCCATGTCAAAGTTTTCACGAAGCCGAAAAATAACAACACTTTATTGGCTTTCCTTCCTTAACATCCTCACCAATTTCTAGCTCAATCGCACCAGTGGAACTGGAGAAGAAGTTTAAAATGTATTTTTCAAGATGGTTGCCATGGCGGCCATCTTGGATTTCTGACCGACCTGAAAAATAACAACACTTCCTCAGGACCATCCCAGGATCATTTCAGGCAAGTTTCAGCTCAATCTCACCAGTGGAACTTGAGAAGAAGTTTCAAATGTGTTTTCAAAATGGCGGCCATGGCGGCCATCTTGGATTTCAGACTGACCCGAAAAATAACAACACTTGGTCAGGACCATCCAAGCATCATTTCAGGCAAGTTTCAGCTCAATCCCACTGGTGGAACTTGAGAAGAAGTTTGAAATGTGAAAAGTTTACGCACGGCGGACGGCGCACGACGGACGGCGCACGGCGCACGGCGCACGACGACGGACGAAACATGATGACTATAGGTCATCCTGACCCTTCGGGTCAGATGACCTAAAAATGATCCTATATCAAACTTTTAAGACATCTGATCATAGTAAGAAGGACCTTTTTAAGACAAATTGTTTAACTGTGGAGTTTGTGTCCCTTTTCAGAAAAAGGCATATAGTGTACTCAAAACTCAACGGTTGAACTTTTTTTCTTCTAAAAGCAGTCTTCTTGCCATTTCTGTGATATTATTCATAAAATATTCATATTATTAATAAAAACATTGTTTATACATATTATAAAGTAAAAACTGGTCAAACCAATTCTCCTATTTTGTACTTAAGACAGTTGTGAGCAAATCGACATGGCTATTTTGTGCAAAAGGCCTTACATAACCATTTTCGCCTTAATCACACCCAAGTATTTTTACTTTTCGTGCTAAAGGACGGGAGATGAGGCGAAGTGACCGTCTGGAATTCTGACGATTTTCAGACGTTTTATATACGATATATCAATTTGCATACGAAATATAACAATGAAGGAATGCATAAACAGTTAGCTTACTGTTAAATCGTGATTTGTTATCTTTTTTGAGACATTAAAACAGATATTTGCCAGTGAAAAAGTCGCCGTTTTTAAAGTAGGAAATGCAGGAACGTAAATAATAATCGGAGCGGAAATCCGGACCAAGATTTCAGGAATTAAAAAAAATATATAAATAATTTGAAAGTAATCTAATTAACCAATGAAATATATTTCTCATGTTAAATCGATTTATTTTGCTATGCTGAAAGAATTTCAAAAAATACATATAGTGATGAAAAATTAGCACAGTAATAATTATTAAAAAAAAAAAATTAAAAAAAAAAATTAAAAAAAAAATTGTTTTGTTTTATTCAAAGTGGTGGTTCATTTTTCATATATATTATGAATCATTATTGCCAATTTATAAAGCGAATAAAAAGCTTATGAACATTTATTAAATTTAAGATACCATCTCTATTAAGAGACCACTCTCCATTAAGAGACCGTTTTTAACTTCCCTTGAGTGGTCGCTTAATACAGATTCGACTGTATATGCCCCCTGAAACATACAGTTTTCGTATGTTTTGTTCAAATTTGCAAACAGTTTAACAAATTACAAGTCAACAGCAAGTCCTACGGTTTGTCATGAAACATACTAAAAGTTCATAAAGTTATTTATGTTAAATTGCACCATAGCTAGAAGGAATTTATAGGCTTGTAAAATATCACTGTTTTGACTGAATTTTCCGTTTAGATGCCCCTCATCACACACATAAATTGTATTCTTATTCGGTGTGTTGAATCAGAAAAATTACAATGTACCATTCAAAATGACCGTTGCATAAACTTTATCTCGAATACACACCTGTACAGTGTCGATAAGGTGGACAATGCCCAATCACATCAAAGGAGTATCAATACCATACGCTAGTAATGCATAAATAGTTAACGGAAATATACATGTATACCACAAGTCACGGCAAGAATTTCACACCAGAATTCAATATCGTCGTAGTGCTTCCTGTTCTAAAGCTGACATTGAATCTTGAATTTAAACCCCATTTACATTCAGTGTAAAGTATTCTGCGTTTTTATCTTATGTACATACAGCTGAGGGTGAGAAGCCGACCACATGGAGAGTCAGTACGAAACAAACAACAGGTGTTTTAGGCAAACGACACACTGCCTGTATTTCACCAAAGGATGGATATAGTGGTGATTCAGGTATGGGGTGCCTGATGCAAGTAATAGATACAGTCACTGAAGCGTTAGGGCTTCAATGTTGTCAAACCAACGCGGGTTGCCCTGTTTTCGTTACATAAGGATATTCATGGCAGCAACACAAGGGTAAGATGCCCCTTCATATGCTACAGTGAAAAGGTGGTTGGCAGAATTTAAGCGCGGCCAACAGAGCCTTGAGGATGACACCCGTCATTGAAGGCCTGCCAATGTTGCAACCCCAGAAACGGTCAATAAAGTTCATGATATTGTAATGATTGACAGACGAGTCACAGAATGCTATACATGTATAGCCAGTAGACTTGGCATTTTACAGGAAAGAGTAATTCCATTCTGACCAAGGATCTTCCAATGAGAAAGGTTTCAGCCCGATGGGTACCAAGACTTCTGATAGTTGATCAAAAGCACACCAGGCGCACATAATGGCGTGCTTATCTAAGCTTTTTAAGGAAGATCCTATCAACTTTCTTTAGAGATTTGCCATTATGGATGAAACATGGGTCCATCACTTTACCCCAGAGTCCAAACAACAATCGAAATAATGGAAGCACCCTGGCTCTCTCCCGTCAAAGAGGGCAAAGACTGTTCCATCAGCAAGGAAGGTTATGACCTCAGTTTTCTGGGATGCAGATGGTATTCTGCTTAACTTAAGCGCCGCGGAAAGCTCACTAAAGGTGTGTTATTCCATCAGGACAATGCACCTGTTCACAAGTCTGCCATTGGCATGGCTGCCATTCACGATTGTGGCTTTAAATTGATTGAGAATCCGCCTTTTTTACCTGATGCAGGGGATGACTTTCTGAACAATCAAGAAAAGGAGCTCTATAAAAGTGGCATTGAGGCCTTTTAACACCGCCGGCAAAAATGTATAGATACTGATTATGTTGAAAAATAATACAATATGTCCGGCCAAATTCAAATTCTGCCCCCGTAGATTATGCACGTACAGTGTTAATCATTTTTTGTCATTCTATAAGGGGATATCTCATCCAAATGTTTAATCGTTGATCTTAAAACGGCCTATTGTTCAGAACATGCCTGGCATAGTTAAGAAATAGTCAACTGTTTTAGCTGCATTGCATTTGAATGTGAAAAGGATAATAAAATGTTGATTGACAAAAGCCAGGGCACTGATATGTATTGTTTAAATTTCGAATATGATTTTATGTTTACCATAACACGTTCAGAACAAATAATTTGTTTGACATTATATTACGTTACAGTCATTTATACCTATGATACATGTAGTTATATTATACAGGTGGCCATGGATTCATACAATAATTAGTACTAGTTGTTTCATGGCCCGTGTAAAGTTGATAAAAATCTTTGAAACATCAGTAATATAAATCACTATGTTAATTGGCACTCTTTATTCCATTCTATTGTCATTTTATTTCGACGATGAATCTGCATTTAACTCCGATATGAACACGTTGATAAGGGTTTCAATAAAGACAAATATTTTAGTTATATGTCAGTCGGCTAATGGAAACTCTGGTCAATGATTCGTCCGTCCAGGAGGTCAGCAAATCCCACTTAACAATCACTTTAACGGTAATGGTTTTCTATATCGATAAACATTTTCGTAATTAAGAGAAGTCAAAAGATTGAAAGTATGTGGAATTGAGATTGTTAGTGTATACTAAATGGGATAACTTACTCCTGGCGATGTATTAATATGATATTTATTGAGCTGACATGTCCTTAGGGATCGTCGCAACAAGAGTTGTTTCGCTCACAGCAACGCGTTGATTTGCAATAAACATTGTTAGGAAGCTATTAATTTATTCAATATTGACACTAACTGCCAAACCTGCTTTGTTCCTGTAGGTAGGTCGTAGGTATTTTACCTACATGCGTGTTCCTATCTATGATTGGTGAATTATTTGGAGAATTATCATCCCTAATGTCCAACTTAAGACCGTCATCACTTTTTGAATAGGAGTCGAGGTTCTTTTTTACCTTGCTTGGAAGGAAAGTGACATACCACCGTCATTAAGATGTTTCGTTATGTTACATATTACCGTTATTAAATGTTTGGTTATATTATCTTAGCAACCTCATTTTGACTGTATATAAGGTAGTATGTCCGCAGTTGGCAGCGAACATATCCTATGGTGCGCTAACGCGCTAACCATAAGAAGTGTCCGTTGCCAACTGCGGGCATACTACC
Organism: Pecten maximus; assembly: GCF_902652985.1. NCBI lineage: Eukaryota > Metazoa > Mollusca > Bivalvia > Pectinida > Pectinidae > Pecten > Pecten maximus. Next base: position 29,900,993 of record NC_047025.1, read on the forward strand.
GTATACGCAGTCAATATGAGGTACAATCCTTAAGTGTATGAATTGTTCTACGACGAAACAAGAGAAAATTATTACCTGTATACAGGAATGTCTCTGAGGGAGGATATTTTGTAAAGAAATACAGTGTTTCATTATGAACCAAGTGATAAAATCTATATCTTTATGATGATTTCGTATGATGGCTTCCATATCATTCTCTTTATTTCCTGCAATAATGAAGATTTCATAAACAGAAATATTTACAGTATGAGGATCATATCAATGTATACAGTACAAGTGAAAACAAATCGTTATATTTTGACATACGTTCTAACAGTGCATTTTCTTCTGTCATATAAATACTTTTATAAACAAGTTTTTTCCATTGCAACTCTCCTGGAGAGGAAGTTTTATATAATCAACAAAAATGTCATACAAGGAATATTTCCTCAATATACGTATAATGTCAGATATATATCCATGTTGATTTCCAATAATAAACATAAAAAATCTAGTAAGAAATATTCGATGAACTACACTGTAGCATACTTCATGTACTATCCATATCATAAATTCGCCCACAAATAATAATTTCTTGATATCAGTATATGATTGAATGCTTTTCCAGCCAAGCAATGGTACCCACATGTCTGTTCATGTTCATTTTTCCAATCCTTGGATAGATTTAACTATAAAGTTTTGTGCTCGTTCCAAAATGGTAAATTCGGTTTTGGAAAGTAACCAAAGTTCGCATCCATATAAAGCAGATGGATAAACTTTAATTTTAACTAATTTGGTAATGTGAGGGGTTTGAGGGCACTAGGGTGAGTACCAGACTTGAGAAGAGAAAGAGACATAATACCAGTTTTTAATTTACAACATGCTCTAGTAGATCTTTCAAACAAATTTCTTTTACAATCAAACAATATCCCAACGTGTTTAATTTCTTCAACTACTGGTTTTATCTTGCACGTAATGTAGAGTGCGTTTATTGGAGAACAGCACAATTTTACTTTTGGCAGAAGAGAACATAAACCTCCACTTTTTACTATAGTTTACATATATGTCGACCATTTTTGCGAGCTTTGAAAATTTGTATTTAGAAGGCACATATCGTCCCCTTGAGTTGGTACATTTACTTTTATGTCAATAATTACAGACCATTTACCACAAGCTTCTATCTCATTCAATAATTCGTTAATAAAATCAAGTACATTTTTGCGGACAAAGAACTTCCTCCCTTGTAAAATCCCCCTTTCCATCTGTAAACCCATTGCCTTTAAGCCATTTAACAAGATACAATTTTCAACATTTTTATACATTTCTTTGAGAAGAACCCATATTTTGCCTCTGAATTCCATTTAATGTATTTTGGACAATAGTCCAACGTACTGTACTGAATTGAACGCCTTATTGCTATCTAAAAAAGCAACATAAACATTGGAACCATTTCCATATTGTAACTAATACATTCCTGTAAGTTAAATGATGTACAAGGGCTACAAAGGTTATTTTGATAAGCGGACTGCTGTTTGTTGGGTAAAGTATTTGAACATATAACCGAATAATTCTTGTTGGTACTGACATGCTCTAGCATGTCTGGTAGTAACGTAATGCCCATGTAACAATGAGAATATTCCTTTGTTTTTCCCTGTCCTTTGTGTAACGTGATGATAATTCCTCTTTTCCAATGTATTGGTATTCATTGTAATTAAACTAGCAATGTATTTGAACAGTTTTTTGCTTCCATAATTTAGATGTTCATAAACAATTCCATCGTGTCCTCCAGATCTACTGGAGTGTGTTTATTACACAACCTCGCTATTTTTGCTGGTGTGACAACCGTGGTAAGGAATATATCTTTTATTATTATCTTTTTTGCCCTAGATTCAATTGTTTTTATATTTGCTAAAATAATATTTTGAAATTCTGTATCAAAAAATTCGTTTAGTTTTTCTTGGACTATCATTCCAAAATGGGATGTTAATTCAAGCATCAACTATGTCTGTGGGTCCTCTCAGTACTTCACCATTGTACTACAGCTCGGTAATTGTTTGCTGTCGTTTCCGTGCCTTACGTTTATATAATTGCCAAAAAAGTTTTGATCTGACATAAAGACGTTGAACGCATTTCTTAAAGTCGAAAAATGGATTTACTCTTTTTATAAACCAGACAGCTAGCAATCTTTGATTTTGGCCTACCTTCTGTCCAATTTGTCTTTTTTAGCCATGATATCATGTAACTTTTGTTTAAATCTGCATTCTTATACGGTTTTAAATATGTTTACAGGTTCTACGTGTAATTGTTATAGTTTCCGTTTTATCAGGGTTAAAGTTAACCCAACAATTAGTATTAAAGTATTCTTTAGTGTTTTCTGTATAGATAGACAGACAGACAGACAGACAGACAGACAGACAGACGTGTTGATATCACTTACAACTGTTTATAACACGGAAATTATCCTAAAAACTTACTAAACGGATAAACTCTGTATGTAAATCATTGGCGTAGGCTGTCTGCCATATAAAGTTAAATAATTTCCACATCTAGTCTGTAAGGTACAACATATGAAATAAACGACCGATTCCCACGCTCCAGTTACGTATTACCTACAAAATATACAACCTGGGCGCACTTAATTATATATAAATGCCCGTTTTATTTCTGTATTTTTTCTCCTTAACTTTGAGATTATCTTTAATACATAGAAAATGTCATAATGAGGTTGACAGCCAAATTATCATATTTACAATGGACGTCTTTATAACCACCAAACTCGTTTTACTTTGACTAAGGCTATACAAGTTCCACGCCGTATAATAAAGCAAACATACCAGAGTTAGCTACCTGAGTCCAGCTGTTCGAAAGATTATTAGCATGATCATAGTTTAACAACAATTTCAAAATCCTGATAAATTAATTTCTGTTACAACTAACTTTAAAAGTAATATAAAATTCAATAACACCCTTCGGACTCTTCCTACCGCATATTTTAAGAAATACGCATACGAGTTATGAAGTAAAGAGAAATGATATTTTCAGTTACCAAGTGATTAAGCTAAGCATTGTATGAACAACGTTAACTGGGCCCTGATGTTTACATTTACATGTCTCTATAATCACCCAAAGTTCGGCATATGTAGATATGTGGAGACGAATGAGATCAATATTGGCATTACGAGTTTCGTCTCTATGGTCAAAGTTACATCACAACAGTACTCATGTATAATTATACACTGTGTATGTGCAGACTTCCACTCGGTGGCCCATTATCATAACTGTCAGATTTATTCATTCAAACTTTATAGTGAGTGTATAGATTGTATCGTAATTAATGAATACTAACGTCAACAAAGACGTGCCCCTCAAACGCTACATTACGATACTCGGCCTAGTAATGATGAAAAGTGTTGAATACTTACTACTTCTCGAGGGTGTGACAGTTTGCCTGTTGTAGCGTTGTTAGCTGACTTTAACGATAAGACTTTATAATATAACACAAAGAAGCAGTATTTTTAATATCGAGAATAAACTTTGCATTTCTAAATCGAATGCTATGTGGTATTGACTTTACAAAGTGAGAGGTTGGAAGACTTGAAATCGGCTTACAATGCTCTGTACTTTAACGTCAATATTTGACCACAGATATAGGGCGATGTTTCAACAGATAATTCGCGTGTGATATATTTTCATTTATAATTTGACACACATTTCTCCCATGGTAATTATAGCCTCCGTGAAATGGGAGCCTGAAGTTGGTTCCGAGTTCCGTTTAAGTAAAACGGAACTCGGAACCAGCCGAGTTCCGTTTAAGAAAAACTGAAATCAAACGGAGTTCCGTTTATCTTAAACGCAACTCGGGTTCCGAGTTCCGTTTTACTTAAACGGAACTCGGAACTCGGAACCAACTTCAGACTCCCCCGGGAAATGTCAAGTCGAGAACAGTATCGGGAGATATGGACTCGTCGCTGACCTCGTCCATGTCGATTGTATTTTTTTCTCGTCTATATTTGGATGTTGAAATCCCAGTAGTTAACAAGGTCTAGGAACCTGTCTGATCTGATATGGAACCCTTCAAATATCAATTTCTCTCTACATCTCTCTCCTGACTTACATACGATGCAAGACTTAGAACATCTCGATCTCGTTGATTCACCTGCTTGTCAATGTGGACATCCCTGTGAAGATTCCCATCATTTTTTCCTTAACTGTCCCTTGTACAACAACTTAAGAGGAACTCTTATTGCTGATTTAACCTAATATAAAAATCGCCAAAGTTGTGCAAAACTTTCTGAGAAGGTCGGGAAGATTCGACTAATTATCACTTCCTGCACCCCCCCCCCCCCCCCCCCCCCCCACCCTCCCCTTCTTTTCATGCCATTTTCCTACAATAAAAAAAACTTAATCCAAAATGCTAATATATAAATGGTTTTTTTTTCTAATTGATTAAGTATATTTGAATTCATTCCAAACATTAATAGGGCGTGTTCCTGATCCTTCCTGATGCAGTCATTAACTTTATATCTTCTTCTTCTTCTTCTTCTTCTTCTTCTTCTTCTTCTTCTTCTTCTTCTTCTTCTTCTTCTTCTTCTTCCGTTAAGGGAGCAAACTCTTAGGAAGGAGTTTTATACATCCCTCCTGGGTGCATGTGCGGGAAGTATAGTGACTTTTATTTATTAACAATTTGATATATTTTTTAGATTAACAAATCATTAACTGATGTCATCGTTTTGTTCCACAAATCCTTGGGATGATTTGATTGAAATTATCTGATTACTGAAATGATTATTTGAGTTAATTATAGAACCCTTCTCGCTTAATATGACCTCTCCAATTGGTACTATACCCGTGAAACATGTTTTCCATACAAACGCGTTCGACGAAACTCAAACTGACTGATTATTACGACATCTTAAAGGCCCTTTATAATCGAACTAAGAGGATACATATGTAATAATCTACTCAAGTACTTCAATAGGGCACGGCCTTTTGCTTCACGTAAGTTTGACTCATATTCTATTTAAGCTGGATTTAGTCGGGGTAAACATGCGGCAGAACATTCTTAAAAAACGATGCATACACGGTACACATTGACAACTTAAGTTTAGATATATACGAGAAATGACATGTGTATTAAGATAGAATTCACGCTGACACCAATGAATACTTCACACAATTTTTCAACAACTTTGTACACTCGTGGTTTTGAATTGAGTTAAGGCGGTATGTTGCACTAGGACCTATGATTTGATTTAAACATATTTATTACCAATCAATAATGAAGGATTGGGCACAAGTTATTACAACTAATCTGCGCCTTCTCGCGATATACATTTAATGTTACACATAGAAAACTATCATTACAATGAAAACATGCATATTTCTACAATGACTTTAAGAAATCCAAATCTGTGACTGGATTTGATGAAAGTTTGCTAATAATCAAAGGTATTTGAACCTGTGATTTTATCTTAGAAGCATCATAACATGTCCTGTGCTGTTTTAAGTCATTTAATTCACTGGTATCTTATTCAAATTCAGAATCACAGCTGAATACTACGTAATTACTAGTCATAAGTGCAGCATCTACCACGCCTACAAGTATTTACAGTGGAAATCTTTCGAGAAGAGGTGCATTTCATAGCAAATATAGCAAGTTTTCGTAAAACAGTATGATATAACGTACCCACATCCCTCAAGTGTGCATGTGGCATGGATAGGACATAGCATATATCCTTCAGTCTACCTGGCACCGTAAGTTTACGTTTCTCGTTACAGTTCTCCTAAGGCAAGGTAGCATACATCCTTAAGTCTACCTGTTACAGTAATGTATCATACATCATTAAGTCTACATGTAACAGTAATGTACCATACATCCTTAAGTCTACATGTAACAGTAATGTACCATACATCATTAAGTCTACATGTTACAGTAGTGTACCATACATCATTAAGTCTACATGTAACAGTAATGTACCATACATCCTTAAGTCTACATGTAACAGTAATGTAACAGTAATGTACCATACATCCTTAAGTCTTCGTGTAACAGTAATGTACCATACATCCTTAAGTCTACATGTAACAGAAGTGTACCATACATCCTTAAGTCTACACGGACCAGTAATGCACCATACACTGGTGATACATCCTTAAGTCTTCGTGTAACAGTAATGTACCATACATCCTTAAGTCCACATGTAACAGAAGTGTACCATACATCCTTAATTCTACATGTAACAGAAGTGTACCATACATCCTTAAGTCTACATGTAACAGTAATGTACCATACATGTACAGTGTACATCTTTTGGTCTACATGGAATCATAAAGGTAATTATAAGACTTCCCCACGAACCGAACGGCAGGTTGGTAGAATATGAACTTACCTGTTGGAGGTAGAGAAGAACCGAACGACAGGTTGGTAGAATATGAACTTACCTGTTGGAGGTAGAGAAGAACCGAACGGCAGGCTGGTAGAATATGAACTTACCTGTTGGAGGTAGAGAAGAACCGAACGGCAGGCTGGTGAGATTCTAATGATGAACACTTCCAGAGGCCCCCGGTGTAAGCCGTTCTTCCTCCTCCGGGGACTGTGTTCTCCATCGGTTTCTGAGTCACTCACAGTTGTCGACATTGCTGACGTCACATATATATGACGTCACGCTAATTAATTCTCACTTATTAGAACGAATCAGTTTCAATAAAGAATTACAGAGCACAAATGAAGAACCTCTCGTCCGTCCGATGGATTCCATCCATTTAGACACGCGAGTTAGAAATTCAATCAATTTAAATGTAATTTAGATTTCGTGAAATTGCTGGATATATTCCAAAGAGTTATATATCACATAGCACTCCAAGCTATAATATAAAATCACTTATGATAAACAGTTGTATACATCTCCCCCATGGGCTGCGTTTGCTTATACAATTGAAAGTAAAACTATAAAGATCTCCACACAGGTATTACGGAGATCCTAATGTCAAGTCTATACGTACTAGTTAGTACTAGTTAGATATAATATCGCGGTTTGTAGCACGTTCACAATCAGCGAAGCATGACGTGTTTACTTGCGACCATAACGATAGGTACAAAATACCAAATGAATCTGACGGGTAAATAGAGGTGTCTCGGCTTTAATAACTCCCTTACCGACTAAACCTTCCTAATGTTACGCGCCTAAGTCTTATTCAAAACACGTGTCACATGACTGAGCATTACTCTTCGGAAGTAATGAACCAATCTCACCATAAACGCCAATGTCAAAGTTAAATACTAGTTTACACTGCCGTAGGTTTAACAGTACTAGAGTTACATAATTAGTGTTTAATCAGTACCTACACCATTCAAGCTCACGGAGATTTCACACTTTTGATCAAATAGATGAATGGTTCACTAATAAAGCTGATCAAATAATAATCAGACAGATGCGGGCCTCAGATAGTAAAATTATTCAAAGCAATACATGACTCGCGTTTCACATATCAAATATCTAATATACACGAAAATAAATTTCATTGCGACAATAGATAATATTACATAATTATCCAGCTAGATTTGGCTGACAATCCTCATGCACTTAAGATAATTTTCTCATCGAAGTGGAAGAAGGAAAAAATCTAGTTAAACCAATTATGATAATTAATACGACATCAATCTATTAACATGTGTATCTAAAATATTATATCAAAATACCTCATATTACCTTCGGATATATCATGATTAAGTGTAAAAGACAACATAATTTTTCAAAATGAATTAATTTCACCAGAAACAAGAGTGATTAGCTACAGGTTGTCAGTGTTTTAATTGATTTAAACATATTTTATTGTATCTTAATATATACATGGGAATTGGGCACAAGTTATCAAACTTATATTAAGCCCTTTCCCTGTGTTTTAATTGACGAAGTTGGCGTTTTCGTTTCGTTTCATTCCGTTTATGAAACTTTTTCATCCTATTACAGTTATAAACTAATTGTATTAATGATGTTCGTTCCGTTTCAGTTCATTCCATTCCAAGCCTCCTCTATGATGTTCGTTCCGTTTCCATTCTTTCCGTTCTAGGCCCCTCTTTGATGTTCGTTCCGTTTCCATTCTGATCGTTTCGTTTTGGTTTCATTCCATCACTCGAGTCTTTCGGTCGGTTTCGTTTTACAGGGAGGGGGTCTTGTATATATGCATACCCACACTATGTCGCCCGAGTAGTTCACAGGAGCGAGCCAGATCCGGGGGTTAATGACGGGAGCTGGGTAGACATCAGTATAGGGTCAGATCCGAGGGTTATTGACGGGAGCTGGGTAGACACCAGGGAGAGGGCCAGATCCGAGGGTTATTGACGGGAGCTGGGTAGACACCAGTATAGGGCCAGATCCGAGGGTTAATGTCGGGAGCTGGGTAGACACCAGGGAGAGGGCCAGATCCGAGGGTTAATGTCGGGAGCTGGGTAGACACCAGTATAGGGCCAGATCCGAGGGTTAATGACGGGAGCTGGGTAGACATCAGTATAGGGTCAGATCCGAGGGTTATTGACGGGAGCTGGGTAGACACCAGTATAGGGCCAGATCCGGGGTTAATGTCGGGAGCTGGGTAGACATCAGTATAGGGCCAGATCCGGGGGTTAATGTCGGGAGCTGGGTAGACACCAGAGAGAGGGCCAGATCCGGGGTTAATGTCGGGAGCTGGGTAGACACCAGTATAGGGCCAGATCCGAGGGTTAATGTCGGGAGCTGGGTAGACACCAGTATAGGGCCAGATCCGGGGGTTAATGACGGGAGCTGGGTAGACACCAGTATAGGGCCAGATCCGAGGGTTAATGTCGGGAGCTGGGTAGACACCAGGGAGAGGGCCAGATCCGGGGGTTAATGTCGGGAGCTGGGTAGACACCAGTATAGGGCCAGATCCGGGGTTAATGTCGGGAGCTGGGTAGACACCAGTATAGGGCCAGATCCGAGGGTTAATGACGGGAGCTGGGTAGACACCAGTATAGGGCCAGATCCGGGGGTTAATGTCGGGAGCTGGGTAGACACCAATATAGGGCCAGATCCGGGGGTTAATGTCGGGAGCTGGGTAGACACCAGTATAGGGCCAGATCCGGGGTTAATGACGGGAGCTGGGTAGACACCAGGGAGAGGGCCAGATCCGGGGGTTAATGTCGGGAGCTGGGTAGACACCAGTATAGGGCCAGATCCGGGGGTTAATGACGGGAGCTGGGTAGACACCAGTATAGGGCCAGATCCGGGGGTTAATGACGGGAGCTGGGTAGACACCAGTATAGGGCCAGATCCGGGGTTAATGACGGGAGCTGGGTAGACACCAGTATAGGGCCAGATCCGGGGTTAATGACGGGAGCTGGGTAGACACCAGTATAGGGCCAGATCCGGGGGTTAATGACGGGAGCTGGGTAGACACCAGTATAGGGCCAGATCCGGGGGTTAATGTCGGGAGCTGGGTAGACACCAGTATAGGGCCAGATCCGAGGGTTAATGACGGGAGCTGGGTAGACACCAGTATAGGGCCAGATCCGAGGGTTAATGACGGGAGCTGGGTAGACACCAGTATAGGGCCAGATCAGAGGGTTATTGACGGGAGCTGGGTAGACACCAGTATAGGGCCAGATCCGAGGGTTAATGTCGGGAGCTGGGTAGACACCAGTATAGGGTCAGATCCGAGGGTTAATGACGGGAGCTGGGTAGACACCAGGGAGAGGGCCAGATCCGGGGGTTAATGTCGGGAGCTGGGTAGACACCAGTATAGGGTCAGATCCGAGGGTTAATGTCGGGAGCTGGGTAGACACCAGTATAGGGCCAGATCCGGGGGTTAATGTCGGGAGTTGGGTAGACACCAGTATAGGGTCAGATCCGGGGGTTAATGTCGGGAGCTGGGTAGACACCAGTATAGGGTCAGATCCGAGGGTTAATGTCGGGAGCTGGGTAGACACCAGGAGAGGGCCAGATCCGAGGGTTAATGTCGGGAGCTGGGTAGACACCAGTATAGGGCCAGATCCGGGGGTTAGTGACGGGAGCTGGGTAGACATCAGTATAGGGTCAGATCCGAGGGTTAATGTCGGGAGATGGGTAGACACCAGTATAGGGTCAGATCCGAGGGTTAATGACGGGAGCTGAGTAGACATCAGTATAGGGTCAGATCCGAGGGTTAATGTCGGGAGCTGAGTAGACACCAGTATAGGGTCAGATCCGAGGGTTAGTGACGGGAGCTGGGTAGACACCAGTATAGGGTCAGATCCGAGGGTTAATGTCGGGAGCTGAGTAGACACCAGTATAGGGTCAGATCCGAGGGTTAATGTCGGGAGCTGGGTAGACACCAGTATAGGGTCAGATCCGAGGGTTAATGTCGGGAGCTGGGTAGACACCAGTATAGGGTCAGATCCGAGGGTTAATGACGGGAGCTGAGTAGACACCAGTATAGGGTCAGATCCGAAGGGTTAATGTCGGGAGCTGGGTAGACACCAGTATAGGGTCAGATCCGAGGGTTAATGACGGGAGCTGGGTAGACATCAGTATAGGGTCAGATCCGAGGGTTAATGTCGGGAGCTGGGTAGACACCAGTATAGGGTCAGATCCGAGGGTTAATGTCGGGAGCTGGATAGACACCAGTATAGGGCCAGATCCGAGGGTTAATGTCGGGAGCTGGGTAGACACCAGTATAGGGTCAGATCCGAGGGTTAGTGACGGGAGCATGGTAGACACCAGGGATAGGGTCAGATCCGGGGGTTAATGTCGGGAGCTGGGTAGACACCAGTATAGGGTCAGATCCGGGGGTTAATGTCGGGAGCTGGGTAGACACCAGTATAGGGTCAGATCCGGGGTTAATGTCGGGAGCTGGGTAGACATCAGTATAGGGTCAGATCCGAGGGTTAGTGACGGGAGCTGGGTAGACACCAGTATAGGGTCAGATCCGAGGGTTAATGCCGGGAGCTGGGTAGACAACAGTATAGGGTCAGATCCGAGGGTTAATGTCGGGAGCTGGGTAGACACCAGTATAGGGTCAGATCCGAGGGTTAATGTCGGGAGCTGGGTAGACATCAGTATAGGGTCAGATCCGAGGGTTAGTGACGGGAGCTGGGTAGACACCAGGGAGAGGGCCAGATCCGGGGGTTAATGACGGGAGCTGGGTAGACACCAGTATAGGGCCAGATCCGGGGGTTAATGACGGGAGCTGGGTAGACACCAGGCTGAGGGCCAGATCCGGGGGTTAATGACGGGAGCTGGGTAGACACCAGTATAGGGCCAGATCCGGGGTTAATGACGGGAGCTGGGTAGACACCAGTATAGGGCCAGATCCGGGGGTTAATGACGGGAGCTGGGTAGACACCAGTATAGGGCCAGATCCGAGGGTTAATGACGGGAGCTGGGTAGACACCAGTATAGGGCCAGATCCGGGGGTTAATGTCGGGAGCTGGGTAGACACCAGTATAGGGCCAGATCCGAGGGTTAATGTCGGGAGCTGGGTAGACACCAGTATAGGGCCAGATCCGAGGGTTAATGTCGGGAGCTGGGTAGACACCAGTATAGGGCCAGATCCGGGGGTTAATGACGGGAGCTGGGTAGACACCAGTATAGGGCCAGATCCGGGGGTTAATGTCGGGAGCTGGGTAGACACCAGTATAGGGCCAGATCCGAGGGTTAATGCCGGGAGCTGGGTAGACACCAGGGAGAGGGCCAGATCCGAGGGTTAATGTCGGGAGCTGGGTAGACACCAGTATAGGGTCAGATCCGGGGTTAATGTCGGGAGCTGGGTAGACACCAGTATAGGGCCAGATCCGAGGGTTAATGTCGGGAGCTGGGTAGACACCAGTATAGGGCCAGATCCGGGGGTTAATGTCGGGAGCTGGGTAGACACCAGTATAGGGTCAGATCCGGGGGTTAATGTCGGGAGCTGGGTAGACACCAGTATAGGGTCCAGATCCGAGGGTTAATGTCGGGAGCTGGGTAGACACCAGTATAGGGCCAGATCCGAGGGTTAGTGTCGGGAGCTGGGTAGACACCAGTATAGGGCCAGATCCGAGGGTTAATGTCGGGAGCTGGGTAGACATCAGTATAGGGCCAGATCCGGGGGTTAATGTCGGGAGCTGGGTAGACACCAGTATAGGGCCAGATCCGGGGGTTAATGTCGGGAGCTGGGTAGACACCAGTATAGGGCCAGATCCGGGGGTTAATGTCGGGAGCTGGGTAGACACCAGGGAGAGGGCCAGATCCGAGGGTTAATGTCGGGAGCTGGGTAGACACCAGTATAGGGCCAGATCCGGGGGTTAATGACGGGAGCTGGGTAGACACCAGTATAGGGCCAGATCCGGGGGTTAATGACGGGAGCTGGGTAGACACCAGTATAGGGCCAGATCCGAGGGTTAATGTCGGGAGCTGGGTAGACACCAGTATAGGGTCAGATCCGGGGGTTAGTGACGGGAGCTGGGTAGACACCAGTATAGGGCCAGATCCGAGGGTTAATGTCGGGAGCTGGGTAGACACCAGTATAGGGCCAGATCCGGGGGTTAATGTCGGGAGCTGGGTAGACACCAGTATAGGGTCAGATCCGAGGGTTAATGTCGGGAGCTGGGTAGACACCAGTATAGGGCCAGATCCGAGGGTTAATGACGGGAGCTGGGTAGACACCAGTATAGGGCCAGATCCGAGGGTTAATGACGGGAGCTGGGTAGACACCAGTATAGGGCCAGATCCGAGGGTTAATGACGGGAGCTGGGTAGACACCAGTATAGGGCCAGATCCGAGGGTTAATGTCGGGAGCTGGGTAGACACCAGTATAGGGTCAGATCCGAGGGTTAATGTCGGGAGCTGGGTAGACACCAGTATAGGGTCCAGATCCGAGGGTTAATGTCGGGAGCTGGGTAGACACCAGGTATAGGGCCAGATCCGAGGGTTAATGTCGGGAGCTGGGTAGACACCAGTATAGGTCAGATCCGAGGGTTAGTGACGGGAGCTGGGTAAGCACCAGTATAGGGCCAGACCCAGCTCCCGACATTAACCCTCGGATCTGGCCCTATACTGGTGTCTACCCAGCTCCCGTCATTAACCCTCGGATCTGGCCCTCTCCCTGGTGTCTACCCAGCTCCCGTCATTAACCCTCGGATCTGGCCCTATACTGGTGTCTACCCAGCTCCCGACATTAACCCTCGGATCTGACCCTATACTGGTGTCTACCCAGCTCCGTCATTAACCCCCGGATCTGACCCTATACTGGTGTCTACCCAGCTCCCGTCATTAACCCCCGGATCTGACCCTATACTGGTGTCTACCCAGCTCCCGACATCAACCCTCGGATCTGGCCCTATACTTGTGTCTACCCAGCTCCCGACATTAACCCTCGGATCTGACCCTATACTGATGTCTACCCAGCTCCCGTCATTAACCCCCGGATCTGACCCTATACTGGTGTCTACCCAGCTCCCGACATCAACCCTCGGATCTGACCCTATACTGGTGTCTACCCAGCTCCCGTCACTAACCCTCGGATCTGACCCTATACTGGTGTCTACCCAGCTCCCGTCACTAACCCTTGGATCTGACCCTATACTGGTGTCTACCCAGCTCCCGACATTAACCCTCGGATCTGACCCTATACTGGTGTCTACCCAGCTCCCGACACTAACCCTCGGATCTGACCCTATACTGGTGTCTATCCAGCTCCCGACATTAACCCCCGGATCTGACCCTATACTGATGTCTACCCAGCTCCCGTCATTAACCCCCGGATCTGACCCTATACTGGTGTCTACCCAGCTCCCGACATCAACCCTCGGATCTGACCCTATACTGATGTCTACCCAGCTCCCGACATTAACCCTTTGATCTGACCCTATACTGGTGTCTACACAGCTCCCGACATCAACCCTCGGATCTGACCCTATACTGATGTCTACCCAGCTCCCGACATTAACCCTTTGATCTGACCCTATACTGGTGTCTACCCAGCTCCCGACATCAACCCTCGGATCTGACCCTATACTGATGTCTACCCAGCTCCCGACATTAACCCTTTGATCTGACCCTATACTGGTGTCTACCCAGCTCCCGTCACTAACCCTCGGATCTGGCCCTATACTGGTGTCTACCCAGCTCCCGACATTAACCCTCGGATCTGACCCTATACTGGTGTCTACCCAGCTCCCGTCACTAACCCTCGGATCTGACCCTATACTGGTGTCTACCCAGCTCCCGACATTAACCCTCGGATCTGACCCTATACTGGTGTCTATCCAGCTCCCGACATCAACCCTCGGATCTGACCCTATACTGGTGTCTACCCAGCTCCCGACACTAACCCTCGGATCTGGCCCTATACTGATGTCTACCCAGCTCCCGACATTAACCCTCGGATCTGACCCTATACTGGTGTCTACCCAGCTCCCGTCACTAACCCTCGGATCTGACCCTATACTGGTGTCTACCCAGCTCCCGACATTAACCCTCGGATCTGACCCTATACTTGTGTCTACCCAGCTCCCGACACTAACCCTCGGATCTGGCCCTATACTGGTGTCTACCCAGCTCCCGACACTAACCCTCGGATCTGGCCCTCTCCCTGATGTCTACCCAGCTCCCGACATTAACCCTCGGATCTGACCCTACACTGATGTCTACCCAGCTCCCGTCATTAACCCTCGGATCTGGCCCTCTCCCTGATGTCTACCCAGCTCCCGACATTAACCCTCGGATCTGACCCTATACTGGTGTCTACCCAGCTCCCGACATTAACCCTCGGATCTGACCCTATACTGGTGTCTACCCAGCTCCCGACATCAACCCTCGGATCTGACCCTACACTGATGTCTACCCAGCTCCCGACATTAACCCTCGGATCTGGCCCTCTCCCTGGTGTCTACCCAGCTCCCGACATTAACCCTCGGATCTGGCCCTATACTGGTGTCTACCCAGCTCTCGTCATTAACCCTCGGATCTGACCCTATACTGATGTCTACCCAGCTCCCGACATTAACCCCCGGATCTGGCCCTATACTGGTGTCTACCCAGCTCCCGACATTAACCCTCGGATCTGGCCCTACACTGATGTCTACCCAGCTCCCGACATTAACCCTCGGATCTGACCCTATACTGATGTCTACCCAGCTCCCGACATTAACCCTCGGATCTGGCCCTATACTGGTGTCTACCCAGCTCTCGTCATTAACCCTCGGATCTGGTCCTCTCCCTGGTGTCTACCCAGCTCCCGACATTAACCCTCGGATCTCACCCTAGACTGGTGTCTACCCAGCTCCCGACATTAACCCTCGGATCTCACCCTATACTGATGTCTACCCAGCTCCCGTCATTAACCCTTTGATCTGACCCTTTACTGATGTCTACCCAGCTCCCGACATTAACCCTCGGATCTGACCCTATACTGATGTCTACCCAGCTCCCGTCACTAACCCTCGGATCTGACCCTATACTGGTGTCTACCCAGCTCCCGACACTAACCCTCGGATCTGACCCTATACTGATGTCTACCCAGCTCCCGTCACTAACCCTCGGATCTGACCCTATACTGGTGTCTACCCAGCTCCCGACATTAACCCTCGGATCTGACCCTATACTGATGTCTACCCAGCTCCCGATATTAACCCTCGGATCTGACCCTATACTGATGTCTACCCAGCTCCCGACATTAACCCTCGGATCTGACCCTATACTGGTGTCTACCCAGCTCCCGACATTAACCCTCGGATCTGACCCTATACTGATGTCTACCCAGCTCCCGTCATTAACCCCCGGATCTGACCCTATACTGGTGTCTACCCAGCTCCCGACATTAACCCTCGGATCTGACCCTATACTGGTGTCTACCCAGCTCCCGTCATTAACCCTTGGATCTCACCCTATACTGGTGTATACCCAGCTCCCGACATTAACCCCCGGATCTGGCCCTCTCCCTGGTGTCTACCCAGCTCCCGACATTAACCCTCGGATCTGACCCTATACTGATGTCTACCCAGCTCCCGACATTAACCCTCGGATCTGACCCTATACTGGTGTCTACCAAGCTCCCGACATTAACCTCTTATAATTACGTACTGTTGTGGTGTAACTACGTACTGTTGTGGTGTAACTATGTACTGTTGTGGTGTAACTATGTACTGTTGTGGTGTAACTATGTACTGTTGTGGTGTAACTACGTACTGTTGTGGTGTAACTACGTACTGTTGTGGTGTAACTATGTACTGTTGTGGTGTAACTACGTACTGTTGTGGTGTAACTATGTACTGTTGTGCTGTAACTAAGTACTGTTGTGGTGTTAGTAAGTACTGTTGTGGTGTAACTACGTACTGTTGTGGTGTAACTACGTACTGTTGTGGTGTAACTATGTACTGTTGTGGTGTAACTATGTACTGTTGTGGTGTAACTAAGTACTGTTGTGGTATAACTATGTACTGTTGTGATGTAACTATGTACTGTTGTGATGTAACTATTTACTGTTGTGGTGTAACTATTTACTGTTGTGGTGTAACTATGTACTGTTGTGGTGTAACTACGTACTGTTGTGGTATAACTATGTACTGTTGTGATGTAACTATGTAATGTTGTGGTATAACTACGTATTGCTGTGGTGTAACTACGTACTGTTGTGGTGTAACTACGTACTGTTGTGGTATAACTATGTACTGATGTGGTGTAATTACGTACTGTTGTGGTATAACTATGTACTGTTGTGGTGTAACTATGTACTGTTGTGATGTAACTATGTACTGTTGTGGTGTAACATTGTACTGTTGTGGTATAACTATGTACTGTTGTGGTGTAACTATGTACTGTTGTGGTGTAACTATGTACTGTTGTGGTATAACTATGTACTCTTGTGGTGTAACTATGTACTGTTGTGGTATAACTAAGTACTGTTGTGGTGTAACTAAGTACTGTTGTGGTGTAACTATGTACTGTTGTGGTTTAACTATATACTGTTGTGGTGTAACTACGTACTGTTGTGGTGTAACTAAGTACTGTTGTGGTGTAACTATGTACTGTTGTGGTGTAACTATGTACTGTTGTGGTGTAACTACGTACTGTTGTGGTGTAACTACGTACTGTTGTGGTGTAACTACGTACTGTTGTGGTGTAACTACGTACTGTTGTGGTATAACTACGTACTGTTGTGGTATAACTACGTACTGTTGTGGTATAACTACGTACTGTTGTGGTATAACTATGTACTGTTGTGGTATAACTATGTACTGTTGTGGTGTAATTACGTACTGTTGTGGTGTAATTACGTACTGTTGTGGTATAACTACGTACTGTTGTGGTGTAACTATGTACTGTTGTGGTATAACTACGTACTGTTGTGGTGTAATTACGTACTGTTGTGGTGTAACTACGTACTGTTGTGGTATAACTATGTACTGTTGTGGTGTAACTACGTACTGTTGTGGTGTAACTATGTACTGTTGTGGTATAACTATGTACTGTTGTGGTGTAACTAAGTACTGTTGTGGTATAACTATGTACTGTTGTGGTATAACTATGTACTGTTGTGGTGTAACTACGTACTATTGTGGTGTAACTAAGTACTGTTGTGGTATAATTACGTACTGTTGTGGTGTAACTACGTACTGTTGTGATGTAACTATGTACTGTTGTGGTGTAACTATGTACTGTTGTGGTATAACTATGTACTGTTGTGATGTAATTACGTACTGTTGTGGTATAACTACGTACTGTTGTGGTATAACTACGTACTGTTGTGATGTAACTACGTACTGTTGTGGTATAACTACGTACTGTTGTGGTGTAACTATGTACTGTTGTGGTATAACTACGTACTGTTGTGGTGTAACTATGTATTGTTGTGGTGTAATTACGTACTGTTGTGGTATAACTACGTACTGTTGTGGTGTAACTATGTACTGTTGTGGTGTAACTATGTACTGTTGTGGTGTAACTATGTACTGTTGTGGTATAACTATGTACTGTTGTGGTGTAACTATGTACTGTTGTTGTGTAACTATGTACTGTTGTGGTGTAACTATGTACTGTTGTGGTGTAACTACGTACTGTTGTGATGTAACTATGTACTGTTGTGGTGTAACTATGTACTATTGTGGTGTAATTACGTACTGTTGTGGTGTAACTATGTATTGTTGTGGTGTAACTATGTACTGTTGTGGTGTAACTACGTACTGTTGTGGTGTAATTACGTACTGTTGTGGTGTAACTATGTACTGTTGTGGTATAACTATGTATTGTTGTGGTGTAACTATGTACTGTTGTGGTGTAACTATGTACTGTTGTGGTGTACCTACGTACTGTTGTGGTGTACCTACGTACTGTTGTGGTGTAATTACGTACTGTTGTGGTATAATTACGTACTGTTGTGGTGTAACTATGTACTGTTGTGGTGTAACTAAGTATTGTTGTGGTGTAACTATGTACTGTTGTGGTATAACTATGTACTGTTGTGGTATAACTATGTACTGTTGTGGTGTAACTACGTACTGTTGTGGTGTAATTACGTACTGTTGTGGTGTAACTACGTACTGTTGTGGTATAACTATGTACTGTTGTGGTATAACTACGTACTGTTGTGGTGTAACTATGTACTGTTGTGGTATAACTATGTATTGTTGTGGTGTAACTATGTACTGTTGTGGTGTAACTACGTACTGTTGTGGTGTAACTATGTACTGTTGTGGTATAACTATGTACTGTTGTGGTATAACTATGTACTGTTGTGGTATAACTATGTACTGTTATGGTGTAACTATGTACTGTTGTGATGTAACTACGTACTGTTGTGGTATAACTACGTACTGTTGTGGTGTAACTATGTACTGTTGTGGTATAACTATGTACTGTTGTGGTGTAACTATGTACTGTTGTGGTATAACTATGTACTGTTGTGGTATAACTATGTACTGTTGTGGTATAACTACGTACTGTTGTGGTGTAACTACGTACTGTTGTGGTGTAACTATGTACTGTTGTGGTATAACTATGTACTGTTGTGATGTACATGTAACTACGTACTGTTGTGGTATAACTACGTACTGTTGTGGTATAACTATGTACTGTTGTGGTGTAACTATGTACTGTTGTGGTGTAACTATGTACTGTTGTGGTATAACTATGTACTGTTGTGGTGTAATTACGTACTGTTGTGGTGTAATTACGTACTGTTGTGGTATAACTATGTACTGTTGTGGTGTAACTAAGTACTGTTGTGGTGTAACTACGTACTGTTGTGGTATAACTACGTATTGTTGTGGTATAACTATGTACTGTTGTGGTATAACTAGGTACTGTTGTGGTGTAACTATGTACTGTTGTGGTGTAACTATGTATTTTTGTGGTATAACTATGTACTGTTGTGGTGTAACTATGTACTGTTGTGGTATAACTAAGTACTGTTGTGGTGTAACTATGTACTGTTGTGGTATAACTATGTACTGTTGTGGTGTAACTATATATTGTTGTGGTATAACTATGTACTGTTGTGGTGTAACTATGTATTGTTGTGGTGTAACTACGTACTGTTGTGGTATAACTACGTACTGTTGTGGTGTAACTACGTACTGTTGTGGTATAACTACGTACTGTTGTGGTGTAACTATGTACTGTTGTGGTGTAACTATGTATTGTTGTGGTATAACTATGTACTGTTGTGGTGTAACTACGTACTGTTGTGGTGTAATTACGTACTGTTGTGGTGTAACTAAGTACTGTTGTGATGTAACTATGTATTGTTGTGGTATAACTAAGTACTGTTGTGGTATAACTACGTATTGTTGTGGTATAACTAAGTACTGTTGTGGTATAACTACGTATTGTTGTGATGTAACTATGTATTGTTGTGGTATACTGTTGGTGAACACTCACACCCTCCTCACCCCAGCCCCGAAACAATTCAAACTCAATCTACAGCTATGTCCATATACACAGGAAGACAAATTGACCAATGAAGTGACAAACAACACGTTTGGGGATGTGCTATTACTAGAAAAGATGTCTGGAACAGTTTAAAGGTGTCCTAAGAGAATTAAGCAAACTCTATTTGTAACTTTTGCACAATTCCTCGTTAGATATTCTTCCAAAACACGATGAAGATGTCAAACTAAATGTAAAGAAAATACGTTTCCGTATTGGAAGCATACAGCCTGAGCTACCATTTCGGCACTTAAAGCTTACACACGACTTGATTGCACTTCTAGAGCATTTGTAGAACTAATGGGAAACTTGTGTAATCTAATCTGTCGGCGTTATCTCCCTTTAACTGATATTTCACCTTGTATGGCCATCAGCGCTGGCTGTTGCTGTAAATAACGGTTATTTTATTAAAAATCCATCAACAGCGAGTGAAAATATGCGTATTGGTGACATCAACAGAATCTCAATTACCAGTTCTCTCTGAATGTTTGGCCAACTAGACACTCCCTACGTCCTGGTGTCCGTGTACCTAGAGGCCTGTGGATGTTCTCTGTGAAAATATCAGTGTGCGTCAACCCGCGTGACCTTTTAGTATGGAATGCCAGCAGCAGCTTCGTGTATGCATGGTATTTTACATATTAGCTTGCTTTCGAAGAAACATATTCAATAAACAAAGGGGGTGTATTTCGAGATACCCATTAAAGTATCTTCTAACCATTTAGTGACATTTTTTTCTTCTTCTCAGTGATACTACGCAGCATGCTTCTTGTATATATTGTATGCAGGTAGTCCATTTCTGATAGTGAAACAATCCTGGATACCCGTAGTCCATTTCTGATAGTGAAACGATAGTCCATTTCTGATAGTGAAACAATCCTGGATACAGGTCCTATATACAGGTAGTCCATTTCTGATGATGTAGCCATCCTATATACAGGTAGTTCATTTCTGATAATGTACCCATCCTATATACAGGTAGTCCATTTCTGATAATGTAGCCATCCTATATACAGATAGTCCATTTCTGATAATGTAGCCATCCTATATACAGATAGTCCATGGTATTCAGACTCTTTCTGATGATGTCACCATTGCATTCAGACTCTTTCTGATGATGTCACCATTGTATTCAGACTCTTTCTGATGATGTCACCATTGTATTCAGACTCTTTCTGATGATGTCACCATTGTATTCAGACTCTTTCTGATACTATTACCTTTCTATAAAGTATGATTCTGATTATGTAACCATTGCATTCATTAGGTAGGGTATAAGAATTGTACATGTTGCCCCCATTGCATGATCTTTAGAGGCGACTAAATTGGATCATATATTTTCTCTTCTTTGCTTTCTTCTTCCTAATGTCTCCCTTAACAATGCCTCACTTTTGGCCTTAGGGTGAGCGTTCGCCTCTGTGCGGGAGGCTTTAGGTTCTGTCCCCTCGCCGAGACATACCTTTAAAAACGGCAGTTGCTATTCCTGCTTAGCGCTCTGCGTATTAGGAGTCGGACGACTGGTTCGCCCGTTGTCAGTATAATGTGACCGTGTGGGGTGTCCTGCTGGGTGTGTTCGACGGTATGCTACAGTGAGGTAGCACTATAAATCGGCAAAAGTCCCGAATTATTACAAGGAGACTTAACACGAACATACTGCAGCCTCCCAAAACACACATACGCATTCACAACACGCATGCATGTCGCACGCACGGGAAACCGTCCTTAAATACCTTAGTTGTTGATATGACGTTAAAAAATAAAACCAAACCAAGTTTTCAGCCTCTTTCTGATGATATAACCATTGTATAAAGCCTCTTTCTGATGATATAATTAACCATTGTATGACGCCTCTTTCTGATGATATAACCATTGTATACATCCTCTTTCTGATAATGTGACCATATTATATTGAATGAAGCCTCATTCTTATGATGTTAGATGTAATTCATTGTACAAAATACGGTTCTAATAATGTAACCATTGTATACAGCCTCTTTCTGATGCTATAACCATTGTATTAAGCCTCTTTCTGATGATGTACCCATTATATGAAGCCTCTTTGATGATGATGATGACGACGACGACGACGACGATGATGATGACGACGACGACGACGACGACGATGATGATGATGATATAACAACTATAGTCTGTTTCTGATAATATAACAACAGTATGTAGTCTGTTCCTGATAATATAACAAATGTATGTAGTCTGTCCCTGATAATATAACAACTGTATATAGTATGTTCCTGATAATATAACAAATGTATGTAGTCTGTTCCTGATATTATAACAACTATAGTCTGTTCCTGATAATATAACAATTGTATTTATTATGTTCCTGATAATATAACAACTGTATGTAATCTGTTCCTGATAATATAACAACTATAGTCTGTTCCTGATAATATAATAGCATTATGTAATCTGTTCCTGATAATATAACAACTGTTGTACCCTACTTCTGGTTACGTACGTCAGCTGACTACCGTAATCAATACAACTGCTACAGTATCTTTTCTGAGCAGATATTGCACGTGGCTACGATTTCCTGTCGTTAATTAAATGTCTGTCGTTTCATGTCGGCGTTTTACAGGATTCAGAGCCGATTTTCTACTCAGACATGAAATACGATTTACACATCTGTTCTGTGCCAAGTGATAGCCTCTCTCGATTCCCGGACTTTGTTAGATTGTCAAGCATTACTAATCGTTGTGTATTGTGTGATACGTGTTGATATCTACCTGTACAGACTGATAGCCAAGGTCAGAGGTGTAGCTGAAATCTACGATAAACATAAAATAGTGTAACATAAACTAATACTCTTTGGTATGTTTGATGTAACATGTATTAAACAGTGATCAACCACGTCTATCCTGTAATACACTGTTTTACAGATAGCCGTGTAATTAAAACAGTACGGGTAGTAATACAGTCATACAAAGTACTTTTATTCCAACAAATCGAGACCGATTTGTTTATTAGACTGAAACAATGTCTATCCGTCTATTTTCATTCCTGTACAGTAGGAGGTATGAACCTTAAACCAATACCTTATTATACAGGTCACTTATTGTTACCCCGCAATTAAAACAAATGAATGACGTCACATTATAACGTAAGTGCGCGAGTTGAACGGTATTATCACGTAATGGTTAAACTTTATATAAATTACATTGTAGCCCACACGATATGTTACTATAGGTATTAGACTCGTCTGTCAATATACTTAGTATATAAACAGTGATACTATATAGAGTTTATCGACAGACGAGTCTAATACTATGATGTTACTATCACGGAAGACAGAATACTCAGTTCTGACATGTCTTTATAGCTCGTTACTGTCCAGTCTATTTGATTGGTATAGTCCGAACAGAATGACCTGTCGTGTTGAACTTTGATTAGCATATTGATTACAGACGAGTCTATAGTCATTTAGGGGAAATAGGTGCTTTGTATCTATTAGTTGATTTGTATTTATACTGGTCTAGATTTAGCAACAAAACTGTTAACATGTGAACAATTGATCACATAGTTACTTGAATATGTGTAAACCATACATAAAAACTAAATGATACAATCCCTGTGTTGTCAATAAAAAATTGTAACAAAAACGAATGGTCCAAAACAGCATCCTGCTGGACACAGTAGTATTCCCAATCAATATGTTTTGTTAACACACCTGTGCACAAATGGAACTACCCACTTTGAATATTCCACAAAAAGGTCAACGCGACAGGTCATTCTGGTTTGACTAGAACTAATATGATTTCCAATTATCAACAATAACAACATAGAAATAATTATTCAGAAATAAAAAAATAACTACCATTTCAAGGCTAGCACATATAAACGCGGGACTATAAAGCCATGTTGCTAATTGGTTAATATACTGTTGAATCCCACAGGGCCGTGGGACAGAACCCCAACCCCACGGACCGTTTGTGTACACCATATATATACATGTAAGCATTCGGACTGTAACTGTAACTTTTAATGCAGAATTATGTATCAATAACTGTCTGTGTCACTAGAAATGTCATCTGCCTCTACATAATTGTTTTTAGTAGCGCCAGTGGGTAAGTGTGACGTATCATTTGTCTCGTCATAATTTGAACTTTGACCTCTGAATGAATTTAATGTTTGATGAGATGTAAATCGTACGTCATTAATCTCGGGTAAAATCGTCACCACGTAACCACCGGATGAGTCCGAATTAGTGGAATCGGTGCTTCGCCGTAAACTACCGATGTCGTTTATAATTCTAGAGGCATTTATCCTCTCATTGTTTGCATTTTCATCATCCGGGGAACTTGGTAATAGCACAGACCGATTATCAGTTAGCTTGTCCAGATGTATTGTGAAAGGCAATCTGATAGACTCCTTGGTAAAATTCTTCTTATTAAGATTCAGTTTTTCATCATCACAAGTATTTATATTTCTGTTGTCATAGCTTCGTACATATCCCAGATTGTTTTTCATGGACTCGGGCGCACACGGGGGTCCGTCGCAGTCGACACTCATTCTGTAATATCTGTACACATTGTATAGTCTCTGAACTGAATTAAGTATTAACCATACATTGATCACGGAAAAAAATATCAAGCTTACAAAAAATGCAGTGAGCGGTGCATATCTCATGTCGAATGGCGTTTCCCGAAAAATACATATTACCAGAAACACAAACGGTATGGCTCCTCGGAAAAGTGTCGTAAAACCACAACCAGCAATACTCAACTTCCGGTAAAAACTTGTCTTGTTCTCGTTCATGTCTTTAGCTGTCCGAGAGAAGTCGATAATCATAGTGTTCATCTCCATGGTGATCCCGACTAGAGCCAATAGCAAATTCTGCATAAATATCACAAAAATTGAGTAGCAGACAACCGTCGTAAGATGGTGAACAAAGTCAATACGCAGACGCGACGTATTCGCGGGTTTTGGCACGTGGATGTATTGAGCTATTACGTAAATGTACTTTCCCAGATAAATTCCCAGTGTTATCTGTATAGGAACTGTAAAGGCGGGGTCAATATCGCTCCGGAACGGTGAGAAAAGAACTCCGGATATACTTATTAGAACACAACTTAGGACAACAAGAAGCGCCAGGACCAGCTGTTCCGTCACTCTGTCAACATAGAAAAAAAAAGTCTTTGAATATTGAATTCAGGAAAACAATTTAAATTACACAAATTCGTGAGATGCATACTATAGACATATATATATATAACTTAGAAACACAAATGAGGAAGGAAGACAACTTTTTGACTCGTGTCCTGACCGGGCCTCGAACTCACGATCTACGGCACCCAATCGCCTAGCCAGAAATACCCGCAGCTTATACCGCTGCGCCACATCGGCGTTCTTAAAAACATGGCGCAGTGATGGTCGGCCCGATACCCTGACATGATCATTGTGGAAGTCCTCTATTAGATGATATGAATACCTGGATCGCAATGTAGCCTATTTACATACATGGATACGAATTGTACATATATCATAGATATTTCTCACGGTACAACTACGACAGGAAATTCACATCTATATCTTCGGATCACCAACACATAGGGTATGTAATACAGTGTGCTAATAAATAGATATATAACTTAGCAACACAAATGACGAAGGAAGACAACTTTTTGACTCGTGCCCTGACCGGGCCTCGAACTCACGATCTACGGCACCCAATCGCCTAGCCAGAAATACCCGCAGCTTATACCGCTGCGCCACATCGGCGTTCTTAAAAAAAGAACGTTTCAATGGCACAGTGATGGTCGGCCCGATATATATATATATACAATAAAAAAAACTATTTGATCCTTACGGACGGAATAATAATTTTAAAACAAAAAAAACTTAACAACGTTCTCTTAGCGCTTTCTCTCCATCTTGGGAGTTCTTCAGAGAGGTTTGTTTAATTTGAACTCATTATGACGTCATACGTTATGACGTCATTAACATAGCAACAAGCAACAATGACGGCACAACAATTATAGATGTTGTTTACTACATTTTTATGTTTACATGTGTGTTGTCATTGATTACACGTTTGTGTTAACACATCCGTAAGATCAATACTGTACATATAAATATATAGTTGTTTACTTAGTTTGTGTTAATGTTTTTGCTGCCGTTGTTGTTTGCTGGCTATGTGTTGATTTTGAAATAGTTCATGATACGATTTATTTATAGTATGTCGCTTCCGCATAAAATCCCTTTTCCTCGTTTATCACGAAAATATTTATAAGAAAAAATGTATGTTCTCAAGATTCTTTCTACAATAAATATAATTATACATAATAAAACGTAACATAATGTAATGCTTCCTGTTTCGTCTGACTGACATATCAGAAGAGGTATCGGGTGAGTATCAGGCCAAGGCTGACCAAGTTTGTAATCCGCCCGGATTCTTATCAGTGAGAGGCGGAGCCTAGCATCCATTGTCAGTAACTCTCTAGCAGCAGAATATATTGTAAACAAGAAAATTGCACACTCTCCTAAATAACACCTCCGTACATTATCTTGTTCCCTAGCCAATCATTACATGGTCTATTTACCGGTCACATACCCATTTCCCACTAAATGATTTGCGTGCCCGCATGGAAATAGAAATTGTGAATGATATACGCTTTTCCTAGAACTACCCATTTACTTGCTAATGATGGTTAGCTTCTTAGGAAGGCGATCTAGGATCAGAGCAGTTGCGCGGCTGAAATTATAACCATAACAATGAAATTAATTCATTTTTTTTTCAGTTGTTCTTACCAACAATGCCTTGTTTAATTTCTAAATCCTACAAGAATGAGTATACGTACTGTATAGTTTATAAGCCCTATACCGTTATCTGTAAATATTGTGCAAAATCTGGTGTTTATGCTGGAGTGCAGTTCTTGTTCTGTACAAATATCATTGACAGTCAGCTGTGGAACAATTAGGTATTGTAAATTATACGATTTCTTTCCGTCAGAAACAAAAACTAAATCACTTCCAAAACATCGCAGCCAATAAAATCTCGAATCTCTTCTTCGCCAATCATATGCCGTTTCCTTGTTAATAAGTGTAATTGATCAATACAAAAAAGCCGTGTGCACCGCATTGATCGATACTAAGAATAGATGTACGAGGAAAATCGACGGGAAATCCCCTTTAAACACCCGGTAGTCCGTCACCGAATTTACATATCAACCACTACGCAATCTTCCCTTATCATTGTTTACCAAGGCGAATATAGATATCTGCCTTATCGACTTCCTGTTACATTAGGTAACATATATCATTACATATTTTTTTATCAGTGAAGTCCCAGCTCCGACAATATACATATGTTATATTGTATTGTTGGTGAACCCCGACAGAAAATAAACAGGTATTATATTGTATTGTAAGTGAACCCCGACAGACAATATACAGGTATTACATTATATTGTTAGTGAACCCCGACAGACAATATACAGGTATCACATTGTATTGTTAGTTGGCCCCGACAGACAATATACAGGTATCATATTGTATTGTAAGTGAACCCCGACAGACAATATACAGGTATTACATTGTATTGTTAGTGAACCCTGACAGACAATATACAGGTATTACATTGTGTTGTAAGTGAACCCCGACAGACAATATACAGGTATTACATTGTATTGTTAGTGAACCCCGACAGACAATATACAGGTATTACATTGTATTGCTAGTGAACCCCGACAGACAATATACAGGTATTATATTGTATCGTAAGTGAACCCCGACAGACAATATACAGGTATTACATTGTATTGTTAGTGAACCGCGACAGACAATATACAGGTAGTACATTGTAATGTTAGTAAACCCCGACAGACAATATACAGGTATTACATTATATTGTTAGTGAACCCAGACAGACAATATACAGGTATCATATTGTATTGTAGGTGAACCCCGACAGACAATATACAGGTATCATATTGTATTGTAAGTGAACCCCGACATACAATATACAGGTATTACATTGTATTGTTAGTGAACCCCGACAGACAATATACATGTATTACATTGTATTGTTAGTGAACCCCGACAGACAATATACATGTATTACAGTGTATCGTAAGTGAACCCCGACAGACAATATACATGTATTACATTGTATTGTTAGTGAACCCCGACAGACAATATACAGGTATTACAGTGTATCGTAAGTGAACCCCGACAGACAATATACAAGTATTACATTGTATTGTTAGTGAACCCCGACAGACAATATACAGGTATTACCAAACGGTCGTCCCTTCTAAAATCAGTTGGAAACAATGATATGCCTGTAATGTCAGAAGGATTTGGCTCATATTCCTACCACACACGGTTTATACACAGGGGTTTGTTACAAATGACATGATAAACGAGATGGGTCGTATATATATATCCCTACAACCCATCTCATACAAGATGTATAATATATTATTTGTAACAAACCTCTATGGTACATACCATGTATGTATATGATATGCAGATCACGGGTTAAGAATCAAGCATAACACATTAGTGAAAAGGTCAAATACACCTGCCTAATATGAATATCTTTAAATTCTAAACAAAATCAATTTCACTTAACATTGACCTATTTACCTTCTAGCTAACTGATCCGGCTTATCTGCATACACCTGGCTGGCCACAACAAGCACATTGTACTTGTTACAGCAACATTTTCTTGCCAGGTAAGAACGTCCTTTAAGACACAAACAATGAATGAATACACATCCGTTGACCGTCAGCGACAGGGCCAATAATACTGTCCAGTCCGTGGTCATGCTACTATTTCGCCACCACTAGGACAAGAACATAGATCATCTGGCTCCGAAACGTGTGTAACTAGCAGACGACATTCTAATACTGTTATTCTAAAAATAGCTACTTCCTTGTGTGCCCGACATGATTACTTCCTGGTTGACCACATGACAAAACACGTTGTCATAGAGAGTTTTCCAAACATGCAGCTCAGAAGCCAATGTCCTTCCAATTCTCAGACAAAAATGTCCGATGTACTTCTGATTTAATCTATTGTGTTGTGACGTGTGTCTTATTAAAAATCCCAGTGGTTTACGTCAATTGACAGTAAATACGTACACATGCATGAGCGTGTTACAATGTTTCGTGGGGAGGGGGCGTGTGTAGTATACTGTAACAGTCCAACACATTGTTGCATGCGCATGTGACACGTATAACATGTCATTTTAAAATATCGGATGTTTAAAATTAACTAAATTGATTAAATCACCCCTCCTATACGTCTACACCTAATCCTAACTTCGCTTTAGGATTCCCACATGATCATTCGGTTTGTTTAGCTGCGATAACGTACGTAGCCTTACCGAGATGCAGTGTATGTATAATTATGTGTTCTACGATAATAACGATATGTTGGGTAAAAATAAATTATGTAAATCACTACAAACCTATACAGATTCCTGCATATTAAAACCAGTGAAGTGTGTCTGCTATACCTTAAGCCTCAGCGCATTTAGGCGTTACCTTTAATGTAAATGGAGCCAATAATTTTGATTCAGAACTTCGTTTTATGCCATTCGTAAAGGTTGTTCTAGAGAGCTTAGCCAATGTTTTGTATGACATTGTTTATAATTTCAGAGTTTATAATTTCAGATCTATCTCGAATTTTGTAAATAGCTTATCCTGTTTTCATTTCCTATGTTCACTAATGCCAGACCCCAAACACACATGCGTCGCCCTAAAATTATAGATGGAATAGGCAAGTCTTACATTCGTATTCAACGTGGTACAATAAACCGTCCTCATATGACCCTGGTTGTTGCGAGGTAGTTAAACCCTTCAAAACATTTATGGAGGAGCTGCGTTTATTAATGTCACGAATCCAATCAATTAAAATCGTAGAAATGCCAAGTATGAGAAAAACAGTATTGCACTTTTCCACTGATGAACATTTTGCTATGACATTTTGATGAAAAGTAGACCAAAATAAACAAGAAGTCAATTGACCAAAAATTAAGGTCACTTAGTCATAGGTCAAAGTCATTTTGTTCGGTTTATTTTGTTTAATGACCTTTTACATGTAACAGCCAGGGTCATTCAAGGACGTGCCAGGTGGAGGAAAGCCGGAGTACCCGGTGAAAAGCCACCGGTCCAAAGGTCAAGGACATATTATAGATGCTAGTGGGGAAGGAATTAAAGTTTTGAATCAAACTTAATGAATTAAATATTTATTGGTATTTATGTTTTCATAACGTTCTAGCTGTGCAGACAATATGACCCACTGGACATTCTATAGTACAGAATTTCAAACATGGATTGGGCTTTGTTATGTAGGTAACAATAATGCCACCGAATTTCTTCTTGAATTTATATTTGCTTTCTCCATATTGAGGACAGTCTTGGGGTCTATTCAATGTATCGCTGTCATTATCTGGTTTGGATACGACAAAAACACGTGTGTCATAACAGGTAATACATTAAGATAGCTATATTCGGGTAAATGCAGTTTATTTTTGATATAACAAACATTGGACGTGTGGTTTTCGATTCATGTTCGCGACACCGAGGTTATCATGATGACTGATATTGGTTCCTCTTGAGGTGCGTCCCTAGAGAAGGTAGCCGATTGTTCAGAGTAGAGGTGTAAGATTGTATTTGATGACTTACTCCCGGGTTCTTTGTAGTCGCGATACCTTACTCGGTTAGAACATCCGAGGCCTTGCAATACAATACGTGACGATGGCCAGTAAGAGGTCTTGTACAGATGACCTTTCAACAAACCAATCATAACTCAACTAGCAAAAGTTAGCTAGAATCTGCTTCCCTTCGATAACCTCATGGTTGGTCCTTATTGAAAAGATAAAATCCGAATTTCCAGAATGTCAGCCAAACTAAGATCGCTGCGCCCATCACCAGCAACTTCACGCCCAAAAAAGATGTATCTAGTGGACAAAGTATGCGTAGTTTTTGGATTTTCCATTGTTGTTACGGACAATACCCCGGAAGGAAATGGAGTAGCAAAGCCAGAGATAGATCAGAGGCTATAAAGCTAATTAACATTTTCAACACTGTTTCGATAGCCTGTTCAATTTGCAAACACTGCCGAAGAGGAATGATAGAGACGCTTTTTGATTGCTTAAAATATACCATTGTATGGTAAGCATTGAAGTCAATTGAACATTAAATGAACCCTTGCCGGCCACTGTCAGATCTTCCAAACGTTGAGTATGATGATGATCAGATTGAGATGCGTTGTTCGACGCAACCTATCCGTGTTTGTTTGTCTTGCCGGGAAGCTGAGAAAGGGCCGGTGTGTGCTGTCGTGTCCTTGAGTAAAACAGTTTACTTGCTCTGGATGGCATGCAACAGGCATCCCTATGTAGTTCAGTGAGGTAGTCACCAATCACTACAAGGGGACCCCGCCTCTATATGACCCTGGCTGTTCACGGGGTGATACAACCTAGCAAATAAACAACAAACAAACCTTTGCCGTGTATGAGAACTATTTGCTGTTGCACGGATTGACGCTGGAAGAAGCTTTACGTGACGTTACAGGTTCTTCGCATTATGAGAGGGATCATTGTCAGGTTCGTCCTACCGTCAGTCTGGCCCGTCGTACAGTGTCCGATCAACAATACCTTTAGTCTTAGGATTTTTTAAGACTGCAAAAAGTTTATCCCTTACCAAACGCACATATTTGCCTTTGCCACGGAGATCTTTAACGGTGGGGCGGAGTTCTAACTATGAATTCCCTGAATAACAACTCTGTATCTTTATTCTGGATCAACAAGACTATTACTTATACTAACATTTAACTTTTTTCAATTTTGTAATTTCGTAACTAATTACCTGTGGTTTGATGACAGCTCCCTGACGCTTTCTGATATTTTCTGATTTTCTCTCGTTCTTTAGTAAAATTACGTACAATATTCTGAATAATTGTGTTTTCTTCTCAAATTCATCAACTTTGTCACGGACAAACGTAGAATGTCCAAGCTCGTTTACCCTTTGCACCTTGCTACCATCCTCGATTCCATTTTGTCAATTTTGTTCGGTGATTTCTAGTCTAACAAGTTGCGTTATTTTTTCCCATAATATTTTCAAGTTTTTTGAATTTGTCTTTTTGAAAGTGGTCTAGTCATTGGCTAGAGCTTGGTTTAATGTTGACGTTATTTTATCTGATATGTATAAAGTTTAATTTGCTTTCCCTATTTTCTGTCTGATGGGTACATCACTGCTTGGTTATGTATCAGTGTTACTCACAGACTTAAATTTCCTTTTCCTTTTTTGTATATACGCATTTGTCACTCTTTAACGCATTCAATCTGCCCACGAGACAGGTGTGGACATCAGAGGATGTTATTTACACTATACTCAATGTATTTGAAGAAATTAGACGTGTGGTCACGCCTACGTTAACAGCTTGCTCGCCGTGCACATGTCCTGCTTTTAGTTTCAACAAAGTTCAAAATGATTAAAGATAAGAGTGTTTTTGTAATAAAAAATATATGTATATTTTGTGGTTAAACATTATAATATGTAATTAAAATAAGTATGAATATACTATACACACAGTACAACACGTAAAAATAAAGGAAACCCGATAATCTGTGATTTTTCCCAAAAATAGATTATATTAAAAAATATAGTCTTGCCTGTAATTTGATGTTGCTGTCATCCTCTATTCCATTCTGTCTTTCTTTTTGTTCGGTCATTACAAGTCTATCACGCTTTTTAGGATTATTTCAGTTTGATACTTGTTTTTGTAAGTGGTTTTGTTTTTGACTGGAACCTGGTTTGTAAATAGGGTCGCGGGTCTCAATTCAAATCTATACATTTGTTCAGATGGTAGTCTCAGTTTATCGATTCTGAGTTAGAATTATGGTGCCCTTTATATGTTTAGGTCTCCTGGTGTTGTCTTAATTAATAATTAAGAGTCTTATATACCGCTATATATATATATATATCAGTCGTATCAAAGCAGTTTACAAATTAACATCCGTCGTTATTGTCCTTTAGCAACCAGTCTATGTTTTCTCAACTCCCTGGGGAGCGAACAGCCGGAGCTGCCATTTCGGCTCTAACAATTTATTAACGACTTCTCTTGAACTGTCCTACCACATATTTATTTATAGCTGAATCGACTGGAACATAACGGAAAATTCAATACACAACCGTTAACCGTCAGCAACAGGGTCAATATTACTGAATCATGCTACTATTTCGCATCATTTAGGGCAAGAACATTTGATCATCTGACGTGTGTAGCAAGTAGACTCAGGCGCGGATCCAGGAATTTGAAAAAAAAGGGGGGGGGGATGTTTGGCAGGGGGTGTTTGGCAAAGGTGTTTTAAGGCTATAAAAAAAATTCCTTGTCCTGGGCTGAATTTTACTAAGCATCTTAAGTTTCGCAAAATAATCCAACTTACGATTTTCCTAAGTACAAACTTAAGTTACGACTTGCCTGTTTTACTAAAGCGTTCGTAAGTTTTCGTCGTAAACTTAACTTAGAAAGATTCGTCAGTTGCGATTTCGGAACTCTCGTGTGCTGGGGTAAGATTCTTCTTAGTAACGGCGAATTCGCAATGGGTAGTTTCACTTTAGCCTACATGTACGTCGTTTTTTTTGCAACGTCATTGAATGACGTCGGTTACCGACAGTCGAGCCATGGACGTGAAGCAACAAAAACCACAGGCGCTTGCATAGGAAATGTTATTTTCATTTTTTTTGACAGTGGTATGTGTAATCTGTTAAGCTGCTTATACTTAACAGATTACACATACCACTGTCATATAAAAAAAAATTGAAAGTCATATTTTCTATGCAAGCGCCTGTTACGAAGTTTAGTAGGACCACAGGGACACGTTACAATAATAATGTATGTATAAAAATACATTATTATTGTAACGTGTCCCTGTGGTAGGACGGAGATTTAACGTAACTGGATCCACTAGTGAGACTATATTCTTACACCGTAACTTTAAAAACAGCCACCTCCTAATCCTATTATAGCACGGCACCGATACGATTACTTCCTGGTAGACTAAAGGATTAAACACACAGTTTAGAAACCAATGCAAACCATTGTAACTAAACAAATGTACATCGCACATCTGACATTATCTGTTGTGTTGTGACGTGTGTCTTATAAAAAAAATCTGTGTTTTACGTCAGTGTACTGTTATGGACAGTATATAATCATGTACGTACACATGAGCGTTTAACAATGTTTCGTGGGGAGGGGGCTTGTGTAGTATACTGTAACAGTCCGACACATTTTTACATGCCCCTGTGACACGCATAACATGTTATTTTAAAATATTGAATGTCTAAAATTTAAGAAATTGATTTAATTCCCTCTCCTTTACATCTATATCTCTCTTCCTAAATTCCATTTAGGATTCCAACGTAATGTTTTTGTTCTCTACCGAAGACTGTATTATACACATTGATGCACAGCAAACTATTCAAAATTTGAAATATGATCATAATTAGCTGTAAGATACGATATGGTAAGCCACGATAACGTATCCTTCCCGTTTTATACTTAGCATTGTTTTCTGACTCAGCCTCCCTAAAGATCCTCTACATCAGGTCCTGCCTTTGGTTCCGACAAAGTTCAAAATTATGTTGTTTATGTAATACTATTTTATATATATATGAAAAATAATAATGAGCACACGTTGCTGCCTTCCTCGATTCCATTCTGCCATGCTTTCTTTCTTTTTGTTCGGTCATTTTAAGTCTATCAAGTTATGTTTTTAAGGATACTTTCAAAGTTTTGTACATGTCTTTGAAGTGGTTTTGTTTTTGACTTATAGTCTGGAATCTGGTTTGGAAAAGGTTTAACTTAATGGTCGCCATTCAAATCTATATTTGTTTGTTTAAGAAATAATTAACGATGATTCGTGTATTGTTGCAGGATATACAACTCGGACTCGGATATTTTGCAATTAAAATCTCGCTCCAGATTATCTTTGTAATCTTATTAATCAACAAGAAAATTTGTATAATTTCAGGGCAGAGAACAAAGCACACCTTCCTAGAGTTAACACCACCAGGTATGGCAAAATGTCCTTCAGGTAATTATATAAACAACAACACGTGGACGGTGGGTGACTGTTGTGATAAGGCTGCAGCAGACCCTTACACCTTACGATGTTGATTTCATACAAAATATAATTCCAATTAGCTTGTCAAAAAGAACACCAAACACTCAGTTAACTCTGATAATTAATACTTATTTTAATTTCTTTTGTGAATAATATTGATATTAACACTCAAACGTTCCGGATCAGGTCATAGTGACGTCACCCTATCGAGAACAAGATCACGTTCAAAGAGCACGTGTAGCTTGTCTTTTCCCTAGGGTGGGATAAGAAAATCTCACCCCGGTAAAACTGTGGATATCCCTGTCCAGGGTAAAAGAATACCATTTGTCTCACCCTGGACAGGGATATCCGCAGTTCACCCTAGGGAAAAGACAAGCTGCACGTGTTCTTTTAACGTGCTCTTGTTCTCGATAGGGTGACGTCACTATGACCAGACCCGGAACGTTTGAATGTATCAATATTATTCACAAAAGAAATTAAAATAAGTATTAATAATCAGAGTTGTACCATGGTTGCGGCTATTTTTCTTTGAAGTTGACTGTTGTGTAAATCTCGATAGTCCGAGAAGAGGCGGAGCCTAGGCATACACTAACTACCCCGATACATTGATTGGGGTGGAGCCTAGCTGTGCAATAAGTTCCAAGTTATTTTTCACAGTTAGACTGAAACAATGTTTATGTATCGATTTACAGTCATGTCCCAGAGAAAAATCGCTACAATCAAGATGCAAATTACAACACTGTTCATTTTGAAAAACAAACAAAAAATCTGTTTATTTCATTTTAATACATGTAATATTTTTTACAAAATTATAAACAAACAATTTAAAGGTTATAAGACTATACCCGATGTCTTCTTAAAAATCATAAACACTAATGTCACTATGCCACGTCTTCAAAAATCGTTTAAAAGGTCACTAGTGTCCGACATTAAAAGTAACTTGACAGTTGTTAAACAGACTTCCTGTCGGGAGATTACTTATATCACTGAGAGGCACTGTAGCACGTTTGGCAGTGGGCTCTTCTTGGTGAGTTTTGTTTTCGGGACATTTTCTTTTCTGTGGAGGATCTAACACTGAGGATACTTTGCGTAACACCGATTCGTCAGCTGACTTGTATTTTCTCACAGCCTTTTCTGACCTATGTCCAGTTCTGTTCATGATCTCCTGCTCATCAACCCCGGCGATGTAGAGTTGTGTTGCGCATGTGCGTTTTCCCGAATGATTGGTATAATTTCCACTTAATCCCGCGCGTGCACAAATAATTTTCATAAGATTTCTCAGTTTATTAACTCCTACCGGTTGGTTCCCAAACCTCGGAGGTGTGCCAGGTAATGCGCGCCTGTAGAATTTCCCAGAGACTAGGGCCTGCAGGTACTTCTCATACAAATCGACTATGCAGCGTTCACCTACAATGGTTAAGATCTAAATATTAGAATACTTCATTATAGACTTGTGATAATAATAATATACAATTAAAATTAAGCGGCTGTTTTTCTTTGAAAGCTTTTAAAAGTGCATTGATGGTAATACAACTATTGCGAGACAGTATAAGCAGTACATTTATAATTAATGAATGCGGAGTGCGGATTTGAGGATTAACACATTAGTGAATAGAATAGTTCACAAATAGTATAATATTTCTAATTCTTATATATTTTACTCACCTTGGTTACTGTAGTGTCTGATATTCTTTATGTCGATCTCTCGCTGCGCGAGTCCTCCTTTGAATGTCTTCGAAGCTCTTCCCACAAACTCGACGTACTTTCCTTTAGAGTCTTCTCCAATAATGAACTGATCACACTCAAGTGCATGGTGTTCGTCATGGCCCCTCATGCCAAACAATTTACAGTTATAGAAAAACATTGTACATTGGAGGGTATCTGCTGTTTTGTCACCAAATATACCCTTTTCCCATATAATGGCCTCATCCTCGGGAAGAATAGGTTCTGCTTGTTTTGTTTTGCCGCCTATGCCCCTTTTTAACAAATCCTTCATTCGGGAGTCCAGAATTTTCCTAAATTCGGCAAACCTGTGGTCATTGGCATCCAAAATGTTTTTATCATTAACATCATTATCTCGCAGGTAACGTAACAGGCCACACGTGATCAGGTACAAGGATTTTGATGGGAATTCTGTGCCGTCTCTTTTCCGAGCTTCCACAATAAATCGTCCGAGATAAAAATTAAGGTTTTCACCCGTCATTGCCAAGATTTCTCGAACATTATCTCTTTCTTTCCTCCACATTTCGAAAACTCCAAAAGCCCACGAAGTGTTCTTTTTTGTGTTCAAATTAATGTTACTATTGATGAGTTCCCGTATTTCTTCATCGCTTACGGCATCTCCGAAACGTCTAGCATCAGAACTAGATTTGCTAGCTGCTCCTTCAGGAACGTTTTCAGTTTCATTTTCAGTTTTGATATCCAGTGTATCACAGATTTGGGAAAGTGTTAAATCTTCGTCAGTTACTGACCCCGTAACTTCTAAATTATCCACGATTTGGCTAAGATTAATATCGTCCTCCGATATTCCAAATAACTCGAAGTCGAAGTCGTTAATGGCGGACAGTTCTTTCAAATCGAGTCCGCCGTCTCCAATTATAAAATTGCCCAAATCCGACATCTTTTTTATGGTACTGTGTCGCAACGTGGGAATTTGACAGATGATTTCCGTACTGCAGAATCTCACCGTGGGAAAGCGGGTGCGGTCGAATATGATTGGTCAATGACAAAGGAACTAGAATTTGATTGACACAAAGTGGGAGGTGCCATGGTACAAGCCAGTTATTGAAATCATTACTCGTGTACCCGAGTTAATTGTTGAAGGGGCGGGGGACTCGGCGCTGACGCGCCTCGTACCCGCCCCTTCAAAAAATATTTCGGATACACTCGTAATGCTATTCAATAACTATAACTTAACTGAGTGTTTGGTGTTCTTTTTGACAAGCTAATTGGAATTATATTTTGTATGAAATCAACATCGTAATGTGTAAAGCGTCTGCTGCAGCCTTATCACAACAGTCATCCGCCGTCCACGTGTTGTTGTTTACATACGTTTGGATTTGGTTCACACTGCGATTGGAAAACAGGATAAGAGAAAAATAATCATTCACCCCTTTTCGGGATGAGATAGGGGGATCTCAGCCCTCGGAGGGAGATTGTTAAGTTCCCAAACACTCGGCAAGCCTCCTGTTTGGGAATTTAACAATCTCCCTCCTCGAGTTGAGATCCCCATATCTCACCTCAAAGGGGGTGAAATATTATATTAATCTAATTTTTCAGTAGACAACCCCTAGAATTTTGGTGGACACGATCTATCCCTACATCTTTGGTGGATAATATCTACCACAATAACTTTGGTGGGCGTGACCTACCTTTCCCCCTCCCCAGGGCATTAATGGATGTGATCTACTCCTAGTACTTTGGTGGACTTGATCTACCCCAAGGATTTTGGTGGACTTGATCTACCCCTAGGGTAGCAGTGTACAGTAAAAATGCCAAATTCTGAAAAATATGGCACATGCTTTAGATATGTAAACATTGCCAGTTAACCTTACATATAACCTCTAATAAAGTATATATATTTGAAATCTGTACAACATTTGCAATTTTAATAGAGCTCTGAAGGATAAGTAAACTGATATTTTCTGTGATTTTTAGAGCTGTGAATACCATGGTAACAGCTTAAAAAATTCTCAAAAATTGCAAAATATTATGATATTTGACCCAAAATGGCACAATTCTCTACACAATTTTTTTTCTGAAACCTATTTAAAATTAAATATCTCTATCCCAAAGACAGAATTAATCTTGTTTGGACATATGTTGTAAATTAAGTTTTTCCGCTATCTTACCTTTTCTGTGGGCTTCCATTTTGCGCTGTAGGCGAAACTAAATTTCCTGTGTAAACACACGTTCGGAAAATCCGGATATTTAAAATCCGGAACAAATTTATTGATTTTTGTTTTAATAAATGTGAAGCCTGTATGTACTACTTCATACTGGATATACCAATTATAGTGTACATTTATTTTTTCATTTTTTATACATATCATAATACAGGAGTTATTTGCTTAACAAAAAAATTGCCTATGGCCAGGCTGTCTTACTGTGGTGTGCTACCTAGACCTTTGGTGGACGTGCCTTACGCTTAGGCCTTTGGTAGCCTTGATCTACCCCAAGACCTTTGGTGGGCGTGGCTTACGCTTAGGTCTTTGGTGGACGTGATCTAATATGACTGGTGGACGTGATCTACCCCTAGGACTTTGGTGGACGTGATCTACCCCTAGGACTTTGGTGGACATGATCTACTCCTAGGACTTTGGTGGACGTGATCTACTCCTATGACTTTGGTGGACGTGATCTACTCCTAGGACTTTGGCGGACGTGATCTACTCCTAGGACTTTGGCGGACGTGATCTACTCCTATGACTTTGGCGGACGTGATCTACTCCTATGACTTTGGTGGACATGATCTACTCCTAGGACTTTGGTGGACGTGATCTACTCCTAGGACTTTGGTGGACATGATCTACTCCTAGGACTTTGGTGGACGTGATCTACTCCTTGGACTTTGGCGGACGTGATCTACTCCTATGACTTTGGCGGACGTGATCTACCCCTAGGACTTTGGTGGACGTGATCTACTCCTAGGACTTTGGCGGACGTGATCTACTCCTAGGACTTTGGCGGACGTGATCTACCCCTAGGACTTTGGCGGACGTGATCTACTAGGACTTTGGCGGACGTGATCTACTCCTAGGACTTTGGCGGACGTGATCTACTCCTAGGTCTTTAGTGGACGTGATCTACCCCTAGGACTTTGGCGGACGTGATCTACCCCTAGGACTTTGGCGGACGTGATCTACTCCTAGGACTTTGGCGGACGTGATCTACCCCTAGGACTTTGGCGGACGTGATCTACTCCTAGGACTTTGGTGGACGTGATCTTCCTCTATGGCTTTATTAAACGTGATCTACTCCTAGGACTTTGGCGGACGTGATCTACTCCTAGGTCTTTAGTGGACGTGATCTACCCCTAGGACTTTGGTGGACGTGATCTACCCCTAGGACTTTGGCGGACGTGATCTACTCCTAGGACTTTGGCGGACGTGATCTACCCCTAGGACTTTGGCGGACGTGATCTACTCCTAGGACTTTAGTGGACGTGATCTTCCTCTATGGCTTTATTAAACGTGATCTACTCCTAGGACTTTGGCGGACGTGATCTACTCCTAGGTCTTTGGCGGACGTGATCTACCCCTATGACTTTGGCGGACGTGATCTACCCCTATGACTTTGGTGGACGTGATCTACTCCTAGGACTTTTGACGGACATGATCTACTCCTAGGACTTTTGACGGACGTGATCTACTCCTAGGTCTTTGGCGGACGTGATCTACCCCTATGACTTTGGCGGACGTGATCTACCCCTATGACTTTGGTGGACGTGATCTACTCCTAGGACTTTTGACGGACGTGATCTACGCCTAGGTCTTTGGTGGATGTAATCTACTCCTATGACTTTGGCGGACGTGATCTACTCCTAGGTCTTTGGTGGACGTGATCTACGCCTAGGATTTTGGTGGACGTGATCTACTCCTAGATCTTTAGTGGACGTGATCTACTCCTAGGTCTTTAGTGGACGTGATCTACTCCTAGGTCTTTAGTGGACGTGATCTACTCCTAGATCTTTAGTGGACGTGATCTACTCCTAGATCTTTAGTGGACGTGATCTACGCCTAGGACTTTGGTGGATGTGATCTACTCCTAGGACTTTGGTGGACGTGATCTACTCCTAGGTCTTTGGCGGACGTGATCTACTTCTATGACTTTGGCGGGCGTGATCTACCCCTAGGACTTTGGTGAACGTGATCTACCCCTAGGACTTTGGCGGACGTGATCTACTCCTAAGACTTTGGCGGACGTGATCTACTCCTATGACTTTGGCGGACGTGATCTACTCCTAGATCTTTAGTGGACGTGATCTACTCCAAGGACTTTGGCGGACGTGATCTACTCCTAGATCTTTGGCGGACGTGATCTACTAGGACTTTGGTGGACGTGATCTACGCCTAGGACTTTAGCGGACATGATCTACTCCTAGGACTTTGGCGGACGTGATATAATCCTAGAACTTTGATGCACGTGATTCGCACCTTGGACTTTGACGGACGCGATATAATCTTAGGACTTTATTAGATGTGATCTACTCCTATGTCTTTGGTGGGCGTAATCTTTCCCTAGGATTTTGGTGGACGCTACCCTCCCCTAGAACTTTGGTGGATGTGATCTACTCCTAGGACTTTAGTGAACGTGATCTGTCCTTAGGACTTTGATGGACGTGATATACCCCTAGGATTTTGATGGACGTGAACTACTCCTAGTACTTTGTTGGGCATGATCATCCCCAAGAAATTAAGTGGACGTTATGTACCCCTAGAATTTGATGGACGTTATCTTCCTCTAACACTTTGGTGGATGTGATCCACTCCTTGGTCTTCGGTGGATGGGGTCTACGGCTAGAATGTTGGTCATGCACAATAATCCCTTATTTAGGCCAAAATCACTTAAACTAATCACTCTTCTTTATTGGTCTCAAAACAAATGTGGCATGATATTGTTGAAGACATCCAAAGACAAAAATGATACAGGTAAAATAAGACAGCATTATGATATATACTGCCATACATGTCCAACACAGTAGGAAAATAATATATAAGAAAACAACACCACACAAAAATGATTAAAGTCTTCTCAAGTATACCAATTTTCAAAATGTTTATTGTAAGAGAAAATGGAATTATAACACTACTCTGCAAATTAAATATGGATATATAATGTAGGCAACATCAGTTCAGTATAAAAAAAAACTTCTCAGTTGGAAAAGGAATAATTTTTTTTTCTATTATACTCTCCGTTTTAGTAATAGGCTTTTTTTTGGCAATATTAATGTCAAATAATATGCCACATCTATCATCTATCATTATGACACCATAGTTTACTGTAATTTTTGGAGATATAGAATCTTGCAGAAGTTGTAAGAACACAAGAAATTGTAGGTATAATCTAGTTTTCCAATCTAACTGAGCTATTGCAGGTTCTCTCTTGAAATAATCAAAACCCAGTGGGCCTCTAACTCAAGTACTGTAGAATAGTATGAATTATATTTAAGCGCAATATAGGTTTTATTACTGGGCATGAGATTATCCTGGATAAATACAATTCATGTATAAACAAGAGGCCCATGGGGCCTGTATCGCTCACCTGGTTGAATTAGACCAAATGTCAAAATAATGTTCATATTCAATTTGTTTTATTTGTAAATCTCAAACAATGCTATATATGATTATAGTGTGGGAATCGGAACTGCTATAAAGATTAATGAAGTCCAGACTATCTAAGGTCTGAAAGTCCTCAAGAATTGTTTTTAGAA
This sequence comes from Pecten maximus, assembly GCF_902652985.1. NCBI lineage: Eukaryota > Metazoa > Mollusca > Bivalvia > Pectinida > Pectinidae > Pecten > Pecten maximus. Next base: position 29,943,394 of record NC_047025.1, read on the forward strand.
CATGCATTCATCACTTTATTACTAGTAGCAATTTAAAGGAATTACCTCTATTTCCCCTATTGGGCCCCGCCCCTTTGGCCCCTTTGGCCCCTTTGGGGTCAGAGTCACCATTTATGCAAAATCTGTTCCCCTTCCTCCAAGGATGCTTCTGACCAAATTGGGTTCAAATCCATTCATAACTTAATAACTAGTAGTGATTTAAAGGAATTACTTCTATTTCCCATATTGGGCCCCTCGGGGGTCAGAGTCACCATTTATGCAAAATCTGTTCCCCTTCCTCCAAGGATGCTTCTGACCAAATTGGGTTCAAATCCATTCATAACTTAATAACTAGTAGTGATTTAAAGGAATTACTTCTATTTCCCATATTGGGCCCCTCGGGGGTCAGAGTCACCATTTATGCAAAATCTGTTCCCCTCCCCCCAAGGATGTTTCTGACCAAATTGGGTTCAAATCCATTCATAACTTTATGACTAGTAGCGATTCAAAGGAATTACCTCTATTTCCTGTATTGGGCCCCGCCCCTTTGGCCCCTTTGGGGTCAGAGCCACCATTTATGCAAAATCTGTTCCCCTTCTGCCAAGGATGTTTCTGACCAAATTGGGTTAAATCCATTCATAACTTTATGACTAGTAGCGATTTAAAGGAATTACCTCTATTTCCCCTATTGGGCCCCGCCCCTTTGGCCCCTTTGGGGTCAGAGTCACCATTTATGCAAAATCTGTTCCCCTTCCCCGAAGGATGTTTCTGACCAAATTGGGTTCAAATCCATTCATAACTTTATGACTAGTAGCGATTTAAAGGAATTACCTCTATTTCCCCTATTGGGGCCCAGCCCCTTTGGCCCCTCGGGGGTCAGAGTCACCATTTATGCAAAATCTGTTCCCCTACCCCCAAGGATGTTTCAGACCAAATTGGGTTCAAATCCATTCATAACTTTATGACGAGTAGCGATTTAAATGAATTACCTCCATTTCCCATATTGGGCCCCGCCCCTTTGGCCCCTCGGGGGTCAGAGCCACCATTTATGCAAAATCTGTTCCCCTTCCCCGAAGGATGTTTCTGACCAAATTGGGTTCAAATCCATTCATAACTTTATGACTAGTAGCGATTTAAAGGAATTACCTCTATTTCCCCTATTGGGCCCCGCTCCTTTGGCCCCTCGAGGGTAGGTCACCATTTATGCAAAATCTGTTCCCCTTCCCCCAAGGACATTTCTGACTAAATTTGGTTCAAATCCATTCATAACTTTATGACTAGTAGCGATTCAGAGGAATTACCTCTATTTCCCCTATTGGGCCCCGCCCCTTTGGCCCCTCGGGGGTCAGAGTCACCATTTATGCAAAATCTGTTCCCCTTTCCCCAAGGATGTTTCAGACCAAATTGGGTTCAAATCCATTCATAACTTTATGACTAGTAGCGATTTAAAGGAATTACCTCTATTTCCCCTATTGGGCCCCGCCCCTTTGGCCCCTCGGGGGTCAGAGTCACCATTTATGCAAAATCTGTTCCCTTTCCCCCAAGGATGTTTCAGACCAAATTGGGTTCAAATCCATTCATAACTTTATGACTAGTAGCGATTTAAAGGAATTACCTCTATTTCCCCTATTGGGCCCCGCCCCTTTGGCCCCTCGGGGGTCAGAGTCACCATTTATGCAAAATCTGTTCCCCTTCCCCCAAGGATGTTTCAGACCAAATTGGGTTCAAATCCATTCATAACTTTATGACTAGTAGCGATTTAAAGGAATTACCTCTATTTCCCCTATTGGGCCCCGCCCCTTTGGCCCCTCGGGGGTCAGAGTCACCATTTATGCAAAATCTGTTCCCCTTCTGCCAAGGATGTTTCTGGCCAAATTTGGTCAAAATCCAGTTAGAACTTTTTGACTAGTAGCGATTTGAAGCAAATGTTGACGGACGACGGACGGACGGACGACGGACGGACGGACGGACGGACGGACGACGGACGGACGACGGACGCTGCGCTATGACATAAGCTCACCGGACCTTCGGTCCAGGTGAGCTAATAAAAAATTGAAATAACACATCCTAAAGTCCTAAAGTCCTAAAGTGACTGCTTCAATAGAATTATTCTTCTTGACCGAGCATCCCATAATTGACTCGGGTCCGTATATTTCTTATCTACTGAGGGACAATAAATACAGTAGAATGTAGTTTATCACGGAGTTTTATTAAGTACATATAATTTAAAACCAGGAACTTTTAACACAAACATACAGAGTATACCATTTCAGTATTCGGTAACTGAAAACACACTATGACAGGTTTGATATTGTTCTGAACATACAAATAACATAAGGCCACGTGCACACAGTGCTATTTTTTACTGTAAGGTACATGTACTTGTACATATATGTTGGCAGTGCTGTTTTGTAGAAAATAACTTCTCCATAATTGATGAGCATTATATGCCATTCTAGAACTGTTACATACAAAGAGTGTACTGTATATATATGACATATTGATTTAATATGAATATCGGTCTAAATTTCATACCTAATACTATAACAATATAGTCATCATAAGCCAGCTGAGTGTTGAAATTTGTTTTTATTTCATTTCTTCAGTAAGACAAAATAAGTAAAAATAATTCTTCAAAATTATTGACTTCCAACTACAAGGCTGTAAGACATCAGATGGAAACAGAAAATAACCATTAATAAAGCCTCCCTCAAAATATTCAGTTTATTGTATTTTTTTTTTTAAATTTAGTGAATTATGCATATACATCTTTATCAGTTTCTATCTAAAATACATTAATGTACACATCATCACACTTCTGTCTATAAATAGACCCAGCCATTACTACTGGGAAGTAATTCGTTTCATGTTTCATACCTGAATATCAGTCATTAGCACAAAGCTGTGAACACAAAGTTTGTACTACCTTATAATAGACATTATCTCCTTGCATCAATGACCACGTTTAAAGAACTCAAACTTTTTTTGATGTCATATAACTTCCTTGTCGGAGTACAACACAAAGAATAAAACACCCACTCAGTCATCCTAACTCAGGCGTTGGCCACCAAACAACATGTACATAATAAATGTACTTGGCTAAAGACAAATCTTTTATGCTTCCTGTTTTAACTTTCAGTCTTCATCCGAGTCATCAAGTACTCTTCGTTTAAACTGAAACAAAATCAATATCCTTTTAAGGGATGCTTTTAAAATTAACAAGGCATCTCAAGCCATAAATATAACGTCGTTATTCAACATTGACAATACACAATAAAAGACAGTAAGCAATGTCTAATCACAATGTCGCTCAGCAAAATGCTAACTTAATAAGATATAACAAGTGATAATAGTTGTTAGTAAGAGTGTGAGGAAACAGCACTATATATCTGATATCTAAAGAAACGAAGGAGAGATGTTTAAAATCTATCAATAATAATAAAGGAAACAGCATTATATATCTGATATTTGAAGAAACGAAGAAACGATGTTTAAAATCTATCAATAATAAGAGTGGGTACAGAATTGTGAAGTGTATGAAGTTTTAGGGTAATCTGATATAATTAATGAAGTTGGTAGAATGAGGACAACGAACCTCTCTTTATAGCAGCTACATTGTAGCAGAAACCTCAATTTTGACCCCATGGCCAGGAGATTGAGTTTGAAACCCAAATCTACCCAAAAAATGTTGGTGGTGAGTTTCTCCTCAGATTGAAACCCAAATCTACCCAAAAAATGTTGGTGGTGAGTAAGTCTATGAAAATGAATGAAGTTGGTACAGCAATGACATGGGAAATCTATTTATAGTAAGTGGCCACGATTTTGAACCCAGGTATGTGAAACCTGAACTCATACAAGAGATGATGGCTGTAAGTGTTAAGTTTCTAATCAGGACTATCAGGTAACTAATGAGGTCTTTTGAGCATAGACTTCAGAAACCTATTTACAATAGAGGTGACCTTTATTTTGTAAAACATGATGGTTCATGAATAAGTGTATTGAGTTTCAGGACAATTGCATCATTAATGAGGTTGGTAGAGTGAGAACATCATTTGGTTACATACGTAGGAATCTATCTCTATATACAGTCGAACCTGTGTATCAAGGACACCTAAGAGACAAGGCAAAAGTGTCCTTTATAGACACCTCTTACGATGGCCGACAGCGGCCGGCAAAAACATACTGCTGCAAACTGTGTTTTGTACCCTAATACTCTATATAATTGAGTACAAAACACGTTTTTTTTCTAAAAACATAACAGAATAGTTATATTTAACAGAATGGCACTACTGGGGAAAATTTACATAGAAGTAGCACAGAGCTTATCATGTGATTTGATTTATTTTGTTAAATGTCCTATTAACTGCCAGGGTCATTTAAGGACGTGCCAGGTTTTGGAGGTGGAGGAAAGCCGGAGTACCCGCAGAAAAACCACCGGCCCATATGAGTTTCGACCTCGCAACCCAGAGGTGGAGGGCTAGTGATAAAGTGTTGGGACAAATTTTACCACTCAGCCATCGCAGTCCCATAAAACAGAGCTTATGATGTGACAGTTTTCAGTGACCTAAAGACATGTGCATATGACAAAATATACTTTGGTTTGATTTGTTTAACGTCCTATTAACAGGCAGGGTCATTTAAGGACGTGCCAGGTTTTGAAGGTGGATGAAAGCCAGAGTACCCGGAGAAAAAACCCACCGACCTACAGTCAGTAACTGGCAACTGCCCCACGTAGGTTTCGAACTCGCAACCCAGAGGTGGAGGGCTAGTGATAAAGTGTCACGACACCTTAACCACTTGGCCACCGCGGCCCCTGACAAAATATACTATGATAATCTTTTTACATTGTAGATAAAGACAATGTAGGATTGGAGAAAAGAATGTAGGTGCACGTCCATCAGCAGGATTGATGTTTGAAATAAAAGGTTAAAATACCCAACTGGTGGTTTATCTTTAGCCTGGGTAGACCAAAGGAGGGGAGGAACTGAAGACATTACACATTGAATTGGTGGTTATTATATTTAATCTACGTAGATTCAAGGAGAGGAGAAGAAATGAAGAAATTACACATTGAATTGGTGGTTATTTTCTTTAAGCTGGAACAGTGTCAAGGATCGTTACATGTGAATGAAAAATTTCAGAGGAAAAAGGAATAACCAGAAAGATTCAGTTACAATGAATAAAACATTCAATATACCTTTACTGTGGTCTTTTTCTGTGTCTGCTCACTGACCCTCTCAAGTAATCCTTTCAGCTGATCCTCTCCAATCTGGGATACAAAAAGTTCTTGTACAATTTTTGAATATTTAAATCTTTATGTAGTGGGGAGAAGAGTCATGGTCCTGATTCTGGTTTAACAAATACTTAAATTTCAAAATAAAAGTTTTCAAATGAAGGTGAAATATATCACTTCAGTTTAAATTTGTTAAGTTTGTAATATGAATAGATTTTCACACATCATGTGTTACCTGTATAAGGTTCATAATCTTTCATGTTTGGGGATTACAGAAACCCGAAATCTTACCTTGTTTTGGATCTGACCTGATTTTGCCATCTGTATCAGCATGTTTTCAACCATTTTTGCCTTTTCAGGTTTGGCAACAGCTATTGTATTTACTGCAACATAATCATAACCTTACAGTCGACTGAAATCCTGTCTTTAATTGACTCTGTCGCAAGGATCTTAATTTCATATAAGCATTACAGGGTTATCTCCCCTATAATACCAACTTTACACTGTGATTCACAGTCAACTGAGATCATGTCTTCAGTGACTCTGACACAAGGATTTTAGTTTCATATAAGCATTACAGGGTTCTCTCCCTTATAATACCAACTTCAATGTAAATTACACTGATTACTGTAATAAGCAACAATTGATCTGTTCTGATGAAAAGCCATGCAATTGATTATGTTTATATTGCAATGTCACATTTCCTAATTTAATTGTTCTGAGATGAATACATGTACAATGTAATATGTGTACAATTTGCATCCACTGGGATGCAGGTATTGATATAGTGGGCTGACCATGCATCACCATTGAATTTTTTTTTTTTTTTAAATGTGTGCAGAATCATTCTTTTTAGAACATGGATGTGGTGCAGTGGTATAAGCTGCAAGTAAGCCATAAAATTGTCTTCCTTCATCATTTAATTTGTGTTACTACATATGCAATATACGTAATTGTGTATTAAATATTATATATCGGTATACCCATAAATCTACTTCCTGATTGTTGTTTTTTAGTTTGACTACTGATTGACACTACAGAACTGCCTTTTATTTCCTATGTTCGGTATATAGGCTTAATTCCTGTCCATTGGTCTTGATTATTTCTATCCAAGTTTCAAGCTGTTTGGTCATGACAATGCAAATGTAACAAAACCCTTTTCCTCTAAATAATATAAATTAAATCCAGTAAACCTTTTACAGAACTCACATCTGGCCCGGGCTGGCTGGTCAAGCACTTGGCTGAGGATACTGTGTTTCATATCGGCCATCTGTCTGGCCTTCTCCATCTGTTCCTCCTGGGATGGACCACCACCTCCTCCGCCGCCGCCACCCTGAAGCAAGAGCAAAACACAGAAAATGAAGCAAAACTAGTATATGATATGAGTACATGTTATTTACAATTATCAAGTTAACGAACCCACTGCCCATTTTCTCAAAAATGTTAAGTATCTAAAAAAAATTATATGTTAAAAAAAATGACAATTTTTAGTTTGGTGATATTGCTTTATGTACATCTGTAAATAGAATATTACTGAAATCCATTATCACAAGTACATGTATGCACATATTACATATAATCTATCATATATACTGCTTGTCACAAAAATGCATAAAATGTACCCATTGTACATAATATATATACATACAGGCCATAATCAACAACAATAAATGACAAAAACAGTATGTAATAGAGTCACAGGTACTGAAAAAAACCATCGAGGTGGTGCATGAGGCTAGAAATTAAATAGAATAAAATTTCCAGGACATGAAACTATTGGTATTATATGGAAATTATATTCACAACAGTCTATTGAGACTTGTTTCAATCGATCATAATTACTCTTTCTTGGAAATATAGCACTTTCAAACTAATTAAGGCCCAGGATACTGATATTAGGCATATAGCATGTAGGGTTACTAAGTTTGTTCAAATGGATGGTTTTTCATGACCCACTTTCAAGGTCACCATGGTCAAATATGTTTGAAATATTTTAGTACATTCTTTTGATATCTGACAATGATATTTTTCCTGTAGCTATATACCGCATAATATATTTCACTTTTAAGATTAGATATGTCAGATTAATATCATGTGAGAGATTCAGGCCCTTGTGGTTCTCTTGTTTCCACTACATATATACATGATACATGAATGATTGCATTGATGGATTGAGTTCAAAATTCCATTCAATCCACAACATCTTGACTGCAGATGTTTTTATGTTTCATCAACAAACTACATGTACCTGCAATACTACTCTTCAAACCCTAGGGATTTGTTGCCCAAATCTGGTGAGATATTGTCTGTGATTCCACACTAACATGACTAGATGAGACATATATTTGCTCATCTGTTACAAGTATGGATGCTAATATGTAAAATTTGGTTGAAGTGTTGTTGACTGCTTATCCATGCATCTACATTTAAATATGTTTGTCATCCAATCAATATGTTTGTCATCCAATCAAAACTAACTCATCCAATCAAAACTAACTCAGATAGTTAATTTGAAAAAAAGAGTAAATTTATAACATCATGCATAACATCTTTGCTCCTGTTTTAGTCTTTTTGTTTTGGGATAGAAGCATGCTAGCAGGAAACAGATCATTTAGGTTACCAAAAACAATATATATATGTGTCAAAGGATGAACGAAGAGTCAAGGCGATGTCTCCACCAAGCTCCCAGATTTCCTTATATTAATCTTGGAAACATCACCAACTGGTCAGTCACAACTGGGACTAACCGTGCAGATATAAGATTGATATTTCCACTGAACTTATTTCCACAAGGTTATTATATTTATTATAAGACACTAAAATATTATCCCCTCATCATAATCAAGTCAGAGCAGGGTGTTCGCATTACATATATATACAGTACATGTATATATAATCACCGTTTCTTAGCACTTCAGTAACTTCTATTTTAAATGTGTTTAGATGGAACTTTATACGTTAATGGTTAATTAGTATGAGAATACCTTGAATAATTTGAGTTTCAAATAAATACATGTATACTCTATGTACAGGGTTTAATGTTACATACTCCATGATCCAGTTGATTAAATGAACGTTTTGGTTGGGATTTTAGCAATCTGATAAACCTGACCAAAATAACAGACTTAAAAGTTCTCACTTTTGACACCTATTTATGGTCAGCTATCAAGCTACAGTATCTACTGCTCTTATGACCCCAAAGATTTGTCACCCAAATCTGGTGTGACTATATCCTGTAAGTGGAGAATACCTATACTGAGATAATTGACTGTGATCATGACTTCACACTAACTGGACTCACAAGGCCTATCTGTTATAAATGCTAAAATTGTAAAATTTGGTTGAAGTGATAATTGTCGATTGCTTGCAATATGTCTACCAATCAAAATTATACCTCTTGTAAATTTGAAAAAAAAGTAAGTATTCTCACATCATGCATGACCATCTTTGCACCTGTATTTCAGTGAGCATATATTCAACTCATAAATGATTTTGTTTTGTTTTTAGATAGAAGCCGAGAGATATATGGATCATATAACATTACCGAAATCATACAGGTCACTTGTATTAGACAAATAAATCAACTTTATCAAGCTGTCAAAGGATGAACGAAGAGTCAAGGCGATGTCTCCACCAAGCTCCCAGATTTCCTTATGTTATAATCTTGGAAACATCACCAACTGGTCAGTCACAACTGGGACTATATCCAGATATAAAATTGATATTTCCATTGCCTAATTATAAGATCTAGCTATATATATAGACTACCTAAATATAAAGATTGACATTTCAATTGTCTCAGACTGACAAAATATAAAATTGATATTTTTTAATAGGACAGGACAAATACAATAACGTTAACCAGCAGGCTGGTACTTATATAAGCCCGGGACCTCCAAGCTCTAAACAGATGCCCAATCAATTAATAATCATCTACTCGTCTGAATGAGTGAAAATGCCACGGTGCCGGATATGTTCATCCTTATATATAATTACTATATATGTACGTATATACTCATACCTGTGCAAAGTAAATTTTTCTCTCAAAGATAATAGGACACATTCGTATAATCCAAACATCTTGCTTAACAAATCATTAATTTGATACCATATAATGTTAAGTTATAACAAAAAAAAACAAAAATAAATATTTCTCTTTTTGAAACCTGAGAGATATGGATCATTTAACTTTACTGAAGACATACAGGTCACTTGTATTGGACAAATAAATCCACTGTCAAAGGATGAACGAAGAGTCAAGGCGATGTCTCCACCAAGCTCCCAGATTTCCTTATATTAATCTTGGAAATATCACAACTGGTCAGTCAAAACTGGGACTATATCCAGATATAAAATTGATATTTCCATTGCCTAATTATAAGCTCTACTGTAGCTATATATATATAGATTATATTACCCAGATTAAAAGATTGACATTTGACATTTCAATTGTTTCAGACTAACAAGATATAAATTTGATATTTTCTAATAGGACAGGAAAAATGCACATGTACATGAGTAATGTTACTTTTTGTACCTTTAATTGGTTTCACTGATTAGAAACTTTTAATATCCAATGAATGCTACACATGGATGAAAGTGTGAGAACCTTAAAGTATTGAAATACCTAGCCTATAGTCTAGACCTGTTTTTGCAGAAAAAATATTTTAATATATATGGAAGAAGATATTTACAAAATACTGAATTCAGCATTAATACTGAAAACTTTCATCCATGATGCTTCATATCCATTTATCATGTGATAATGATAAGAAAATGGACCAAAAACAGTCTAGCTAGCAGATGATGCATCAAATGTGTCGAATTCAAAGTGAACCGAAGCTCACCCAACACATCCAATTTTTCAAGTGTTACACCTTGTTGATATTGTAGGGGATACTATTCTTTTGATAAATACAATTACCAGATGCAGACGTCTTGGCCAACAAAGGGATCATATCTCTTAAAATTAATTCAGTGTCAAAGGATGAACGAAAAGTCAAGGCAATGTCTCCACCAAGCTCCCAGATTTCCTTATATTAATCTTGGAAACATCATCAACTGATCAGTCACAACTGGGACTAAACAGATTCATGGAGATTGATATTTCCACAGTTAAACTGGTTAATAATATCTGAGGCTAAAAATTATTAAATGGCCTTAATATAAAGGATGATATCTTACTCCAAGAGAGGAGAAATAATACATAAATATTGGAACCACATACAGGGGCTAGCATCATATGGCATCATGGTTTGATTCAGAAGTTAAATAACTATTTCTCAGAAATTAGAAGGGTAAACTAAAGACATGTTATTGTCGTATCTCAGTTTGGGGAGCCAAAACAAACTAACTTCTACCACAGGTACTACATATTTATAAGGCCAAGGTACGATATTCTTTTTACAAATTAAGCATGCGATTGTAATACAATAATTTACTCGTCTATAATGTAATATTTTGATTAAAATATCATAATCGTGTCCACAAGTACAAACAGGATGATCTATTCTACTGGATCACGAGCAGGACTGCAGGATGCTCTATTCTACTGGATCACGATGATCTATGACGTAAAGATAACAAGAAAACATTTCCCGTGCTCTTACGCATTTTTTCTTCGTCTTTTTTATGCCATATAATCGTTGCTAGCCCCTGCGACGGAACCCTTGGATCCCAAATATAGGACAGGTATGATTCGCACGCACGTGTGTCGATCGTGAGTTACAGTATTATTCGAGCAAATATTCAGACGCCGAGTAATATTTAGGAAATAAATGACATACTAACGAACAAGAAATATTAACACATGTAAAATAACACATACCCCATACTGGGCCTGCATCTCTGCCATCCGACGGGCACGAATACTTTCCAAATCGTCGTCTTCCATTTCTGTTTTTGGTATTTTGTGAGAAGTTCCGGTGAGAGTAATTTATGAACCAAATCACCTGTCATCTCCGGATGCTACTGCGATGAACATGGGCTATCTATTCAATATTTAAAAAGATCATTACCAAAATGAATATTGTCATTTAGTTTGGAATATAAAGGTGATTTGTATTTTTAGCACACAGGCGATATTCTTTTTATAGCTTTTCCGGAGCAGTTCCGGACTTATCGTAATATTAGATTGCACAACAAAATGACAACAAACATGGCGAGCGGCGAAGCACATGGAGGTGGAAACGTTTTGGAAAATTTCAAAGATAACCTCGACATTGTCATCACACAAATTAAGGGTACGAACGCTAACATTAACATTCGAGTATTATTTTTAAGATCGTGTTTAGACAACCACAGAAGTGTAGATATAACCTGATCACTTATTGACTACACACTGGTAAGATACAATGTAACTTGTAAGATACGTATATGAGGTCTTTTTCCACCTGATAACATTGGTGGATGTTACATGACACCCTGTCAAAAGATTCCTGTCGTGTAAACCTCTAATATTATTGGATACTTGTAAGATAACTTAGTGAACTACATACAGGTGTAAGATAACTTAGTGAACTACAAACATATGTAAGATAACCTAGTGAACTACACACAGGTGTAAGATAACTTAGTGAACTACACACAGGTGTAATATAACTTAGTGAACTACACACAGGTGTAAGATAACCTAGTGAACTACACACAGGTGTAAGATAACTTAGTGAACTACACACAGGTGTAAGATAACTTAGTTGGTAGTGATTTAAAGCCTTCTTTATTTACTAGATGGTGAAACTGAACGAGAAACTGATGATGATTTTGAAGCAAAGCAGAGTGAATACTGGACCAAAGTGGGTAAGGTATATTATTATATTGGTCACAGTTGTACCATGATCATGAGCTCAGATCTAATGATTATTGGGTTTTTAGTCGCTTTTTTGTATTGAATTTGACAGTTATATTTCTTTTTCTTAATAATCATTTAACATTTGATCAGGAATGAAGTCAGTTTAGGTTGTTGCATCCAGTGATTAATAAGTTTATATTGAAGTATGTAATTTAAGGCATGAGAGTCCGAGGTTAGTACATTGTATAATACTGTGTTGATGTGCAGGTCTTTTTCTCACTTGTTTGGGATGGGGCCTTTTCGTCTCATTTTGGGAAGAAAATTAGTGAATTGGGAAAGATTTTTCAGGTGTAAACTGCAAATTTTGGAAATTTGGCTTAAATATGAAATAATTTTAATTGGGAATGGGGCCCATTAACGGCCCCCAAAAGTCCTCAGAAAAAGCCCTGATGTGTGTTGCTAATCTACCTGAATAAACATTTCTATGTTAGAATTGAGGTGTATCCGGAAACTGGACATTCATACATATCATTGATATAAAGAGCTAGGATTTAACTCTTCTGTCCATAATTGGTTTTTATTCTGTCAGTCATTAGAGCTTTTTATATTTTTGTCATTATAAAAAAAAGAGAGAGAAATTGTCCCATATACATGTATGCTCAAGATAACTTCTGTACAATGTATAAAAAACCCAACAACAACAAGGGAGATAACTCTGGGTAAAGGTATGTCATGTATATATAAATTAAATGTTACAATTTCAGGATCAGTGTTCAAGTCCCTGTCCCATGAAGCCACCAAATTATCATTAGCATTTTCATCTCCTCCACTCCCAGACCAAAAGGTAGGTACAATACTTAACTGGTGTATAGATTTGATGGTAAGTATACATCGGGTTTTAATTTTTTGTTTGAGCATGAAATTATCAACAAAATATAATTTTCAGCCTCTCTCGGGACTACTGCATCCTTCTAGTACACTACTGTACTGCTGTCCCTCCTTTAAGACTTGAAAGCCATTTAGGTCTTGTTTTAGGTAATGTGTCTCCGGTACAAACTCAACAAGCATAAAAGTAAAGTAATGCCCTAGCTCCTGTACAAATGTTAGACCATACAATGCACAAACAATTACCAGATTTAGTTCAGCTTAAATTAGAATTTTGTAACTTAATATCTATGTGTTTAAACATTATGCACTGAAAGTTTCTTCCAAACAATAATGAGTGTATCGTAAATTTATATATAGATGTATGTAAATCTGAAATCATTAGTAGTATACAGAATCATATATATTGATGCTTTGTTATAAATATGATGTACTTGAACAAACAGACTTGTAAGTCACTGGTGGAAATGTGTGAGAGAGCAACATTGGGCCTAGTCTCCCTGTTCTACAGCCTTCCCAAATCTCAGGGTGAGTAGAATTGTTGTATCTCTCTTCTGTACAGCCTCCTCCGGATCCCCACTCTCAATTTTTAGGGCCAGTATAAGGGTTGTATCTCTCTTCTCTACAACCCTCCCCCCAAATCTCAGGGTTAGTATCAGTATTACATCTCTACAGCCTCCCATCCCAAATCTCATGGTAAATATATATAAGTGCTGTTTCTCCCTTCTCTACAGCCTCCCCAAATCAGATTCTCTGGGTGAATATAGGTGTTGTTTCTCCCTTCTCTATATACCCCCCACCCCCAAATGTCAGGGTGAATATACATGTTGTTTCTCCCTTCCAATTAGCCTCCTCCCCCAAATGTCAGAGTGAGTATAGGTGTTATTTCTCCCTGTTCCCTAATTACCTCCCCCAAATCTCTGATTACATATTAGCTATAGTGTTGTATAGATTTCCCAGTTCCGCAGCCTTCCCAAATCTCAGGGAAAGTATTTGTGCTATGTTTCCCTGTTCTACAGTGTCTCCAGGTTTGTACCTGATGTTTATATATATTCCTGTACATGTTTGTATCTGATGTGTATATATATTCCTGTACAGGTTTGTACCTGATGTTTATATATATTCCTGTACAGGTTTGTACCTGATGTTTATATATATTCCTGTACAGGTTTGTATCTGATGTGTATATATATTCCTGTACAGGTTTGTACCTGATGTTTATATATATTCCTGTACAGGTTTGTACCTGATGTTTATATATATTCCTGTACAGGTTTGTATCTGATGTGTATATATATTCATGTACAGGTTTGTACCTGATGTTTATATATATTCCTGTACAGGTTTGTACCTGATGTTTATATATATTCCTGTACAGGTTTGTACCTGATGTTTATATATATTCCTGTACAGGTATGTACCTGATGTTTATATATATTCCTGTACAGGTTTGTACCTGATGTTTATATATATTCCTGTACAGGTATGTACCTGATGTTTATATATATTCCTGTACAGGTTTGTACCTGATGTTTATATATATTCCTGTACAGGTTTTTACCTGATGTTTATATATATTCCTGTACAGGGTTGTGTCTGATGTTTATATATATTCCTGTACAGGTTTGTACCTGATGTTTATATATATTCCTGTACAGGTTTGTACCTGATGTTTATATATATTCCTGTACAGGTTTGTGTCTGATGTTTATATATATTCCTGTACAGGTTTGTACCTGATATTTATATATATTCCTGTACAGGTTTGTACCTGATATTTATATATATTCCTGTACAGGTTTGTACCTGATGTTAATATATATTCCTGTACAGGTTTGTACCTGATGTTTATATATATTCCTGTACAGGTTTGTGTCTGATGTTTATATATATTCCTGTACAGGTTTGTATCTGATGTTTATATATATTCCTGTACAGGTTTGTACCTGATGTTTATATATATTCCTGTACAGGTTTGTACCTGATGTTTATATATATTCCTGTACAGGTTTGTACCTGATGTTTATATATATTCCTGTACAGGTTTGTACCTGATGTTTATATATATTCCTGTACAGGTTTGTACCTGATGTTTATATATATTCCTGTACAGGTTTGTACCTGATGTTTATATATATTCCTGTACAGGTTTGTACCTGATGTTTATATATATTCCTGTACAGGTTTGTACCTGATGTTTATATATATTCCTGTACAGGTTTGTACCTGATGTTTATATATATTCCTGTACAGGTTTGTGTCTGATGTTTATATATATTCCTGTACAGGTTTGTACCTGATGTTTATATATATTCCTGTACAGGTTTGTATCTGATGTTTATATATATTCCTGTACAGGTTTGTGTCTGATGTTTATATATATTCCTGTACAGGTTTGTATCTGATGTTTATATATATTCCTGTACAGGTTTGTACCTGATGTTTATATATATTCCTGTACAGGTTTGTGTCTGATGTTTATATATATTCCTGTACAGGTTTGTACCTGATGTTTATATATATTCCTGTACAGGTTTGTACCTGATGTTTATATATATTCCTGTACAGGTTTGTGTCTGATGTTTATATATATTCCTGTACAGGTTTGTACCTGATGTTTATATATATTCCTGTACAGGTTTGTACCTGATGTTTATATATATTCCTGTACAGGTTTGTGTCTGATGTTTATATATATTCCTGTACAGGTTTGTACCTGATGTTTATATATATTCCTGTACAGGTTTGTGTCTGATGTTTATATATATTCCTGTACAAGATTGTATCTGATGTTTATATATATTCCTGTACAGGTTTGTACCTGATGTTTATATATATTCCTGTACAGGTTTGTACCTGATATTTATATATATTCCTGTACAGGTTTGTACCTGATGTTTATATATATTCCTGTACAGGTTTGTACCTGATGTTTATATATATTCCTGTACAGGTTTGTGTCTCATGTTTATATATATTCCTGTACAGGTTTGTATCTGATGTTTATATATATTCCTGTACAGGTTTGTACCTGATGTTTATGTGTATTCCTGTACAGGTTTGTACCTGATGTTTATATATATTCCTGTACAGGTTTGTGTCTCATGTTTATATATATTCCTGTACAGGTTTGTATCTGATGTTTATATATATTCCTGTACAGGTTTGTATCTGATGTTTATGTGTATTCCTGTACAGGTTTGTACCTGATGTTTATATATATTCCTGTACAGGTTTGTACCTGATGTTTATATATATTCCTGTACAGGTTTGTACCTGATGTTTATATATATTCCTGTACAGGTTTGTGTCTGATGTTTATATATATTCCTGTACAGGTTTGTATCTGATGTTTATATATATTCCTGTACAGGTTTGTGTCTGATGTTTATATATATTCCTGTACAGGTTTGTACCTGATGTTTATATATATTCCTGTACAGGTTTGTACCTGATGTTTATATATATTCCTGTACTGGGTTGTGTCTCATGTTTATATATATTCCTGTACAGGTTTGTACCTGATGTTTATATATATTCCTGTACAGGTTTGTACCTGATCATGATGTTTATATAAATTCCTGTACAGGTTTGTACCTGATGTTTATATATATTCCTGTACAGGGTTGTGTCTGATGTTTATATATATTCCTGTACAGGTTTGTACCTGATGTTTATATATATTCCTGTACAGGTTTGTATCTGATGTTTATATATATTCCTGTACAGGTTTGTGTCTGATGTTTATATATATTCCTGTACAGGTTTGTGTCTGATGTTTATATGTATTCCTGTACAGGTTTTTACCTGATGTTTATATATAATCCTGTACAGGTTTGTGTCTGATGTTTATATATATTCCTGTACAGGTTTGTGTCTGATGTTTATATATATTCCTGTACAGGTTTGTGTCTGATGTTTATATATATTACTGTACAGGTTTGTACCTGATGTTTATATATATTCCTGTACAGGTTTGTATCTGATGTTTATATATATTCCTGTACAGGTTTGTGTCTGATATTTATATATATTCCTGTACAGGTTTGTGTCTGATGTTTATATATATTCCTGTACAGGTTTGTGTCTGATGTTTATATATATTCCTGTACAGGTTTGTGTCTGATGTTTATATATATTCCTGTACAGGTTTGTACCTGATGTTTATATATATTCCTGTACAGGTTTGTATCTGATGTTTATATATATTCCTGTACAGGTTTGTGTCTGATATTTATATATATTCCTGTACAGGTTTGTGTCTGATGTTTATATATATTCCTGTACAGGTTTGTACCTGATGTTTATATATATTCCTGTACAGGTTTGTACCTGATGTTTATATATATTCCTGTACAGGTTTGTGTCTGATGTTTATATATATTCCTGTACAGGTTTGTGTCTGATGTTTATATATATTCCTGTACAGGTTTGTACCTGATGTTTATATATATTCCTGTACAGGTTTGTGTCTGATGTTTATATATATTCCTGTACAGGGTTGTGTCTGATGTTTATATATATTCCTGTACAGGTTTGTACCTGATGTTTATATATATTCCTGTACAGGTTTGTGTCTGATGTTTATATATATTCCTGTACAGGTTTGTACCTGATGTTTATATATATTCCTGTACAGGTTTGTACCTGATGTTTATATATATTCCTGTACAGGTTTGTACCTGATGTTTATATATATTCCTGTACAGGTTTTTGTCTGATGTTTATATATATTCCTGTACAGGTTTGTGTCTGATGTTTATATATATTCCTGTACAGGTTTGTATCTGATGTTTATATATATTCCTGTACAGGTTTGTACCTGATGTTTATATATATTTCTGTACAGGTTTGTGTCTGATGTTTATATATATTCCTGTACAGGTTTGTACCTGATGTTTATATATATTCCTGTACAGGTTTGTACCTGATGTTTATATATATTCCTGTACAGGTTTGTACCTGATGTTTATATATATTCCTGTACAGGTTTGTACCTGATATTTATATATATTCCTGTACAGGTTTGTACCTGATGTTTATATATATTCCTGTACAGGTTTGTGTCTGATGTTTATATATATTCCTGTACAGGTTTGTACCTGATATTTATATATATTCCTGTACAGGTTTGTACCTGATGTTTATGTATATTCCTGTACAGGTTTGTACCTGATGTTTATATATATTCCTGTACAGGTTTGTACCTGATGTTTATATATATTCCTGTACAGGTTTGTACCTGATGTTTATATATATTCCTGTACAGGTTTGTACCTGATGTTTATATATATTCCTGTACTGGGTTGTGTCTGATGTTTATATATATTCCTGTACAGGTTTGTACCTGATGTTTATATATATTCCTGTACAGGTTTGTGTCTGATGTTTATATATATTCCTGTACAGGTTTGTACCTGATGTTTATATATATTCCTGTACAGGTTTGTGTCTGATGTTTATATATATTCCTGTACAGGTTTGTGTCTGATGTTTATATATATTCCTGTACAGGTTTGTACCTGATGTTTATATATAATGTTTATATATATTCCTGTACAGGTTTGTACCTGATGTTTATATATATTCCTGTACAGGTTTGTACCTGATGTTTATATATAATGTTTATATATATTCCTGTACAGGTTTGTACCTGATGTTTATATATATTCCTGTACAGGTTTGTACCTGATGTTTATATATATTCCTGTACAGGTTTGTACCTGATGTTGATATATATTCCTGTACAGGTTTGTGTCTGATGTTTATATATATTGTTTATATATATTCCTGTACAGGTTTGTGTCTGATGTTTATATATATTCCTGTACAGGTTTGTACCTGATGTTTATATATATTCCTGTACAGGTTTGTGTCTGATGTTTATATATATTCCTGTACAGGTTTGTGTCTGATGTTTATATATATTCCTGTACAGGTTTGTACCTGATGTTTATATATATTCCTGTACAGGTTTGTACCTGATGTTTATATATATTCCTGTACAGGTTTGTGTCTGATGTTTATATATATTAATCCTGTACAGGTTTGTGTCTGATGTTTATATATAATGTTTATATATATTCCTGTACAGGTTTGTACCTGATGTTTATATATATTCCTGTACAGGTTTGTGTCTGATGTTTATATATATTCCTGTACAGGTTTGTACCTGATATTTATATATATTCCTGTACAGGTTTGTACCTGATGTTTATATATATTCCTGTACAGGTTTGTGTCTGATGTTTATATATATTCCTGTACAGGTTTGTACCTGATGTTTATATATATTCCTGTACAGGTCAGGTTTGTGTCTGATGTTTATATATATTCCTGTACAGGTTTGTACCTGATGTTTATATATATTCCTGTACAGGTTTGTACCTGATGTTTATATATATTCCTGTACAGGTTTGTGTCTGATGTTTATATATATTCCTGTACAGGTTTGTACCTGATGTTTATATATATTCCTGTACAGGTTTGTACCTGATGTTTATATATATTCCTGTACAGGTTTGTGTCTCATGTTTATATATATTCCTGTACAGGTTTGTGTCTGATGTTTATATATATTCCTGTACAGGGTTGTACCTGATGTTTATATATTCCTGTACAGGTTTGTACCTGATGTTTATATATATTCCTGTACAGGTTTGTGTCTGATGTTTATATATATTCCTGTACAGGTTTGTATCTGATGTTTATATATATTCCTGTACAGGTTTGTGTCTGATGTTTATATATATTCCTGTACAGGTTTGTACCTGATGTTTATATATATTCCTGTACAGGTTTGTACCTGATGTTTATATATATTCCTGTACAGGTTTGTGTCTGATGTTTATATATATTCCTGTACAGGTTTGTACCTGATGTTTATATATATTCCTGTACAGTGTTGTGTCTGATGTTTATATATATTCCTGTACAGGTTTGTACCTGATGTTTATATATATTCCTGTACAGGTTTGTGTCTGATGTTTATATATATTCCTGTACAGGGTTGTGTCTGATGTTTATATATATTCCTGTACAGGTTTGTGTCTGATGTTTATATATATTCCTGTACAGGTTTGTACCTGATGTTTATATATATTCCTGTACAGGTTTGTACCTGATGTTTATATATATTCCTGTACAGGTTTGTGTCTGATGTTTATATATATTCCTGTACAGGTTTGTACCTGATGTTTATATATATTCCTGTACAGGGTTGTGTCTGATGTTTATATATATTCCTGTACAGGTTTGTGTCTGATGTTTATATATATTCCTGTACAGGTTTGTGTCTGATGTTTATATATATTCCTGTACAGGTTTGTATCTGATGTTTATGTGTATTCCTGTACAGGTTTGTACCTGATGTTTATATATATTCCTGTACAGGTTTGTGTCTGATGTTTATATATATTCCTGTACAGGTTTGTACCTGATGTTTATATATATTCCTGTACAGGTTTGTACCTGATGTTTATATATATTCCTGTACAGGTTTGTACCTGATGTTTATATATATTCCTGTACAGGTTTGTGTCTCATGTTTATATATATTCCTGTACAGGTTTGTGTCTGATGTTTATATATATTCCTGTACAGGGTTGTACCTGATGTTTATATATATTCCTGTACAGGTTTGTACCTGATGTTTATATATATTCCTGTACAGGTTTGTGTCTGATGTTTATATATATTCCTGTACAGGTTTGTATCTGATGTTTATATATATTCCTGTACAGGTTTGTGTCTGATGTTTATATATATTCCTGTACAGGTTTGTACCTGATGTTTATATATATTCCTGTACAGGTTTGTACCTGATGTTTATATATATTCCTGTACAGGTTTGTGTCTGATGTTTATATATATTCCTGTACAGGTTTGTACCTGATGTTTATATATATTCCTGTACAGTGTTGTGTCTGATGTTTATATATATTCCTGTACAGGTTTGTACCTGATGTTTATATATATTCCTGTACAGGTTTGTGTCTGATGTTTATATATATTCCTGTACAGGGTTGTGTCTGATGTTTATATATATTCCTGTACAGGTTTGTGTCTGATGTTTATATATATTCCTGTACAGGTTTGTACCTGATGTTTATATATATTCCTGTACAGGTTTGTACCTGATGTTTATATATATTCCTGTACAGGTTTGTGTCTGATGTTTATATATATTCCTGTACAGGTTTGTACCTGATGTTTATATATATTCCTGTACAGGGTTGTGTCTGATGTTTATATATATTCCTGTACAGGTTTGTGTCTGATGTTTATATATATTCCTGTACAGGTTTGTGTCTGATGTTTATATATATTCCTGTACAGGTTTGTATCTGATGTTTATGTGTATTCCTGTACAGGTTTGTACCTGATGTTTATATATATTCCTGTACAGGTTTGTGTCTGATGTTTATATATATTCCTGTACAGGTTTGTACCTGATGTTTATATATATTCCTGTACAGGTTTGTACCTGATGTTTATATATATTCCTGTACAGGTTTGTGTCTGATGTTTATATATATTCCTGTACAGGTTTGTGTCCTGATGTTTATATATATTCCTGTACAGGTTTGTACCTGATGTTTATATATATTCCTGTACAGGTTTGTACCTGATGTTTATATATATTCCTGTACAGGTTTGTGTCTGATGTTTATATATATTCCTGTACAGGTTTGTACCTGATATTTATATATATTCCTGTACAGGTTTGTACCTGATGTTTATATATATTCCTGTACAGGTTTGTGTCTGATGTTTATATATATTCCTGTACAGGTTTGTACCTGATGTTTATATATATTCCTGTACAGGTTTGTGTCTGATGTTTATATATATTCCTGTACAGGTTTGTGTCTGATGTTTATATATATTCCTGTACAGGTTTGTACCTGATGTTTATATATATTCCTGTACAGGTTTGTACCTGATGTTTATATATATTCCTGTACAGGTTTGTGTCTGATGTTTATATATATTCCTGTACAGGTTTGTACCTGATGTTTATATATATTCCTGTACAGGTTTGTACCTGATGTTTATATATATTCCTGTACAGGTTTGTGTCTGATGTTTATATATATTCCTGTACAGGTTTGTACCTGATGTTTATATATATTCCTGTACAGGTTTGTACCTGATGTTTATATATATTCCTGTACAGGTTTGTACCTGATGTTTATATATATTCCTGTACAGGTTTGTACCTGATGTTTATATATATTCCTGTACAGGTTTGTACCTGATGTTTATATATATTCCTGTACAGGTTTGTACCTGATGTTTATATATATTCCTGTACAGGTTGTGTACCTGATGTTTATATATATTCCTGTACAGGTTTGTACCTGATGTTTATATATATTCCTGTACAGGTTTGTATCTGATGTTTATATATATTCCTGTACAGGTTTGTACCTGATGTTTATATATATTCCTGTACAGGGTTGTGTCTGATGTTTATATATATTACTGTACAGGTTTGTACCTGATGTTTATATATATTCCTGTACAGGTTTGTACCTGATGTTTATATATATTCCTGTACAGGTTTGTGTCTGATGTTTATATATATTCCTGTACAGGTTTGTGTCTGATGTTTATATATATTCCTGTACAGGTTTGTATCTGATGTTTATATATATTCCTGTACAGGTTTGTACCTGATGTTTATATATATTCCTGTACAGGTTTGTGTCTGATGTTTATATATATTCCTGTACAGGTTTGTACCTGATGTTTATATATATTCCTGTACAGGTTTGTGTCTGATGTTTATATATATTCCTGTACAGGTTTGTGTCTGATGTTTATATATATTCCTGTACAGGTTTGTACCTGATGTTTATATATATTCCTGTACAGGTTTGTGTCTGATGTTTATATATATTCCTGTACAGGTTGTGTCTGATGTTTATATATATTCCTGTACAGGTTTGTGTCTGATGTTTATATATATTCCTGTACAGGTTTGTGTCTGATGTTTATATATATTCCTGTACAGGTTTGTACCTGATATTTATATATATTCCTGTACAGGTTTGTACCTGATGTTTATATATATTCCTGTACAGGTTTGTGTCTGATGTTTATATATATTCCTGTACAGGTTTGTACCTGATGTTTATATATATTCCTGTACAGGTTTGTGTCTGATGTTTATATATATTCCTGTACAGGTTTGTGTCTGATGTTTATATATATTCCTGTACAGGTTTGTACCTGATGTTTATATATATTCCTGTACAGGTTTGTGTCTGATGTTTATATATATTCCTGTACAGGGTTGTGTCTGATGTTTATATATATTCCTGTACAGGTTTGTGTCTGATGTTTATATATATTCCTGTACAGGTTTGTACCTGATGTTTATATATATTCCTGTACAGGTTTGTACCTGATGTTTATATATATTCCTGTACAGGTTTGTGTCTGATGTTTATATATATTCCTGTACAGGTTTGTACCTGATATTTATATATATTCCTGTACAGGTTTGTACCTGATGTTTATATATATTCCTGTACAGGTTTGTGTCTGATGTTTATATATATTCCTGTACAGGTTTGTACCTGATGTTTATATATATTCCTGTACAGGTTTGTGTCTGATGTTTATATATATTCCTGTACAGGTTGTGTCTGATGTTTATATATATTCCTGTACAGGTTTGTACCTGATGTTTATATATATTCCTGTACAGGTTTGTACCTGATGTTTATATATATTCCTGTACAGGTTTGTGTCTGATGTTTATATATATTCCTGTACAGGTTTGTACCTGATATTTATATATATTCCTGTACAGGTTTGTACCTGATGTTTATATATATTCCTGTACAGGTTTGTGTCTGATGTTTATATATATTCCTGTACAGGTTTGTACCTGATGTTTATATATATTCCTGTACAGGTTTGTACCTGATGTTTATATATATTCCTGTACAGGTTTGTACCTGATGTTTATATATATTCCTGTACAGGTTTGTACCTGATGTTTATATATATTCCTGTACAGGTTTGTACCTGATGTTTATATATATTCCTGTACAGGTTTGTGTCTGATGTTTATATATATCCCTGTACAGGTTTGTACCTGATGTTTATATATATTCCTGTACAGGTTTGTATCTGATGTTTATATATATTCCTGTACAGGTTTGTATCTGATGTTTATATATATTCCTGTACAGGTTTGTACCTGATGTTTATATATATTCCTGTACAGGTTGTGTCTGATGTTTATATATATTACTGTACAGGTTTGTACCTGATGTTTATATATATTCCTGTACAGGTTTGTACCTGATGTTTATATATATTCCTGTACAGGTTTGTGTCTGATGTTTATATATATTCCTGTACAGGTTTGTGTCTGATGTTTATATATATTCCTGTACAGGTTTGTATCTGATGTTTATATATATTCCTGTACAGGTTTGTACCTGATGTTTATATATATTCCTGTACAGGTTTGTGTCTGATGTTTATATATATTCCTGTACAGGTTTGTACCTGATGTTTATATATATTCCTGTACAGGTTTGTGTCTGATGTTTATATATATTCCTGTACAGGTTTGTGTCTGATGTTTATATATATTCCTGTACAGGTTTGTACCTGATGTTTATATATATTCCTGTACAGGTTTGTGTCTGATGTTTATATATATTCCTGTACAGGGTTGTGTCTGATGTTTATATATATTCCTGTACAGGTTTGTGTCTGATGTTTATATATATTCCTGTACAGGTTTGTGTCTGATGTTTATATATATTCCTGTACAGGTTTGTACCTGATATTTATATATATTCCTGTACAGGTTTGTACCTGATGTTTATATATATTCCTGTACAGGTTTGTGTCTGATGTTTATATATATTCCTGTACAGGTTTGTACCTGATGTTTATATATATTCCTGTACAGGTTTGTGTCTGATGTTTATATATATTCCTGTACAGGTTTGTGTCTGATGTTTATATATATTCCTGTACAGGTTTGTACCTGATGTTTATATATATTCCTGTACAGGTTTGTACCTGATGTTTATATATATTCCTGTACAGGTTTGTGTCTGATGTTTATATATATTCCTGTACAGGTTTGTGTCTGATGTTTATATATATTCCTGTACAGGTTTGTACCTGATGTTTATATATATTCCTGTACAGGTTTGTACCTGATGTTTATATATATTCCTGTACAGGTTTGTGTCTGATGTTTATATATATTCCTGTACAGGTTTGTACCTGATATTTATATATATTCCTGTACAGGTTTGTACCTGATGTTTATATATATTCCTGTACAGGTTTGTGTCTGATGTTTATATATATTCCTGTACAGGTTTGTACCTGATGTTTATATATATTCCTGTACAGGTTTGTACCTGATGTTTATATATATTCCTGTACAGGTTTGTACCTGATGTTTATATATATTCCTGTACAGGTTTGTACCTGATGTTTATATATATTCCTGTACAGGTTTGTACCTGATGTTTATATATATTCCTGTACAGGTTTGTACCTGATGTTTATATATATTCCTGTACAGGTTTGTACCTGATGTTTATATATATTCCTGTACAGGTTTGTATCTGATGTTTATATATATTCCTGTACAGGTTTGTATCTGATGTTTATATATATTCCTGTACAGGTTTGTACCTGATGTTTATATATATTCCTGTACAGGTTTGTGTCTGATGTTTATATATATTCCTGTACAGGTTTGTACCTGATGTTTATATATATTCCTGTACAAGTTTGTACCCAATGTTTATATATATTCCTGTACAGTTTTGTGTCTGATGTTTATATATATTCCTGTACAGGTTTGTGTCTGATGTTTATATATATTCCTGTACAGGTTTGTATCTGATGTTTATATATATTCCTGTACAGGTTTGTACCTGATGTTTATATATATTCCTGTACAGGTTTGTATCTGATGTTTATATATATTCCTGTACAGGTTTGTACCTGATGTTTATATATATTCCTGTACAGGTTTGTGTCTGATGTTTATATATATTCCTGTACAGGTTTGTGTCTGATGTTTATATATATTCCTGTACAGGTTTGTACCTGATGTTTATATATATTCCTGTACAGGTTGTGTCTGATGTTTATATATATTCCTGTACAGGTTTGTGTCTGATGTTTATATATATTCCTGTACAGGTTTGTGTCTGATGTTTATATATATTCCTGTACAGGTTTGTACCTGATGTTTATATATATTCCTGTACAGGTTTGTACCTGATGTTTATATATATTCCTGTACAGGTTTGTACCTGATGTTTATATATATTCCTGTACAGGTTTGTGTCTGATGTTTATATATATTCCTGTACAGGTTTGTACCTGATGTTTATATATATTCCTGTACAGGTTGTGTCTGATGTTTATATATATTCCTGTACAGGTTTGTACCTGATGTTTATATATATTCCTGTACAGGTTTGTGTCTGATGTTTATATATATTCCTGTACAGGTTTGTATCTGATGTTTATATATATTCCTGTACAGGTTTGTATCTGATGTTTATATATATTCCTGTACAGGTTTGTACCTGATGTTTATATATATTCCTGTACAGGTTTGTACCTGATGTTTATATATATTCCTGTACAGGTTTGTATCTGATGTTTATATATATTCCTGTACAGGTTTGTACCTGATGTTTATATATATTCCTGTACAGGTTTGTATCTGATGTTTATATATATTCCTGTACAGGTTTGTGTCTGATGTTTATATATATTCCTGTACAGGTTTGTATCTGATGTTTATATATATTCCTGTACAGGTTTGTATCTGATGTTTATATATATTCCTGTACAGGTTTGTACCTGATGTTTATATATATTCCTGTACAGGTTGTGTCTGATGTTTATATATATTCCTGTACAGGTTTGTACCTGATGTTTATATATATTCCTGTACAGGTTTGTACCTGATGTTTATATATATTCCTGTACAGGTTTGTACCTGATGTTTATATATATTCCTGTACAGGTTTGTGTCTGATGTTTATATATATTCCTGTACAGGTTTGTGTCTGATGTTTATATATATTCCTGTACAGGTTTGTACCTGATGTTTATATATATTCCTGTACAGGTTTGTACCTGATGTTTATATATATTCCTGTACAGGTTTGTGTCTGATGTTTATATATATTCCTGTACAGGTTTGTATCTGATGTTTATATATATTCCTGTACAGGTTTGTACCTGATGTTTATATATATTCCTGTACAGGTTTGTACCTGATGTTTATATATATTCCTGTACAGGTTTGTACCTGATGTTTATATATATTCCTGTACAGGTTGTGTACCTGATGTTTATATATATTCCTGTACAGGTTTGTACCTGATGTTTATATATATTCCTGTACAGGTTTGTGTCTGATGTTTATATATATTCCTGTACAGGTTTGTACCTGATGTTTATATATATTCCTGTACAGGTTTGTGTCTGATGTTTATATATATTCCTGTACAGGGTTGTATCTGATGTTTATATATATTCCTGTACAGGTTTGTGTCTGATGTTTATATATATTCCTGTACAGGTTTGTACCTGATGTTTATATATATTCCTGTACAGGTTTGTACCTGATGTTTATATATATTCCTGTACAGGTTTGTGTCTGATGTTTATATATATTCCTGTACAGGTTTGTACCTGATGTTTATATATATTCCTGTACAGGGTTTGTACCTGATGTTTATATATATTCCTGTACAGGTTTGTACCTGATGTTTATATATATTCCTGTACAGGTTTGTGTCTGATGTTTATATATATTCCTGTACAGGTTGCCGCTGTACCTGATGTTTATATATATTCCTGTACAGGTTTGTACCTGATGTTTATATATATTCCTGTACAGGTTTGTACCTGATGTTGATATATATTCCTGTACAGGTTTGTTACTGATGTTTATATATATTCCTGTACAGGTTTGTACCTGATGTTTATATATATTCCTGTACAGGTTTGTACCTGATGTTTATATATATTCCTGTACAGGTTTGTGTACTGATGTTTATATATATTCCTGTACAGGTTTGTACCTGATGTTTATATATATTCCTGTACAGGTTTGTACCTGATGTTTATATATATTCCTGTACAGGTTTGTACCTGATGTTTATATATATTCCTGTACAGGTTTGTACCTGATGTTTATATATATTCCTGTACAGGTTTGTACCTGATGTTTATATATATTCCTGTACAGGTTTGTACCTGATGTTTATATATATTCCTGTACAGGTTTGTACCTGATGTTTATATATATTCCTGTACAGGTTTGTACCTGATGTTTATATATATTCCTGTACAGGTTTGTACCTGATGTTTATATATATTCCTGTACAGGTTTGTACCTGATGTTTATATATATTCCTGTACAGGTTGTGTACTGATGTTTATATATATTCCTGTACAGGTTTGTACCTGATGTTTATATATATTCCTGTACAGGTTTGTACCTGATGTTTATATATATTCCTGTACAGGTTTGTACCTGATGTTTATATATATTCCTGTACAGGTTTGTACCTGATGTTTATATATATTCCTGTACAGGTTTGTATCTGATGTTTATATATATTCCTGTACAGGTTTGTACCTGATGTTTATATATATTCCTGTACAGGTTTGTATCTGATGTTTATATATATTCCTGTACAGGTTTGTACCTGATGTTTATATATATTCCTGTACAGGTTTGTGTCTGATGTTTATATATATTCCTGTACAGGTTTGTACCTGATGTTTATATATATTCCTGTACAGGTTTGTACCTGATGTTTATATATATTCCTGTACAGGTTTGTATCTGATGTTTATATATATTCCTGTACAGGTTTGTACCTGATGTTTATATATATTCCTGTACAGGTTTGTATCTGATGTTTATATATATTCCTGTACAGGTTTGTGTCTGATGTTTATATATATTCCTGTACAGGTTTGTACCTGATGTTTATATATATTCCTGTACAGGTTTGTACCTGATGTTTATATATATTCCTGTACAGGTTTGTGTCTGATGTTTATATATATTCCTGTACAGGTTTGTACCTGATGTTTATATATATTCCTGTACAGGTTTGTGTCTGATGTTTATATATATTCCTGTACAGGTTTGTGTCTGATGTTTATATATATTCCTGTACAGGTTTGTACCTGATGTTTATATATATTCCTGTACAGGTTTGTGTACTGATGTTTATATATATTCCTGTACAGGTTTGTGTCTGATGTTTATATATATTCCTGTACAGGTTTGTATCTGATGTTTATATATATTCCTGTACAGGTTTGTACCTGATGTTTATATATATTCCTGTACAGGTTTGTACCTGATGTTTATATATATTCCTGTACAGGTTTGTGTCTGATGTTTATATATATTCCTGTACAGGTTTGTACCTGATGTTTATATATATTCCTGTACAGGTTTGTACCTGATGTTTATATATATTCCTGTACAGGTTTGTATCTGATGTTTATATATATTCCTGTACAGGTTTGTACCTGATGTTTATATATATTCCTGTACAGGTTTGTGTCTGATGTTTATATATATTCCTGTACAGGTTTGTGTCTGATGTTTATATATATTCCTGTACAGGTTTGTACCTGATGTTTATATATATTCCTGTACAGGTTTGTACCTGATGTTTATATATATTCCTGTACAGGTTTGTGTCTGATGTTTATATATATTCCTGTACAGGTTTGTACCTGATGTTTATATATATTCCTGTACAGGTTTGTACCTGATGTTTATATATATT
The DNA here is from genome assembly GCF_902652985.1 of Pecten maximus. Lineage (NCBI taxonomy): Eukaryota > Metazoa > Mollusca > Bivalvia > Pectinida > Pectinidae > Pecten > Pecten maximus. The sequence continues at coordinate 29,973,119 of NC_047025.1, forward strand.
CCTGTACAGGTTTGGTACCTGATGTTTATATATATTCCTGTACAGGTTTGTGTACTGATGTTTATATATATTCCTGTACAGGTTTGTACCTGATGTTTATATATATTCCTGTACAGGTTTGTGTCTGATGTTTATATATATTCCTGTACAGGGTTGTGTCTGATGTTTATATATATTCCTGTACAGGTTTGTGTCTGATGTTTATATATATTCCTGTACAGGTTTGTGTCTGATGTTTATATATATTCCTGTACAGGAATATATATATATTCCTGTACAGGTTTGTACCTGATGTTTATATATATTCCTGTACAGGTTTGTGTCTGATGTTTATATATATTCCTGTACAGGTTTGTACCTGATGTTTATATATATTCCTGTACAGGTTTGTGTCTGATGTTTATATATATTCCTGTACAGGTTTGTGTCTGATGTTTATATATATTCCTGTACAGGTTTGTACCTGATGTTTATATATATTCCTGTACAGGTTTGTACCTGATGTTTATATATATTCCTGTACAGGTTTGTGTCTGATGTTTATATATATTCCTGTACAGGTTTGTGTCTGATGTTTATATATTCCTGTACAGGTTTGTACCTGATGTTTATATATATTCCTGTACAGGTTTGTACCTGATGTTTATATATATTCCTGTACAGGTTTGTGTCTGATGTTTATATATATTCCTGTACAGGTTTGTACCTGATGTTTATATATATTCCTGTACAGGTTTGTACCTGATGTTTATATATATTCCTGTACAGGTTTGTATCTGATGTTTATATATATTCCTGTACAGGTTTGTACCTGATGTTTATATATATTCCTGTACAGGTTTGTACCTGATGTTTATATATATTCCTGTACAGGTTTGTACCTGATGTTTATATATATTCCTGTACAGGTTTGTACCTGATGTTTATATATATTCCTGTACAGGTTTGTACCTGATGTTTATATATATTCCTGTACAGGTTTGTGTCTGATGTTTATATATATTCCTGTACAGGTTTGTACCTGATGTTTATATATATTCCTGTACAGGTTTGTATCTGATGTTTATATATATTCCTGTACAGGTTTGTATCTGATGTTTATATATATTCCTGTACAGGTTTGTACCTGATGTTTATATATATTCCTGTACAGGGTTGTGTCTGATGTTTATATATATTACTGTACAGGTTTGTACCTGATGTTTATATATATTCCTGTACAGGTTTGTACCTGATGTTTATATATATTCCTGTACAGGTTTGTGTCTGATGTTTATATATATTCCTGTACAGGTTTGTGTCTGATGTTTATATATATTCCTGTACAGGTTTGTATCTGATGTTTATATATATTCCTGTACAGGTTTGTACCTGATGTTTATATATATTCCTGTACAGGTTTGTGTCTGATGTTTATATATATTCCTGTACAGGTTTGTACCTGATGTTTATATATATTCCTGTACAGGTTTGTGTCTGATGTTTATATATATTCCTGTACAGGTTTGTGTCTGATGTTTATATATATTCCTGTACAGGTTTGTACCTGATGTTTATATATATTCCTGTACAGGGTTGTGTCTGATGTTTATATATATTCCTGTACAGGTTTGTGTCTGATGTTTATATATATTCCTGTACAGGTTTGTGTCTGATGTTTATATATATTCCTGTACAGGTTTGTACCTGATATTTATATATATTCCTGTACAGGTTTGTACCTGATGTTTATATATATTCCTGTACAGGTTTGTGTCTGATGTTTATATATATTCCTGTACAGGTTTGTACCTGATGTTTATATATATTCCTGTACAGGTTTGTGTCTGATGTTTATATATATTCCTGTACAGGTTTGTGTCTGATGTTTATATATATTCCTGTACAGGTTTGTACCTGATGTTTATATATATTCCTGTACAGGTTTGTACCTGATGTTTATATATATTCCTGTACAGGTTTGTGTCTGATGTTTATATATATTCCTGTACAGGTTTGTACCTGATATTTATATATATTCCTGTACAGGTTTGTACCTGATGTTTATATATATTCCTGTACAGGTTTGTACCTGATGTTTATATATATTCCTGTACAGGTTTGTGTCTGATGTTTATATATATTCCTGTACAGGTTTGTACCTGATGTTTATATATATTCCTGTACAGGTTTGTACCTGATGTTTATATATTCCTGTACAGGTTTGTGTCTGATGTTTATATATATTCCTGTACAGGTTTGTACCTGATGTTTATATATATTCCTGTACAGGTTTGTACCTGATGTTTATATATATTCCTGTACAGGGTTGTGTCTGATGTTTATATATATTCCTGTACAGGTTTTACCTGATGTTTATATATATTCCTGTACAGGGTTGTGTCTGATGTTTATATATATTCCTGTACAGGTTTGTACCTGATGTTTATATATATTCCTGTACAGGTTTGTATCTGATGTGTATATATATTCATGTACAGGTTTGTACCTGATGTTTATATATATTCCTGTACAGGTTTGTACCTGATGTTTATATATATTCCTGTACAGGTATGTACCTGATGTTTATATATATTCCTGTACAGGTTTGTACCTGATGTTTATATATATTCCTGTACAGGTTTGTACCTGATGTTTATATATATTCCTGTACAGGTTTGTACCTGATGTTTATATATATTCCTGTACAGGTTTGTACCTGATGTTTATATATATTCCTGTACAGGTTTGTACCTGATGTTTATATATATTCCTGTAAAGGTTTGTGTCTGATGTTTATATATATTCCTGTACAGGTTTGTACCTGATGTTTATATATATTCCTATACAGGTTCGTGTCTGATGTTTATATATATTCCTGTACAGGTTTGTACCTGATGTTTATATATATTCCTGTACAGGTTCGTGTCTGATGTTTATATATATTCCTGTACAGGTTTGTACCTGATGTTTATATATATTACTGTACAGGTTTGTACCTGATGTTTATATATATTCCTGTACAGGTTTTTACCTGATGTTTATATATATTCCTGTACAGGTTTGTACCTGATGTTTATATATATTCCTGTACAGGTTTGTATCTGATGTTTATATATATTCCTGTACAGGGTTGTGTCTGATGTTTATATATATTCCTGTACAGGGTTGTGTCTGATGTTTATATATATTCCTGTACAGGTTTGTACCTGATGTTTATATATATTCCTGTACAGGTTTGTACCTGATGTTTATATATATTCCTGTACAGGGTTGTACCTGATGTTTATATATATTCCTGTACAGGTTTGTGTCTGATATTTATATATATTCCTGTACAGGTTTGTACCTGATATTTATATATATTCCTGTACAGGTTTGTACCTGATGTTTATATATATTCCTGTACAGGTTTGTGTCTGATGTTTATATATATTCCTGTACAGGTTTGTACCTGATGTTTATATATATTCCTGTACAGGTTTGTACCTGATGTTTATATATATTCCTGTACAGGGTTGTGTCTGATGTTTATATATATTCCTGTACAGGTTTTTACCTGATGTTTATATATATTCCTGTACAGGGTTGTGTCTGATGTTTATATATATTCCTGTACAGGGTTTGTACCTGATGTTTATATATATTCCTGTACAGGTTTGTATCTGATGTGTATATATATTCATGTACAGGTTTGTACCTGATGTTTATATATATTCCTGTACAGGTTTGTACCTGATGTTTATATATATTCCTGTACAGGTATGTACCTGATGTTTATATATATTCCTGTACAGGTTTGTACCTGATGTTTATATATATTCCTGTACAGGTTTGTACCTGATGTTTATATATATTCCTGTACAGGTTTGTACCTGATGTTTATATATATTCCTGTACAGGTTTGTACCTGATGTTTATATATATTCCTGTAAAGGTTTGTGTCTGATGTTTATATATATTCCTGTACAGGTTTGTACCTGATGTTTATATATATTCCTATACAGGTTCGTGTCTGATGTTTATATATATTCCTGTACAGGTTTGTACCTGATGTTTATATATATTCCTGTACAGGTTCGTGTCTGATGTTTATATATATTCCTGTACAGGTTTGTACCTGATGTTTATATATATTACTGTACAGGTTTGTACCTGATGTTTATATATATTCCTGTACAGGTTTTTACCTGATGTTTATATATATTCCTGTACAGGGTTGTGTCTGATGTTTATATATATTCCTGTACAGGGTTGTGTCTGATGTTTATATATATTCCTGTACAGGTTTGTACCTGATGTTTATATATATTCCTGTACAGGTTTGTACCTGATGTTTATATATATTCCTGTACAGGGTTGTACCTGATGTTTATATATATTCCTGTACAGGTTTGTGTCTGATATTTATATATATTCCTGTACAGGTTTGTATCTGATGTTTATATATATTCCTGTACAGGTTTGTGTCTGATGTTTATATATATTCCTGTACAGGTTTGTACCTGATGTTTATATATATTCCTGTACAGGTTTGTGTCTGATATTTATATATATTCCTGTACAGGTTTGTATCTGATGTTTATATATATTCCTGTACAGGTTTGTGTCTGATATTTATATATATTCCTGTACAGGTTTGTATCTGATGTTTATATATATTCCTGTACAGGTTTGTGTCTGATGTTTATATATATTCCTGTACAGGTTTGTACCTGATGTTTATATATATTCCTGTACAGGTTTGTGTCTGATATTTATATATATTCCTGTACAGGTTTGTACCTGATGTTTATATATATTCCTGTACAGGTTTGTGTCTGATATTTATATATATTCCTGTACAGGTTTGTATCTGATGTTTATATATATTCCTGTACAGGTTTGTGTCTGATGTTTATATATATTCCTGTACAGGTTTGTACCTAATGTTTATATATATTCCTGTACAGGTTTGTACCTGATGTTTATATATATTCCTGTACAGGGTTGTGTCTGATGTTTATATATATTCCTGTACAGGTTTGTACCTGATGTTTATATATATTCCTGTACAGGTTTGTACCTGATGTTTATATATATTCCTGTACAGGTTTGTACCTGATGTTTATATATATTCCTGTACAGGTTTGTACCTGATGTTTATATATATTCCTGTACAGGTTTGTACCTGATGTTTATATATATTCCTGTACAGGGTTGTGTCTGA